>NW_019211458.1:12618281-12704099 GCF_002443255.2 Varroa destructor
TATATATATATATATTAAGGCATTTACTCATTGTAGAGTATGTTGGACGCCGAAAGTCCCGAGATTTATCATAAAAACTCTGCGATTACTACTGCCGGTAATAATAACATGATATCAATATAGAAATGACTCAAATATACTATAATGTTTTAAGATTTAACAGATGATCCTAACCGAAAACAACTGGACGTCAAACAAACAAGGCTGCTAAATCTACACAAAAACATGCTTGTTATTCGTTTGCGATATGGTTTGATGTTATTACCAAACTTTGCCGGAATAACGAACCTATTGATTATTTCATATTGTGAGAAAATCCGAATTGTGTACCATATGCATCTGGTGACAGGTAGATATCGTGTGGTTATGATCTACAATTAGTGCGGATAGTGGTATAACTACATTCACAAGATACAATATTATCAACGAGATGATGCTAGATAAGAAGAGCTTACTCAACAAGTAAAATATATATAGTAACTCATATTGCCCAGATACCTTCGTCCAAGACACTTTATGACAGCTTAGGCATTTCAATAGACATAAGTCGTTGCACCGATGAATTAGAAAAGAAAGCGTAGATATCGAGTTTTTACAATTCGTTACGGACGCAGTACCGTCATTTAAAGAGATTTCGAAAATGGCGACCATATATCATCCTTACAGCCGTATTGCATAATGTAGAAAAATACGTAAATAACTGAATAAGATGGTTGTATGCTAGAATAGAAGAAGTTGCAATTCTGCGGTACCAAATTCACCACTAGAATTGACAATAAGGAAATTCTTTGCTTGGCCTTATCGCACACTTTTACAAGATTAATCATAAGGAAACCGTATGGAAGACGTACCTGTTCACGGTGCGTCGAGGCATCTACGAAGCCACCTGTTGCATCATACGATTACAGCGTAAAGTATCAGTCTTTTGATGAGCAACTGTTTTCTTGCGAAGATAACTTTTAGTTGGGTACGTTGAACAACGGCGCAGAAAAATTTGAGGAAAACCTTTTAATTTGTCTTGTCACCAGCTCTTCATAGCAGACCGAAAGCTCAATCATATACAATTGTCATAGGACTAAAATGGTGTTGTTAACTTTTTCTCAAATTACGAAGTGTTATCCAATTGCATTCATTATATGGCTATTCATACATGACTGCCTATCGCTTAGCACAGATCTTCGCCCGGCGACACCGGCATCTCCTATAGGTGCTACATGACCGAAGCTGGGATGAGGCTGGCCAGTGAGTCGGCCGAGCTTCGTTTGGAGGTTCCGACCACTGTTAAAATCAGGAGTTACTGGTCGACAGTCTAAAGGCCAAATTATAAATCTGTCCTAAGACAAAAAAAAACGATAAGCAGTCATGGGCCTGCAGCGGCGGCGGCGGCGGCGGCTACCAGTAACACGGTCTCAGAATTCTACTCTTCTGCAATTTTTCGACGTCGTCGTTGTCGAAAAAGTTTTAATGACGTCTCTTATGCCCAGCCCACACAGACAGGGCGGGCAATACACCGGCCGGAGGCTTAGGGCAGCTGGACGAAGAGAAAGCCATGACGGAGAGTTCTCCTAGCCGGGGCTGGAGCCGTCGATAACGTTAGACTCGCGCGCTGCTTTGCTTCCAACCCTGCGGAAGTAGTGTATTCAAGTGACGTAAATCCGCTTCGAACCAAACCACTACAGTAGTTTAACAACAACGACAATCTAGGTGTTTTGGCATATTTTATCGTTGCTTATGTGTCTTCTGGGCATACGTTAGGTTTCTTGATTACCTTATTAGTTAAATAATCGATAACTTGTCTCCTTGAAATGCTGATTTAGTGGCGAGAAGCTGTTGGAAACCAAACTATGTTCTATATGAGGCAACATTTATATATATAGAGCTACTTCGTTAGATACATCGTTTACTTCATTTTTCGGACTATAATGGTCTGTTCAAAATTGATAAAAGCTGGGATATCACCTATCCTTCGATGGTGTATATACTTAAATGGGTCAGTTAATGCCATTAAACAATAAATCGCATCAAAATCATCGCTTAGATATATGAAGCATTGATTGTTTACGGTTATCCCTGTCTCGGAGAAGGCTAAATCCATCACATCAATAAAACATGGCTCCTAACAGATTATCAGCAAAGTTTCCCTTGTTTTTCGAACCAATTCCGGCTGATGCAAGCCGACAACTCTATGTGCTTGCAAGTAAATATATAAAAGTTGATGCATTTGAAGATGTTGACTCACTAGACGAGCAGTATACGCCCAATTCGGTATTAAGCTCCTTATTAAGCCTACAAAACAATAAGCTCCGAAATATAACAAAGTCTTGTATTTTAAGTATTATATTGATGCTGTTAATTATCTATACTATGGAGCGTTTATGAGGCGTCTCTTAATTCCTTTCATTTTAGAAAGCGACCGTTATAGCTAGATAAATAAGCACGAGCACATGCTTGACAATTGTATTAGCGAAGCGCAACAAACACATGCTTCAAATTCAGCCGCAGCATATCCTGCACCACATAGGATATCGATATGAAACTATATTAAAGAGTGAAACTTTGCAAAAGGTATTCACTGATTCGCTTCACTTTCACGCCATTAGGGCACAATTCTACGTCCGGTATCGCCGTTAGACGTTCCATCGAACGACTGAAGGCTTGGAATCGAGTGTAGTGGAACCACGTCTCCCTAAGATTAGCAGGCAAACATGCATGTTACCCACTAAACTATCACGGGGACATGCATACCTGCTGCAAAATGAGAAATACTAGCAGGACGTAGTGTTAGCCCTTAAGGCATCCTACCTTAATGATGAATCTCAGGGGCTTAATAACAATAGTATAAGTAATGGTTTTACATTGCAAAAACATGATGGTAGAAACAGCGATAATTATTGCCAGCAACAAACACCTTGACTCTTGCTATCTGTCTCTGAAGGCCGGTACGGCGTTGCTCGAAGGCTGCATATCCATTGATTATAGTGCTTCGACAACCATTATGAGGCAACAGCTATCTCCATTATTTGGTTGACATCTATCCAGGAATATTTACCATGTTATATCCCCCGTCTAATCTTTTCTGCGCCCAGATGAAACGTTTTCGGATTACAGATTCCTGTTTTCCTTCCAAGATGTTAGGGCGAAGCTGAAATATTGCAGATTTTCGGGATGACTAATTTAATGTCTTATTAATCGGAAAAATCAAACGAGCTGAACTGCTGGCTTTGTTATGAGCTGTATGTAGATGCCTGTAGTGCCTTCAATCGAGGAGAGTTTATATGATCGACCATTGCATAGATCAGCGGGTTGTTATCTGGTGCGTGTAGGTAAGTGGTAGCTGCGAAGTAAATATATGACCCTCATCTTGATTTAACTAACATACATGTCTACCTCGTTTGGACAAGTGCGCTAAAGCGATCTGGTTATCATTTACGTCAGTTTATTATTATCGATAGCAGGCCTAAAGAACTCTTCTCGACACCTTGCCACAATAAAAATAGTTAGCAAACTTCCCATAAGAAGTTACATTAATAGTAAAGTGTCACTTGGATTTCATTCTAACGAGCGCAATAACAGTAGACAACTCATAATGAACCGAAAGCAGCACTAGCTTTTTCAATGGCCATTGCATTATACCTGATAGTTTTTTTTATCAAAAATAATGAGAAACTTTTGCCCGAATATAAATAAGCCGAGTAACCTCTCACCATAAACTACGCGGCGTGAAAAATTACGTCGCAATATCTTTAGGTTGCACCAAAAGATTTCCGATCCAGGTTCTTTTCTCCAACCTATTCTTCAGTTATATACGCACGTGGTCGAGCCTTGTACGCGTCGGTCGGCGTCATTGTTCCACACTCCGTTTTTTCGTCATCTTTGATAACACTGATGACAGTTCACCATCTCAAGCGTATTCACCACCTTTTTTCCTTCCTAGCTCAGCTGATATCCCGCTGACAAATTGACCTACTGAGGCAACAGTATCCGCTGGCTTTCTTTGCGGTCGATCTCCTTGACGCATGAGTCTTATTGAGGTGGGGCTTGCGCTCCGCTAGTCTTTGCTAGAATTATTATACTACGGTGAACTTTGCAGGACCGATCGTCCTTCTTCTTATTTTTAGGAAGATTTTACTTAAAATGTATTCATTTGTTTACGATAGAGGAGGTATACCCGGTTAGAGCTTTGCCAATCGTTCAACGCTGGGACTTAGCTTACCTGGTCTAGCCAGATTCGCATTTTCACTGAATTTGTGTGTTCGCATATTTTGCCAGTGCCAACCCGTCACAGCATCAGCATCTATAGGCTAACTTTAACCTAACATGATGTTGCTTAGCTAGGACAACGTATCACCGAAAGCGCAACACAGACCTCACAGTATACTTATATACATATGCGTTGTTTTGTCCGGCGACGGCCTAAAGCAGTGAGCCTAAAGCCGACTTGCCAGTCATTTGCGGATAGCAGCCGTCTCAACAGAAGCGCATACTTTTGCGGTATGTCTTTTGCAGCCTTATCCCATACTGCTCTTTCCCCCCAGAGCGCACTTTTCTTCTCATTCACTCTGTACCGGGCTTGTCTCCTTGCTCTCGCACAGCGTGTACATATTAAGGCCTCTGCACGACTATACAGAAGACGATAAGAACGAAGGCAAGAAGGCAGTGGGAAAGGTAGCATGTACCGCGTGTATTCTTGTTATACGTTAGAGGCGAAGCAAGCAAAGGCTAGCCAAGGCCAGAGAAAGCAACATATTGGACCCTAAGGACATCCGACAGGAAACAGCTGCCTGTAGGGTGACTCGTTTCTTGGGGGCGACTGCTTCTGCCATTGCACTTTGCAGTACTACAACGACATCAACACTACTATGAATACTCGACTCATGCGATTCAGCGAGGAAAAAGGGCCTGAATAAACGAACGGATTGAAAAATATAAAACATAGGTCGTCATTGTGCCATTGTACTGTATTCTACATATCTAAACAATCGTTTCGAGTGCAGAATAGACCTACGCATAAGCCTTCTGCTATAGAAATTAGATCTCCTGATGGCTGGGTGTGCGAGTGCATATAACTTTTTATTTGTGAGATATTGCTGATGTTTCCTTAGTGTTACTGCACTTCTGAGATTTTGCCGTATAGCGGAATGGCATATTAAAGGAGCACAAAGAGCTTACCAAATACACATTTAATTACAATAGTTAACATAAGTTTTCTTGCATTTTGAGTTTTGCCAGAGCTCGTAGATGTCCCTACTTTTATCACCCACGGCGTGCCTGTGGACTCATTACGATTCGATCCAGCACGACAAAGCCTGTAATAAACAAAGCGGTTTTGCTTCGTGCAAAGACACATTGTGATTAGGTAAAGGTTTAATTTGCTAGTACTTAGGACATTGAAACAAATTATTAAGTAAAAATCAGTTTATTGAGTAACATAAGATAAGACAGTCGTTATGACCACTAGGGATATGATCATAAATTGTAGGCGGATAGGACGTCGTTTCGTAGCACAGACTATCTTCATTACGTAAATGCCTAGGGGAAGAGCACCTGCAGCTATCAGCTGCAGGTCCTGCATCATCAGCGGTATACACAAACTAACTGAATATTCTTTAATAAAAGATTATTATACTTCCACCTTCATACTTAATGAATTTCCTAGTATTATTGATACTGCTGATTGATGTAATGGACTTGCCTTTTTACGATTTTATCTAGGTAAGCAGCGGAGGCAGCATAAAAACAGCGGTTGTTATTATATATATGTTTTATTAAAAAAAAAAAAAAATTGATTTGAGTAAAGCGCATTACTAGATCTTTATGTCTGGTGTATGTGTTCTGTATATTCTAGATTTGTTTTGTGATGGTTATCGGTACTACCAATGACAGCGAAAGGTCTCTGCTCCTGCCAATCAATCCTCAACGTAAGACGAAGTCTTTAGGTAGCGCATAATACGCCGGTCTTTAATGTGAAGGTTTTAGTTTGTATAATTTGATGTAATGTAATGTGATGAATGCAAATGGTGCACGATATCTTGAATTCCTGCGATTGTTCGAAAATTGCGAAACGGTGTTTCTATATATAGCTCTTGCGGTAAAAAAAAAGAGACATTGCTATTACTACGTGTGCATGTAATATCATTCTGTGACATTTGAGCTTGAAAGTAGAAGTGTTTACAACGTAATAGGGCAATTTAAATATATTTTACTTGTAATGGAAGAAGGCTCAACATTAGATATGTCAAAGTTTTACCGTAGCAGTTTATGGAGCTTGTAATGTATATCGGTCATATCCAAACTTAAAGATTACTCACTATACCGTAATCAAAAAAATGTACACTCCCCGCATACTTTCATGGCTTCTAGGATTGACGTTTCCTCTGTTCTATATTGTCTTCATTTTAAACGAAGTATGAAACTATTCGAAACCTCTGGGCAGTATAGCGATATACGTTATAGTGTCTTGCGAGTAATCATGCTAACCTTACACTGGTCTTTGAGATTTGGCTATATCCACTAATTTGCTAGCCGCATATGATTAGTCATCTCGTAAGACAAACTTTTTAAAGTTAGCTTTTTATTTGTTTTACTCTCGGAAAGCTTAACACTACTTCGAAATACAAAGAGACAAAAGACGACTCGACCTGTATTCATGTTTTTTTTTTTTTACAAAATTGACATGGTTTACAAAACTCTTTCCATGGAGGCGGCTTTCTATTAGCCGGTCCCAGCTAGATTTAAGACCCACATGTGGCTGGAACTATCACAAACTATTTGTATTCCAAGCCAGTACATTACACAGTATACCGAGAAAAGGAACAGCTTTATCTTCCAGCTTCCAGCCTACACTCATCCGTCTAGCCATTGTAAATCAATATCTTAGTGTGTCACCGCCCCCTTTCAATTACTGCGCTAACTGCCTGTTGTCTAGATGCTTCCGATAAGGGCCTTCACGCTGTTGCTGCTGGACTTGATGAAGTCTTCAGATAACTTAGTGCTGTGTTGCCAACGAGCGACGATTCTGATCTGACTGGAAAAAGCGCAGCACCACGTGCCTTGCGTTTGGTCCCTGATGCATTATGTCTAGAATTAGTATTTTTGCCTTTCCGGGAGTTCGTATGTGTGGCTTGCTAATAGTCGCGGAGTTCTCGTGGCGCTGTGTAAACATCGCTTTCGAATTCACCCTTCAAGTGGCCAATTTCTACTGCCATTTCCGTAGCAATAGCGGTGGCGACGAAGGAAGCTGGGCCGGCCTCCGGAATAGTGGATAAGACAGACACGGTGCGAACTGCGAATTCTTCTGAAAGGACTTAGATCTCACTGAGGCTTCAGCAAACTTCGTGCCACCGCCACTGCTATATCCCGAGTGACGAAGAATCTTTTGGGTTAGAGTTCGTTCCATACGTTCCGTGACTCCATTTGCCTCTACCGATTCCTATAGATGATCACAGCTTTCTAAGTCGGCCCTCCTTTCGTCGTTGACTTCCACAGTTAGCTTTTTCTTTCCTTGCTGGCTTCACGCCAATGCCTGTGCCAGTGCCTGATGCGTGAAACGCGTCGCGCTTTCAACCGCATCATGTTGTATCCTACCTTTTTCATCGTGTCCTCCACCTTTCCTGAGTCCGTTCTCTTCCATCTGCGGAAAATATTAAGTGTGATGTATTGTTTTCAAGCGAATAATTCCTCCATAAGAGTGTAACAGCTGTTAAATGCAGTCAAACATATGTAAGAGAGCTAAGTGGGCTACCTTTCTTCGCTGTAGTGCATTTTTGCATTTAAGTTTATCAGAACCTCAGCAACCTGATTTGAGCCATGCGTTTGAAGTGGCTGCCTTCACCTCGTATACAAGACGTGTAAGCAGACATCTGTGTCACTGGAAGTCCAAGGTTTTTTCATTAACATCTACGGACGCATAGTGAGTGTGATGAGCATGCGATAGTGCGACAAGTGAGCATGAGGTAGCGCTGACACTTGCACACACGCCGTAAAACATAGATGTCCATGACCCCTAGTTATTTCGAAACACGAATCTTCCACAGGTCTATTCTCAGCTACTTGCTCGGTGGCACTGTTTCCTACCGAAGAGCGATGCCTGGCCCCGTTCAAAGGGACAGGATAGAAAATCTAAAAAAAAAGAATGCTCTCGCAGATATCTGTTTGAAGTCTTCTATCTATAGAGACTGTACGCGAGTACCCTTCGTGCGTGCAAAATGCGCGTGTGCGACGATCCTTTTTGGATCGCATTGGCAGCCGTTCTACCTTTTTAGAATAGCTTTGTCGGTCTCCGTTCCAAACGTTGTTACAACTGATGCGGAGCAAAGAACGACTACACGGTGCCTTCCTCCTGACACGGTAAAGCATAAGTCAAAGTTTTAGAGACACCACACGATGTGCACACCTATTTAGTGTGAAGATGGAAGTGGCAGTACTGATGTTGGTGGCAATTTCAACGTACCCAGCAGCGGGACGATGGCTTCATATTAGCGTGTCACTTGGTCGGTGTTCCTACGTCCTACGTCCGGTGTTCAAAGGTGTGCCATCTTTGAGCTTCTCGACAGCGTTAGAGAAGAACGTTCCAACTAGACGATTGGTACAAGAGAAAAAGTCGACGCATTGCAGTCGTTGTTGTCACCGGGTGCGCCTGTCATCAGGAGAGTCTTCTATTGATAGATCGATATCCTTATTTCTTCAACTCTCCGATCTTCATAATTTTTCCTGCTTGCTTTCCCTCCTCCCGTCGGCTCCAGTAAGCTGCGCCCTGGAAGGTGGAACACGTTACGTCCATTAGTAGTCCCACTGGCAACATCAAGCGCTACCCGATGCTCCCAGTATTCGCTACATTCAGATTACCTTGATGGCGACAGAGAAGAACACTTTACTCTTCCATAAACATTGTTGTCGCTACCGATCGTTGTGTACACCATCAACATTACCATAGACAAGAAAATGGTCAAGCTTTGATTCTGCTACTGTCGAGTTGTGCCGTGAGCATGCACACTTGGCTTTTCACTGGATATCAAGGATGCAGCTACAAGCTAGGCTCTACTATTTATTCTACCTCCATTTGTATCCGATACATCTACGGTCGGCACCACCTGCGCCGGAACAATCGGTAGGACGGCTGTTCCGCAAGAGGCACATAGTTCACAGACGCAACTGCATGCGAATCGCAAGCTAGGGCTACTGTCGAACAGACTTGTCCCGACATCAACGATGCAGAGCTTTTCTTTATACCGCGTTCGTGCCCTTGCGGCCTGACGATGCGACAAAGACGTAGATTCGAAATTGATTTGTTTGTTAGCGCTACGGATCAACTGCGCGACCTCGTTACACTGTCAGTTTTGAATGTTATCACCACTACGTTTATGTGCTGCCTGTTTATCACGTCGGGATAAAAAGATAGGGAAAAGAAACTTTCCAAAAACTGCAACGTACTGACTAACCAATAATTCATTTGATCCTCGTGGCAATCGTGTATGTGACATGTTGATAAGCATAAGTTTAGAATTGGGGCGCACTTGAAAGCAGTGAGTATCGATTGGCGCGACTGTTTTTTTTGCTCATACATGTATATTTTGAATAATTATTCGACCTCAAAGATAAGCTAAAGAGGCCCTTAATTTACCGATGTCACATCAGTGTATCTAGTCCCAATATTACCATAAACAAGCAGCAAATGATTTCAGTGCACTGGGTGCACTTATTTAGATAGTAACAAGCGATAGTAGCAAATAGCTATGAAGCAGACAGCCGGCGAAAGATTCCGAAACGTTAAGGCTATGAAGGCCTCGCTGCAATGAGCGTAAATACAGAATAGTTACTTCAGCAATTGAGCCGAAGCTACAGCAACTTCTTCACTAATGGCAATCACGACACACAAGCAGATCTTCATAGATCCATACACATATACATGCAAAATCCTGTACACTCTGCTACGATCTGTTATATAGCCTTAAAAGATATTTGTCCTTCCTTTCTATAATTGTCTCGTGACCCCGCAACATAACGACACACAACAGTAACTTACTACTTGATATTCAGATTCTGTGTTGGCGTCGTTACGATCGCTCCTTGTTAGAGAACCGAAAATAACAACGAGTGGCGAGGCCTATCATTCGTCTATGGCTAAGTTGAAGACTTTCGACTTGACAGTCTACATCGAGCCGTAACCTTCTCCAATCAATTGCGTGGCTAGCGGAGGGGCCTACGCTATGTTTAGTTGCTTGGATAATATTGTTAGTAAACTTGAACTTATTATTAAGCAATAACGACATTGAACATTCATTTTCTTTACCCCTTTTGGATCACGTCTAAGTAAAAGCAGCCGACCCGTCTTTCGGCGCTGCTTTCTTTGAATTGTGTCATCACAAAGGGATTTCGCAAGCGGAAAAAGGAATGAGGTTCAATTTCAAAGATACACATAACAAAACCACTTGATAATATTAGCATGCAGACGTATTTATTGCGGCGAAAAACCTATGATATGAACCTGCAACGGGGACATACGAGAGAAATCTACGATCCGAGAAAATGTTATAGAAGAGATAAGGAACAATGTAGTACGAACAAAATCAAATGTATCAAAAAATTGTTTCGTTATACCATTGACATGAAGTTATGCCATAACGTGCCTATCCGAAAATTCGTATAATGGCTAGGTCTCTGACTGCAACACTGAAAGCTAGTGCTTCAAATAACGCGACCGTTACAATTCGTTGATGAGATGCGCGACGCCTGTTTGTGTAGTGAGCTAAAAAAACTTCCATTGCTTCCATGACAATCTCCATTAAATGAATCTGTTGAAGATCTGCGAATTTTCTATTGCTCTTACTGGACTTTTATTTCCTATCAGTCACAGAGTAGGTACCCTAAGAGAACCCTTCGCGAGAGTCATAAGGCAAGAAGAGTGGCTCGAAGCCTCTCTTTTTGTCTTATGATTGACTTTTTTTTATCCGTCTATCTTGAGATAGACGGACGAAAACAAATCGTAAGTGAGGCATTAATTAAGATTGATATCAATATGATGCCGCCTCATGTGAATTGATCGACAATAAAGGGACCGCGCAGGCCAGAACAAGCAATCGCTCCGTCGAAAGGATGCCCTTCTTTGAGTATAGTGGTTGTAAAATGCGAGGCGATGTGTGTAAGTGGTCAGAGCAGTAATTACGTCAGGCGTGACGCGTAAATACCGGCAACATTAGCCGTCGTATGGAAAACCACGTGTTCATTTTGCAAATGTTACTATAATCGAAGTTAACATTAGAGTTAACGAAGCAAAGGCCAAAAGGCAAGACGCGTTTGGTCTCTAGAAAAGGAAAAAGCAAATAGGAAAAAAAGGCGCTTTGATCAACTTCGATTATGTACGTTCTGTACGGTTGGATATATTGTACCGAAAGTGCAACCAAACGCAACGTCGGCCCGTATTGGGCATTTGGCAAATCGTACATGTTTTTTTCGATTACAATTTCAACGACGTCCTGCTGTTGGATAAAAGTAAATGCGATAACAAACGCGAAATCAAAAGTACGCACACAGCGCAAAAGCACCGTTATCGAACGATAACGGTCGTAGATAGTCGAAAGGTGAAGGTTTCCCACTGCTCCAAGCATGTGGAGACAACAGCGCCAGCACTATCGAGCTCCAATTGCTATAGGAAGTGCAACAGCAAAAATGAGCAAAGCCTTTATACCGATTTTTCATCTGTGGCAGAGTGAATAGTGTAACCATGCAATAGCTACCGTTCGGAAATTTAGGGCTGCTTTTTTAATTAAGAGCCGCAGTCACATTGCGTCGTCGGATCAGCCGTTCCGGACATCATAAATCCCTAATGACACATATCAAAGATGATTCAGTTCAAAGGAGGGCGTGTTATCCTGAACAGCTCTTTACAGGACTATACTGTCTGGTTCGTCCACTTGAAAAGTAGATTTCAACCATCATAGGTAGAATTAATTACATGAAATCAGGTTGATTTAAGAGTCATAATTCTTTCAAACAGTCTCTATTTGTATTTATCGATCAGAAACCAGTATACGATGTTCCTGTGCTTTATAGGAACACCTTCACGATGGCTGTCGTTGACCAGCATGAGGCTCAACGCTTTATGTATAAGGGGTTCTGGTTTGTATTGAGTTTTGGGTCGATTTCTATTCGCGGGCCGTAAAAATCATTTTGGCTATCTCTGACGTATGTGTATACGCAGAAATAACATTACTTAAAATAGTACAAGTCGGTAAGAAATCAAGATTGTGATTACGAGAATTTCCTACTCGCTAGAAAACGGTAGTTTTACTCTACTGGCTAACTGGCAGCTTTTGATGACTGTTCCTACACAAAAATGACATTTTGGTGAATATTACAAGTATACCTAAAAAAAAAAAACAAACGACGTATATTCTTTCTATTACACAGTATGAGAATCTACCAATAACGATTTTGGAGATCAAATCTGCGACCTTTACCTGCATGTCTTCGCAACGCATAGAACCCCTTCTAACGCCGCGCTATACATAGCCCCTATGAAGTGACGTGATCTTTTTATGCAGCCAAGTATCACTAAACGAAAGTTGCAGTATACTGTTGACTATGTAATACTGAAATACCAACAAAACGATCGCTGCATAACTGCGTTCCGCAAAAATCTAAAGTAAAAAATTTATCGTGATGATCCAACAAAAATGATGCTTCTCATAAGAGTAAAGGAGTAGTGTGAGAAACGAGATATCTTCTTTAGCCGAGTAACTTGGACAGTGTTGGCTGTTCATGAAACTGCAATAAGACTAAATGCTCGCAAATAACATCAATACGCCTAACAAATAGCAGGTCCAGTGGCCGCCGCTTAGAGGATGTGCGTGGTTAACGGCCTCGATGGACCGATATCTGTAACTAGAATGAAACCGATTTATGTACGGAAAAGAACACAATCGTCAGAGACTTTGTGATCGTTGGTGTAGCAGTTTGTTGTCTGCGAATTAGCCAGCGATATTATCACGTACAGTATATGCACGGAGTCCTAGTTTTATCATGCAGCTAGCTGTACAGGCGGGTCAGCGGGCACGAACGAAATGGCCAAACGATTATCATTTCTCAAATGGACCCACCGAAGTTTATAAACATACATTGCTGCGGCTATTCTCAGACGCACAAATTGCCAGAGATTGAGCAGGAAACCGAGCAAAAGAGGAGATGTAGAATGAGCTAGACGTACGATGGTCTGTCATTCTGTTTCTATATCAGTACGTGACAAATAAGCCAGCGAGGCGCTCGCAGGTGAATCTGCATAGGTCTGTTGAGTAATGGTAGATATGTTGTCAGCTTTGCAGTCGTTTGAAGTTGAATTCAACGAATTTTCATTAATACTTCTATTACAAATCGAATAATATTGCATTAACGTGCAAGCTGTCCAAGTTATTGCTGTGCATTTTCAAAGGAACTTTCGGTTACTCAGATAGTGAACTATTGGCCTTCACAACCTGCAACTTTACGTTATTATGTTTCATTGTATTATAAAAGTTGCTCTCTATAGCTAGAAGTATGTTTCATATTTGCCCAAGATCCTATACTTTCGTATCTAATTGGCTTTCCGCCGATTTTCCCCACAAAACCGTTATTGAATTACGAATAGAGCAGAAGTGTCAAAATTACCCACTTTTTCCGGGTACGATTGAACCTTCAAGGTTTGTACTGTATATTGGGCTATCAACTGCTCGTCGCTATGAGTCTATGAACCTAGTATATTTATTGGTAGTATGCACGATATTATTATTATTTGACTGCAAATAGTATTATGCTCTTCGAATCTATCTACCTACCTATTTTACTAAGTACATATATATATATATATATAGGTCACACATGGATCAAAGCGTCAGTTGTTGCTGTGGCTGGTGAGCTGCCATCTGTGATTGGCTATTCGATTCGGCTGGCCAACCCGCCCGAGACGTAAGTGACGTATGGATGCATGTACTCCAGGCGAGAGGGTTGTTCTATTTTGCTTTAGGTTGAAGAGGGGCCTAGTTATAAGGGCATTGCCTGCCTCCGGAACCAGCACCCCGGCAATGACGGTCGGTTACGTCTTGTCTGAAAAGGCATCCAGTTGCATTCGTAGCTGCTTTCTGTGTTCGTGTACAAACGAAAACTATAATACAATGCACATCTCCACAGCCAGTCGTTGAGAGACGTCGATAGACGGTATAGAATTAGAAATATCGCGTCTGGTCAGCGCAGAGCAACAACTTGCGAAGAGCAGGACCATATTGTACGGGGCGGGGGGGGGGAGGGTAACAGCACTAATACGTAGTGTTCAGTTAAACGGTCAGGCCAACAGTCAATGAAGTTCGCGATCCGTGCAACCCCTTAGGATTTCTCTCTTGCAGTGTCTTTGTGCTGATGCATCCGATAGCAATTCAAATTGCACCGTCGCATTTTTTCTGCTCCTTGTTTTAGTCTTATGTTTGTTAGGGCGGTGCTATGTCTTTGTCACATGATGAGAGTTGTCGATGCAACGCAGATTTATCGACAAGCTTATATATACGTACTGCCGCCTGTGTGTATACGATGTTTTTCGTTTTTTAGGTTTGATACTTAAGCTGTTGGACATTCTTTGAGACGACTGACTTCTAGTGCGAATCGGAGTGTGTTTATATCAGGCTTCAAACCTGAACCGCCAAACATATCTAAGTTTAACAGGCGAGCACGTTATTCACATTACACGTTAAGTGATAGATATATATACAATGAACAGGGCTTGCGTTTAATTATAACTTGTTGCTTACACGCGCGGATATGCATGACATTTCAATAAATTAAAAGAGATCAGAGTAAAGGGAAGATAGTTATGAAAATTCTGTGATAAAATAAGGCCAAAAAACGAGGCTTTTGTGCAAATCATAATGTATTACTGCTTGAAAAGTTCCTGTTGTCTGTATCAAAATATTAAATATTAATGAAACAGGCAGACGCAAATTGTTATAACAAAAATAGTAGCAGCCGCTTTTGAAGAATGAACGTGTACTATCGTATTATTATTTGTATGTGTATGATGTAGTTTATACTCTTCATACTGGTATTTTTGAAAAAGCCTGGCAGTTTTTATTAGACGCAATTGAGGTATGACTTCGATAAAAATATGCTACCAAATTATTGTGCCTCTAGTATCCGATACAGGATTAGCGGAAGACAATGTGCTCCGTTGGATAGCATAATCATTGTGGTTTCGAAGGAAAAGACGATTATTTCTACAATTCTATTTGAAACGAATATCGCTCGTGAACTGCGCAGCCGTAGACACGCCAATTTGTCCTTCATCTCCCACTCAAACGTATCCAAATATTCTGTGAGCGCGTGAGATAGGACGCCGAGTTGATTGGGGAAAAAGCTAAACGGGGATAGCTTTTTCAACAGCTGGAGGGGCTTTTAAGCTTAATAGAAGTTAGTCGTACAAATAGACATCTAGACGGAACGTATCCAAGCCAGTTACACTCGATGTATGCATCAAGTTATGATTTTATAAGAATATCTATGTGTACACAGATTGGAAACATATTTATTACCTCTGGCAATGATCCTCGGCAGAATAGCGAATGGCATATGTGTATTATTTTACAGAGTGGTCTGAATCATCATGAATGCCTCATACATTCTAGATAACTATCATAATTTAAGTTCTAGATAATAGAAGTAAACAGGGTCAGAAAGCGAGATAAGGATTAACCTTTGTACATGTAGGGAAGCATACATAAACTTTGGCAATCCGAACACGTAAGGATCGCGAGAACTAGGAAGTGGCTTATGGGCACTAATGATTATTCAGCTATCTACGACTGTGTAGCTTTTTTGTAGACTGAGGTAAGATTACGAAGGTAATAGTGATCTGGATTATGATTGAATCAATACAATCGGGTGGGCATTTTCTAACATATCAAACCAAGTTGGAATAAGAGGCCTCGATGTGTAAACCTTCTTATTACATTAATCAATGTCATTAGTGACAACAGGTCGAGCGATAATGGAAAGCGATCTATATAGTGGCGGAGTTAAGGTCATAAGGCATCGTAGCGTCCAATCCGGCTCGGACACAGCACGCAGGCACATACATATTCCAACTAGCTTTTTTCTCTTGCTGGCCTATCTTTGTCTATCGAAGCACACTGGTTCAGTTTTCTGGTGCCATATGGTGACTTACTACCTAAAGAATATGGAACGATAGCGCTATCCCTGATTGAATGGATAAAATAAAGGTGAAGTTAGCTGTTACAAACTGCTTCCAGTAGCGCTATATTTAACCGTTTTCATTGCTAAAAAATAATACGTTTAAAGGCTAAAGCGAGAAATCGTAAGGTGCTATTTCAAATTAGGTACGACAATACGGATTACACTCTTAATGATATTTCCGAAGTTTGTAGAGACTACTGATTCCGCGTTAATAGGTCAGATTGAGCTACCGATTTTATCATTTGCCTTCAGTGATTTTGTTCAAGTTATTTATTTAGCTGACAAAGGCGATGAGGAACGAAAGCCATCAAAGTAACGAGGCAAATTTTTGGGCTGTAGTCGTCATTTTGTAATACATCTGTGGTATCAGTGTTTTTACAGCGACTGAAGCCGCTTTCCAGTATAATGTAATAGAGGTCCAATCACATTCGATAGCTGAACATTAAAATAAGCAGCGTTGACTGGATAAACGCTTTAGTAGTACGTCAATATTTCTATTAATATCTGCAAATGTGCATCCGACATACATAGATAGCTGTTGGGGAGGAATTCATTACTGTATTACGCCAAAGATTCTTTCGATCTGTAGTAAAATCTACGCTTTACCTAATGGTGCATTATTGCCACAGGAGCCCATGCCCCTTCCATACTCGCGATTAACAATGGAATCCGCTCTGCTTACATTATTTGACTAAGCCTGTACACACCTGAAGTGAATCGTTTCAACCCGATTCTACACTTCATTTCTAACCCTAGTTGACCTGGGGCAATAATAAAGCGATATTTGGTTGTGGCCATTGAATACGGCTAAAAGGTGACGCTCATACTAAAAAAAGACAGATAATCAATATTTATCACTCACTCAAACATAATATATATATATATATATATATAATCGCATTCGATCTCTAAAAGAAAGCAATTGTTCAGCTACTCAGTGAACAGTGAAAAGTGTAGATACTATGCCTCGTCCAAATTATCATCTTTGACCGCGATGATCGACGATAAAAAGTTTATATCGCAACCCTTTACTACCCACAAAAATTTCTCAGTCGCTCGTTGGGTACAGGAGCAATACATGTTTGTACGTAAAAAAACTTTCCGAGTTGTATTCAACGATTTACGCACACTTTTTGGTCTTTTGTAACTGTACAAAGACTAACCGGTTCTAGCTTTGTCGTCCTAAGGTCATACGGGGAGGCCAGGTAGCGACCAGAAATGCACTACAGAGTTACTGTCCGCACAAAATAAACCCGTGGCTATCTGCCTCCACAGCAGTCAATCAACTCCAAAAAAAGATTCACATAACAGGTTTTACCTGCATTGAAAATGCCGACCACGAGGGTATACACACCCCTCAAGATATATATAAATGAGGCTTTTTTTGTAAAGACAAAGTAGAACGTTAAGCGATGACTAGGTGCATCGGTGCACTAGGTGCACTATTTTATGGTGTTTACGTCTCTATATAAGTAGAATTGCTTGTGGACTATCATTGTTATTGCTATCACGTTTCAGGCCGTCTCTGTAACTGATTTGCCTCGTCCGCCCCGAAGTACCAAATATTCCTAATGAATTTTCCAGAAACGTCGAGGTTGACATAGTTGGGTTAACAATCTGCTACGATCACAATCAACCCCAAAACTTTCAACTATTATTAATAAGCTACAAATGGTCTTAGGCCGTTCGTTCTGTTCTGTATGTGCTTTATGTACTGTAAGTCTAGTAATTGATAAAAATCCACCAGTTCGAACAAGATAAGAATGAAGCGAAAAAACATATTGAGAACCAGACAGATGCGGGTTTGTTATTATGTGATCTCATGCGGGCGTACCAGAATAATAATGCCTCTGACTACCCATTATAATTTCGGTACTGACGTCTCGAATAGATCCTGTACAGCGATCTCCACAACATAACACTCCCTTAAACATTTCAATCAATACATAGCTTAAAATTTAACGTCGTCCATTGTACTAGCACTAAATAAAGAACAAAGCGAGTTTCTTCCGAGCAATTACTTCGCATAAAGTCAGCGTTTACGAACAAAAAAAAATGCAGAACAATGTCACATTACCCCGGACCCATCATTAAGGTGACCGCTTGCCACGAACCGTCCTGCGCTTCCACGCGTTATCGCCTCTCTATTACCCTGCCACACTCATTTTTCGATATAATGGTAATGTAATTTTCTGGTGTTTATCGAAAGCCTGTTTAGCGCTTTGCCAAACTGAGCCGAGAAAGAGGGCGTCAAGCCTGTTACGATTTGGGTTTGAACCAGATCTCTATTCTATTGGCACACACCATTGGCAACGAATGATTGTAACAACGGACTTGTCTAGGGAAAACTGAGAATCTGCCATTAATGAGTTGCCTGCCCACAGCTCCTACGACCCTTAGGATGACACGGTGAACGTGAATCAATAGGCCTCTTGTGCCGTAACAAGTAATGCTAGGTTGGCAGATGATTACCCAGTTCGTATAAATAAAAACACTCATGTTATTTTCATATTTTGTTCATTTCAACAGGCCCAGTGCATAATTTGAGTCACACTAAGTAATTTAACATATATTTGTTAATTCATTCATTTTTTTTTTTGTTTACCATGTTAGTTATGAGGTGTGTCAAGTTTTGAAAGGGCAAGCGTTTTACTTTGTTACGACTGTCGATATAAAAGGACTCTAGCTAAATAGCGATAAGTCGGTGGGTGCCATTCGTCAGACTTATGGCAGATACCGTAATGAATTCTCTTTTGAAACGTGTAATATTTGCTCATTATATAAATGGCCGAGACTAACGGCTAATTGCTGTTATGAGTATACCGAAACGCTTTAAAACTAGCAGAGTGACGAGCGGTAATGGTTTTTCTTGCCGTCCTTGACCGTTAACTTAACTTTTGAAAACTGTGTCATCCAAGCATGCATACACTGAGCAAATAGTATCTAAACTTGAAACAATATCAGATAGTTGCCATAAATATATATAAAAAAAGTCTACATTACACTTAGCTAGTCTCTAAAAATATCTTGCACTGTTACAATCTATTTGTAATTATAATTTGCTACCGCATCAATTTTTCCATAGTAACCAGATAATCGTGTAGTAGTAGTAGCAGTAGCTATGTATGATCATGACCGTCGCAAATGCGGCTAGTGCCTATATGAATGAGTAGTGCGTGCATATACATAGCCTTCGGTCAAATCGCAAGTTTTGTCAATATTTGATCATGGCCTCCCAAGACGATTTGCTGAGGCATCTACTCCCTTCTTCCAGAATCGTTCGTCCATCGTAATTAGGTCCAGAAGTTTGTTTCTAAAAAAAAACTGTATATGTTAATTTTCTATCCAAACACATATTGTCCTAACCATTCGTAAAAGGATTACACAAAAAATGAACCTTTCTCATCTTATTCGCAAATAGCAGTCTCACAACAGCAGCAAACTTAGCGGGACTGACATTTGTCTCCGATTTGCTAAAACTATTAATCAAGTGATTTCACACGGGCAGTTATCAACGCTTTTCTACTGCCTGATCTATATAATACGTGCAATGCAACCCTGACGGGACCCATACTCGCTTTTGGTAAAGTCTTCAAAGCGGCGGGTTCGGTCTGGTAAATTGACCCAAAAGTTGACCAGATGATATAACATATTTCATTTTGGGCCTACCTCGTAGCTATAAAGAGAGACAGGAGTATCAAGAGTAACTGTATTTTGTCCTCGGCTGCCTTACCTGTATCAACAACCACGCTATTAAATATGTCAGAAAGTTCCCCTGTTGCGATATTGTGAAATATAGCCCATTTCAACACGATTACCTCACAAACTACGCCTAATCAAGGTGGTAGCGTAAATCATGCTCTAGCGATTGTTCCCCGCCCTCGACCTTTTAAATAACAAATTTTTTCAAACGACCCGACCAGAGTACATGAGACGCATCAATCTGTTCATGTTGGCTTATGCAGTTTTCGTTGACACAAAATAATAAATACCGCAAGAACTATAGCTGGCGCCAGTTTCTCCATAAAAGTGCGTGCACGTAAAAACATGTTGGTTGGCCCATTTGGGCATACAAAAGTGACACGACAATAATTTATCAAAGTCCAGTTATCGTTTTGTGTCCCTGAAGTCTGTTATTATAATCCTGATGTCATACTAGACCAGTCTAAAATTTACTATTTAATATATGAAAAAAGACAGCTATTTTGGCAAGCTTTAATTAGCTAATGGAATTTAATGTGTGCCATAGCGTTACTCAGACGGGCTTTTGATTGATCCTAGAGAACCGTTCGTTGAAAACAGAGAAACCTAGCTAGCAAAAATTAAACAGATTGACTAAAAAGCGAAATCAAGATGCTAAGAACAAAAAATGTTTCTCCTGATATCAACTAGACGCCGTTTGGCTTCGTAGGCTGATCCTTGTTATTTGCCCTGAATGGAATAGAGCGCATTAGCAGGAGTCAATATCTTAGCTAGCCGCAGCGAGTACATCGACGTCAGTAATAAACAAGCGGACTCGTATTCTCAAAAAAAAATAAATAGTACCTTAATGAAGGCCCGAATTTTCATACCTTTGTTTATAAATAGCCATCATTGGTCGTAGTATTACATTGCGAAAGTAATTTACACAGCAAGAAAAATCCGTTCTATGGAGCGCTCGTATGCTTTCTTCAGTCCGATACACATGCAGATAGAAGTGCGACAATTTTCCTAAAGGAGACAATTACATGTGCGGAACTAACTAGTGGATGTAAGAACTTTTTCCTAAAAAAAAATAGACAGACAATCGATCCTCTAGCGGGGTAATAATATATATATATGCACTATTCCCAATCCCTTAATAAGTGCTGCTTTTGTTACGTCAGTTCCCTTGCTATTAGTCATGTTGAGTTTCTCAAACTGGCTATAGAACGCACCTACTTGTGTATATTAGCCTTATGGAACCCATGATATATGGATGCACAAATATAGAACAAAAGAAAGATCGAGCCGGTCAGCCAGCGTCAGAGAGCCATGATGCTTTATGGTCCTGCCATCGAAGATCTTTTTAGGCGGATCCACTAGTCAAATGTCTACTTCTTTCTATTTGCGATGCTTCCTGCAAGAAGTCACGCTTACAGCTTGCTGATGGTTGGTAAGGCAAAGTTGATTTGTTAAAGGAGTGTGTTTTGTAAGCAGCGACAACTTCAAAGGGGAATTGGTCTATGAAGGGTTCATTCAAATCAAAGACAGGGAAAAACGGTACCATTAAGCGGAGAAGGTTCGATTTTGTAATGTGATCAGTTGAGGGACCGGGATTTAAGGACTGGAAAAGAATTGGTTTTGAAACTTGAAGTTCGTATCGTTTCAGCGATTTATTTCTGTCTGAGTTAAGACTATCCACAGGCATCTTTTGGGGTTTACACGGATCCTGCATCTATAGGTGAATGTAGAAGCGGTTGCAATTCTGTAGGACAATTACGGCCAGCGCACCTATATATGTAGTAGGCCATTTCCTAAAGACTCCGTATAAGACACCTGCGTGTATTTCCAGTGAAGGTGAAGTCTCTTTGCGGAGATGCATGATTCGTTTGTGAAAAAGACCGATGAGTCAGGCAACTTTAGGGGCGTAAAGAAGCATGCACCCGATATTATTACGCGGGTTTGAGCCATGCGGAAAACCTGTACACGACGTCGCTACAAGCAAAGATGCATAGAGATGTTTAATCAGCTGATACATATATGTCTTTGAGGTTTACATCACATTTTAGGCGGCTTCTCCGTTTTACAATAGGCATGAAGGGTTTTCAAAGTTAATGTTTTTAGGGCTAGCAATGCTCACAGCTATTTCTGACAAGTTGAATAAAATAGAAGATACCTTTTTAGAATCGGCCAAAAGCTTTGAGCTATTCTATTGTGTTATTCTTCAGTATGCCCAATATATGTGTAAACTAAGATCGTTAAATATTTTTTTAGCATCAATAACACTATTTAGTTGTATTGTATAATTAGATCAAGTGCCATTGTATAATCGAATCCATCGATTTTAGCGATACAAGAATGGCCAAAAATATTAAAACAAATTAATTTTGCATGTATTTGATAATTGTGTTATTACGGTCAAAAGGTAAAACGATACAAAGGCTAATGGAATGGCATATAGTCATGCATGATCGCACAGTAGAATAGTAGGATATTATTTGAATCGGCATTACCTGTTCTGATTCGTCATAGGTTTGTCTATTGTCTACCTCTAGCAGTAATTCATTTGATCTTCTTGAGAATGTCGACAGGCATTCAGATGTAAAAGAAAGCTGACCTTAGCCTAACCTTCATGAGCTAGCACTGTGTCTCTAATGAGAAGAACGTTGTAATTTTAAAGAATCTAGAGATCTGTAAAGGACTAATAATATTTGGAAAGGTATTGCCTATTTCTGGGAAAAAAATAGATTACTTACAAAAATAGGTTCTCAACACTAAACTAAAATAGGCCATGTATCAAGAAAAGAAACAAAGCCTTTAGAGATTAACTATCTACAACGAGTATAGGTGCGCCAAAACAACTTTCGCAGTTCGTATCACACAACGGACTTTTAGATATGAGCGTGCAGATATAAAAGACTAAGAACCTGTAAGGACCTAACGTTTTTATTCTCGGTCTAGAGGGAGAGGTGCGACGAGCAGTCTCCGGGAAAGCAGGTGTAAGCTGAGTCAGCTAACGTTGACAGTATTTACGAAGGCTGGAAGAAAAGGCTCAAATACACACAAGGTTGATCCAGATTTTTTCACTAGCCTGAACCGAATTTAAACGACCCCCCTGTCTGCAGGTGTTATTAGTTCTGACTTGTGTCTTTGGTTCTTTGACTGCCGTCAACATGTGACCAGACGTTTCGTGGTAGTGTTATGGCGCTAGGGTCAAAGAACAAAAAGAAAGAAGAAACAATACCATCACTAAGGGGGTTGATCGTGTGAATAACGACTCCGATTCTCACCAAAGACATCCCGTAGGGGAACGCAAATCTTTTCGAAAATGTACAATTTACCCTTAACTACAGGTTTAACAGGCAGTTTAAGATTTCACAAGAGGAGGCACGGTGAATAGTAAGAGGAAGTTTATTCATGCATTTAGTGCCGTATGCGAAAATCATGGTTAAATGTGAAGTTCGTTATTTCTGCATGCATGCCGCTTCCTTGACAGCTCATATTTAAGAGGCAAGATTAACAATCAGCAGGCAAATTATAATGGTACTCAAATACCCTAGAAAATGTGGGCTATTCACCAACTATTAGTTTTCGTTGAAAGGCAAACCTGTGGTCTCTCTTTCCTTGCTCACGTATTATCTTTACTGCGACAACAGGGGGGGAGGGGGGGGGTAGAGAATTGAGACGGGGAAAAAGGAAAAAGCACCGCCTCTTTTTGGCAGAAAATTCAGAGCCGGAAACGAGCTTCTTGCACACAAAGTCGTCGGCCTTTCAGCCTACACCAAGGGCCAGCCATCTATGTTTGGCAAGTACCAGCGACAAAAAGCCGCCGGCAACGGTTTAGATGTACATTATATAGGAGAAAAAAAAATCTTACAATGAAAGGTGCGCAGGCGTTCCATACTTTTTCTAAAAAGAAAGATTTTCCGTTTCGCCGTCCATTGTTCAATGTATGGGTTTCTAGTTTCCTCGACAGCCTGATGCACACCCTAGAGCGACGTGTACAGCTGGTTTGAGCATAATCAACCTCCTTTTTATCCTCGGATTCTCATCTTCTATGTTAACCACTAGATCCTTAATAGTTCATCTCTTACGTGCTCACTTTCCTAATGCCTTCCTTTCCCATATAAGTAGGGCCCTTGAAGGATTCTTCGAAGAAGCAGCTAGAGAGGCAGCTGACCGCATAGCGCGTTTGCGCCCTGCTCGTTGCCGACTATTCCATTTCAAAGCACGGGTTACCACAGGCGCGCACGCATGCTTCGTTCGTGTGTTAGCCTTTCTTTGGGGACCAATATAGGACGCTTACAGCTGTTCTTCCGCATGTGAAGCCTGTGAACAACGGCCCTAAAGTATGGATAAGTAGAAGGACCTGCACACGACGCTAGTTAAGGACATTGGGGTAGAGACTGAACGGAAAAAGCAGTAAACGGTAAGATTAGGTTTGGTTGCTTCGTCTTTTTAGCATACATCGATCAGGTTGCATATAAAAACAATAGTAGAGGACAGTTTGACACCTACATACATAAACATCGAGTGGTTCGGGCCTTGTATTATGGGTGATGTACAGCGATTTCATTAGTGTGCCCCCTTCTTTACCAAAATAGCAATGCAAAGATGCCTAGGAGCTAGCAGGATATGAAAGAACTATCGTTGAAACAAATGATGCAACCATTGAAGGAAACATCCAAGAAGCAAACCTTTAAAGCGAAAGAGGATGATGGGCATAAGTGCAGTAGGATCTCGCTGGCCAAAACATCGCTAGATAAGCCCTAACACGCACCCACAAAAAGCCGTTCTCATGAAATTATACATGAGTATGTATGCACGTTAGCGAACTCTGCTGCGTGCTACCCGTTCGCCGCTGTAACCTGCCCTCGGTGGCCGTTGCACTTGATCCCGTGGAAGAAGGGTGAACGAAAGCCCCTTACTAGACATCAGAGCAAGCACCAAACACATTACGTAAACGGAACGTGTCTTTCGGGAAGCATTGTTTTGTCTGACTCTCGTACCCTCTAGTTTCATTAGCGGTTTTTTCAACTTATAGTCCATAGATCTTGCTGTTCTTCATTCTCGGCAGATCTACGTTGCTGCCGCTATTTCACGCCACTTTTGTGCGCTAGTCGTTTTTCTACCAGTTAAACGAGAAGTTATGGCCCGCAAAGGTCGAGTATATATAGGCATGCCATTGTACAAATGCAGATGCACACCAATGCAAAGACAGACAGGAAGTAGTGCAAATCTGGGATTACTCTATGTGATGTAGGTATTGCTTAAACTTTAGCACGGGCTGTTTTACACGTTTGTTAGCTAATATGTGAGTGCATCTGTACGACATTTGAAGTATCCGTTTATCGTGGTGTTGGTAGACACGCAGCGGCCCCAAAAATGTTCGATCGATTTTTTCTTTTAACTAAATTAGCGAGGCAGGTAGAGAAGCTTGTAACTAGTGTGTTAATGATTGGATTTATTTACACTATCAGAATTATGTAAGTTTAAACTGCGAAAATTCTATTAAGAAGAGAAAAATACGATCAGCTACATTAGATAACTTCGCCACCTTTGAAGTAATGTTTGACGGCAGTATTAGACGTAAAATGTTTAGAGTACCTTGTAGTAACAATTGACAGACAGTATTTATCTGGAATAGTATATAAATAAATGCACGCATTTCTTCTATCAGTTCAAATAAGTCATTGACTTTTAAGAGTGAATAATTTTATACTATGCGCATACTATTGCGGTGCTATGATTCTGTTCCCAGGATGATGTTGGACTCCGTCCCAGTAGTAAGACTTAATCGGCCGAGATAGTTGCCGATTAACGCGACGCCTACCTTCAAATGGGTTACAGACTGATAAGCCATACCATAATGTTGAGCCAGATCTTTTATTCTTATAATACCTTATTTATATAAACCCTTTTGCATGCAATTATGATCAACTTCTGCTTACAAAAAAGTAATGCTGCGCTAAGACAGGGAGACGAGAAAATCTTACATGTACAGACAATAGATTTAAAATGTCAAGTGTTTCGTTTAGTGTCAGTTAACTCTACTAAAGGAAATTTCTAGATTTTGAATTCTATTCACGTTCTGTAGTTCTATAAGATAAACTACCAGTCATATTATTAATCTCAGTTATAATTTCTCATTTAGAAACAAATTATTATTATATATTTTAATTAACGTCATTATGCCGTATCGCATTCATGGAACATGGCGCACAAACCCTCCCTTGTACAAATAAAAATGTTACTTATTACAATAACGCGCGTATTTTTATCTTTGTTAGTTAATTGAGCTGATAACAATAACCTTAATAAAAAAAAATAAAACACTATCGTGGTTCA
Source organism: Varroa destructor (assembly GCF_002443255.2). Taxonomy (NCBI): domain Eukaryota; kingdom Metazoa; phylum Arthropoda; class Arachnida; order Mesostigmata; family Varroidae; genus Varroa; species Varroa destructor. The sequence continues at coordinate 12,644,517 of NW_019211458.1, forward strand.
TACAGAAACACCGTCCGCTTAGATCGGTAATTATTTGTCACAATAGTTCACGTAAATGAGACAACTTAACTTGGTTTGCGTTTTATCGCAATTATAAATTTTTCTTTATTTTGTGTTTCCTGAAGGCTGTATGTATTTAAAATCATTGAAGGACTGATAGTTTATAAAATCGACTATAAAAATATTAAAGGACTGAAATGATTTATACTGGTTGAGATGTCTCGTAAACAAACTACGTATTTCAATAGATAAGAGGTGGTGCGAATATACTCTAGCAACATAGTAAATAACGTTGAAAAGGGAAGTAAAAGCCGTGTTTCTCTTCTAGTTAAGAAACTTGTTCTCGTTTAGGCTGCAGCACATGTTATCCACATGCCATAGCTACTCGATGAGCGACCAAGATAGAACAAAGCTATCTTCTTTCATAGTGGATCTTCTATGAGGTGGTCTTTGAGGTGGAGGGAGTATTTTTTATTCCGGTATCCCCCCCCCCCCCTCTGGTAGGAGTCGGCGTTCGGAAAGTTGGACGCACACCTCGTCTGCCCATAGCTAGTTTGAATAGGCTATAGGGTGTTTTCAATCCGGCAGGTTTTGTTGCCAGAGTGCACAATACTGGTATATCAGTTGACGCAATAAGCCTTGGCTTAACTCGACTACTGATTCAAAGGCCCTTATTCAACTCCCTTCCGAACCTTTAACCTCTCAATAACTTCCTTAGTAACCCGCCGTAACTTCCTTAGTAACACTAGCAAGGGTTGCCTTCGACCGAAACGAATGTAAACGCAATTGAGAATGATCGAACCACGGTCAAAATTCGTTAAAAAAATCACCGTGATTTAACAATTGTCAATCGATAATAGAGTCGGTATGGTTGATTACAATGTATGAGCTTGCAGTTAACTTTTTACGCGATAGTCGCAGAGCTAAGCTCCAATCATTACTAGATTTTTAGTGTAAAAGTTACTTTAACATGCCAAAAAAAATGTCTATATCAACACTTTCAATACGCGTACATATTCGTGTGTGCCTGTGCCGTCATTCATCAGTGATTGCTACGTTTTATAATATATTAGTAGTCCACTTTAAGTACCCTTGTTGTAATGCTAAATGATGAAGGAGATATTCTCCTGACCTAAACTACAGCTTTTATCGAAGACCACTTTGAAAGCTTGAGACTATATACCAGTCCGTGCCATTTGGGGATGGCCTTATTCCGTGCGGCCACTTCAATGTTACGCAACCCAATATCTCGTTTGATTCTAGTTCGATGTACTTAGATTTGGTGTGATATAAATGAAGTGTATTTGTGTTTATCGTAGCTTAGCTACTTTTCGTTTTTATGTTGTACTGCTAGGTATTTCCTAGTTGGCTATTGAAGGTGAATGTTGTATCAAGAAGGCTGCGAATACTCTCCTGACTTATACTTCAATGCCTCAGTGTTAATGAGTCAAAGCTTATTGTCATCGCATAGGTCACCAAATAGCAGCCAATATGAATCAAAGCAAATTATCCATATCCTAAAAGGAGGTTTGTATATCTCCTTAGACAGCTCACAGAAAATAGTGAATATTTCAACTGCTAATATATTTTAATGTATAAGAGCAAGTAATATAAACTGCATTTTTTTACTGCAATATATACTGAGTTAAAAAAAAAAGAGACGTTTATCGGCCTTGTATTTTAAGCAGAACGGTAAACCTGAAATTCAATTAAATCCAAGTGAAAACATTTCATTACTTATTAAGGCACCTATGGGAGACGTGTGTATCTCGAAACGAACTAGCGTCATTGCAGAAAACCTTCTACCTAAGAATCGCGTCAAATGTAACCCGTCAAACTGTGCGACATTGGATGGCGCGGGAAAAGCGTTCAGCTCAGCGTACACTCATCTATAGTCTGGTTACCATGTCTGCACAGGGAGCCGAAAATATAATATATTCAACCTGACAGCTTATTACATTGCTCTCCCAATCGCTAGTACGCTGAGGTGCAGCTCTTTTCCAGATACATCTAATTCCCTCTTGCCGAAACTTTGTATAACTATGCAATTTTTGAGATATAATTTAAATGATCGCATCAAATCGCTGAACAGCACAATAATCGTTATCATAGGCAAAATTACCCCCTACGAAATGGCCAAGGGATGATAATACTACATAATATATACACGCTTTTCAAGTTACTTGCATCCTAGCATAACAGAGGACCGTTCGGGCAGCATGACAGACAAAAAAAAAAAACACAACATGGGCAAACCATTTGTGAAGCGAAAGCATTTCTAAGTAAAGGGTGATTTTAAGCGACGGAGCAATCGCTCATGCTCACTGGCAAACGAACGTTATATGTTGGTGTTGTTGCATTGAGTGAATATTTTCATTAAGAGATAGAAAGACCCGAGTTTTTTTTATGCCTTCAAATCGGCCTATAAGTCCACAGATCGTGCGCGGTCTATTATCTTCTTGTTCACGATGAATTCAGACTCTAAATGTTCGGAAGAACGAGGGTTCGTTTTAATTTTGTTGTTTTATTTAAACAAATGGAGTGTGATAGTCAAGCGCGTGAAGGCCCGTGCCAAAGAAGGACTACATACAGACACACGTGCGATGTTTGCTGATTTAGAACATGGCGGGATCGTTTTACGAAAAATAAAAACGAGTAGCAAAACCAAGTCATGGGTAACATATAGTAAACTTTATTTAATTAATTAGTTATTAAGACGTGAAGACAAAACGCGTCACTGTCAGCTTTGAATTACGAAAGGTATTTTAGAGAAGACTGAAGTCTAATTTGGTAATAGAACTCTTTAGATGGTTGGACAAGATGGCCATCTTTTTTTCGGAACAGTTGCACCAATATACTAAGTACAGACAATTGGATCCGCAGAAAAATGAAGGAAGGTTACCTTAGACGAAAATATCAATAAAAACCTAAACGTAAAAATCAGTTGTGATTACTGAGAAGATAATTCATTAAAAAAACTGCTTTTGGCAAAGTTACTTTCATATACTGGGCATAACCAATAAGCAAAAGGAGGCAACACCTTTTTGATTCAGCCACTTAGATTCTGTCTGCTTCTGTTGAACTGTGTTAGGTACAAGCACACAGTAAGTCCCGTTATAGCTTAGTGGGTAATGTATTTGCTTGCTAATCCTAGGGAAACGTTGTGGCCTAGGCTCCTTCGAACCCGGTCATAGACACATTTCGTTTCATGCTGGGAGCCAGCCAGCCAGCCGTCTGATGGAACTATGGCTAACGGCGATGCTGGACCTAAGAAACTCGAAACATAGGGCTACCAGCGCTTGTTCCCCATCTTATACAGTTATGGCACGTTACCAAGGGAAATAGTAATCCAAAATCCAGTCTTGCAGAAACATCGTTTGCTTACCCGTAGCAAAATTTTACGGCTGGATAACCAGATCACACGTCAAGCCATCAGGATAGCTTTCCAGTTAACAATTTTCTTTTTTGTGCCTACCATACGAAGCAGGTGATTCTAGCCTATTATCAGTAATAACAAAAGTGGTAAAAAGCACTGCGTTTATTTAAAGATAGAGAGAACCTAACCCAACCACGGATGGGGTAAACACAATTGAAAGAATAAATCTACTCAGCAACAAAAGTAGATTGCCATTTTTTTACGGTCAGCCATCATAGACGCTTGCTTTTGTTTATTGTGTTGATTTAACCAATATAAATATTCGCAAATGGCGGCAAGCCGTACCTGCAGTTTGACACATACTAAGCCATTCGGAGTGTAGTAAGTTATTTATGCAAGTGTGAAGAAGTCATGCGCAACAAGCAATATTTCAATATGGATATTGGATGACTTTACCTACGGGCTTCAGTAAATACTCACTGGGTTACGCGACTAACCTGAAAATACTGCGGTAACTTTTTCAGCTAACTTAAATTAAATTAAACAACTGTTCTATTTCATTAAAAGTTTTTCTCAAATTCGTATTCTCTTATGTACTTTCGAGACCCCGACGTTCGTTGTCTTTCTAGATGCTATCTCAATCCGAAACGAATGCCTACGTGCAAATTAACCCAACCCACACGACCAAAAATATCTTTATTTCTTTAAAGTCTGCTTAGGCAGAACTAAAGTTTAGGAATTTTATCAAATGGCTGATATGATACAGGCACCAATCTAATATATGAGCATTATTGTTTTAACAATCATCTTTATTATGAAATGTTTATATCTTTCCTGTTAAATGCACTATACAATCGGCCCATAAAGCTAAAAAACGTAACTTTTTTGCCACGTATTTATTGTTATACAAATACAGTAATATTAACCATAACGGTGCCGTACACGAAGGTAGATACCGATTATACCTGAGGTAAGAATTTATAAGAATATAAGAGGTGCGTCCTGAGTCGGTTAGTTGAATAAGATCGTAAATTTGGAATACTAACTCGGTCAGAATGATGCGAACCTAGAATGCGAGCAGAGAACTCTGTTTCTTCCAGCCACAAGTGATTCTAGCCCAATGACAGTGTGATTGCAGAGGTTTAATGGGAACAGGAATAAAGTTTAGAAATAAAAAAGTATGCCATCAAGAAACTCATCACGAAACTGTGCTGGTGAGGTCACTGACACGCTTTATACTATACGACAGTAAAAAGTTTTTTACTATCGTATGTGTCTTCTTGACGTACTAATAGCGCTTTTCGTTATTTTAAGAGCGAAGCACTGCAATGCGTACGCTAAAAAGAGACTATTTCCCGTAATAATTCAAGCCAACTACTTTAAATCCACAATATCAAGCTGTGTAGTTTTTTTTTTTCATAGAATATCAGCCAATTTCTATGAGTATGCGAGAAATGTGCTGACATTGTCTGTGATTCCATGATCTGTCTGTGAGCCATGGATTCTTACAGAGAAGTAGCTTACTTCCCATCGAGCTAAAAAAAAATGATCTTTCTTTATTGATAGTTATATGGGGCTTGGCCGCTCGCAATCAGAGCCAGCGGTTGCTATTGACGGTGGCATCCTAGATAAGATGACGATATCACGTGTAGCTTGTTCAAGGAAGCCCTACGACTCAGGAGTCATGTCGAAAAGACAGCTAAAGTCGAAGAAGCGATGATCACAGTGAGCAATCAATAGCATTTGATATAACAATGAATTGGAAATATATCTTCAACTTCGATTCAGAAGTGGCTCACTGAGCAGTTATGTGAAGGCAGACAACTCATCAGTCGCCAATGTAGAAACGAGGTGGGCAAATTTCATACATTACACCGAATAAATAAAATATTGCTCCGAAGTCCTAATGATTGCGTATGAGAATTTCAACTGTTATGATGTAGCAAAAAGAATTACACTTCGATAAACTAAAAGACTTATCACTACTAACTTACATGTGGATGTATGTGAGGCTTTATGGCAAAACGTGTTTAGTTTGCTAATGGTTTGGAATATACTATCGGCAAGCGGCAATGGTTCTTGCGCTGTATTGGAACCAGCTTAGCTACAGACCAGTTAGCATCTTATCTAATTAATTTCCTTTTCTTAATATCTACAGTAAAAGAAAAAAAAAAACGCAGAACGAAAACACATCAAGAAATTACAACATCTATAGAACTCATCATTGATTACGAATATAACTAACGTACACAATCAAACCGGGAGTAAAACACAACCTGTTTGAATAAACGAAATTGTTCTAAATAAAGTAGAAAGTAGTGTGGTATCTTCTCTCTCTCGTTGAAACAAACCTGAATGTCATATATCACCTAATTCAGAATAATTCTGCTTTTCTATAGCAAAACCTTGTAAATAAAAACGGATCTTGACAGAATTGAATTATCGGATTCCTGCGCTTTAAAGTGCGTCGCTAAAATTACCCTAAAATACTTTACTCGCTATTATTAGACAGCTCAAGATCATGGGATCTAATCTTCTTTTTAAGCCGATTTTTATTCAGCTTAGAGACTCACAAGGATTAGTTACTACGCATAAATCACATACTTTTTTCCTCCTCAACCCTCTGTGATATACCCAGTTGTTACCCGCCGCATTGGAAAATAGGATGAAAGAAATTATACACTCCGGTAGTACATTTTGCTCTATTGACCTAAACGATGGCAATACTTTTTCACGGGTACGACTGACTGCCAATTCCTTTATTTAGTTTCTTTCTTCTAACTATTTTTGATTTTTGCGTACTGAACGACGACAGTTGATACTGATTTCGCAATACGGTACTATATTAAACATTCAATTTGCTAATTGTTATTTTTCAAGACAGGGGCATATTGATTGATCGACGGAGTAGTTCCTAAAACGTACTGTACATTCCTAGTCCAGACAGGTCCCATTGTCTCTATATGCCGAAACTTTGTGCTCCTGTCTCCGTTTAACGCAAACCGCGTTAGTAATTCGACTAATCCGAGTAGAGGTTGAAATAGCTAAAAAAAAAAAAAATAATTATGAAAAAGAGAGAAAACATAAAAGAAGATGCATGTTGGTCTGCTTGGATTGACGATAATTCAGCTATGGATACGTTTTTTTTTTTTTTTTTTAGTTAGAAAAGCAAATCGACTACCATCGTTCAGACGGATCGCTGAAAGAAGAAAGCTACGAAATCCGAGTCTTAATGAACTTGCGAACGGAACACTGAACTAATGGTGCAGCAAGACTAAAAATGAAGCAGCTGAGCCAGAAAGCAGAATGCTTCCTATGTAAGAACCGCTCTAAGCTCCAAAGACTAGCTCTGAATAATTGGAACTATAACTGGTTTCCTCTAGCCCTTAATCCCTTTTGGACCTGACCAGAAAGGTTTGGCCAGTGATTCCGCTTGCTGTTAGTGCACTTCATATGAAGTTTATGGGCCTTGATAGACAGATTTAACCGCTAGGGATTCAGTCAGACGAGTAAGTAATCTGCGATGTTTACAATGGCATAAATAAACAGAACAACGATATTTGCTAAAACAATAATTGAACTACTCACAGACAGCAGACGGATACTTAAATCGGAGTTGTTCATGATCGAGTTTACACGAGCTGGATAGCAGACGAAAAGCACAATCAAACGACTGTCGGCGAAATCATAGGCGGCGAAATGCACATATGTTCTAGGCAAAAGGAATACGGAGATTGAATTGAATGTAGAAACTCGTAGTTCGGTTTTTATATGTCGTGTATACTCAGTACGCATAAATTTAAATTGAAATGAGCTGGTTTTAGGCATCACGTAGTCTACTGCAAAAACGCTTCCTTTTGTAAACAGATTATTTATCTGAAAACGACGACCATTGGACGCTATCGATTAGTGTACATGGGAAGAGATGCAATAGAAATTAAAGACGTTGTAGACCCATAGCCCAGTACCATTTGGTTCCGCATTCCTGATATATAACTGCCGCTTGTATAACATTAGATCTTTACTTAATGACTGGAAATTAAGCCGTATCACGGATTCTGAGTTCAAAGATCAGTGAACGTCGTTAAAACTCGTTGCTTCATGTGATTCGTTTGTTTTCAAAAATGGTCGTTACAAACAGCTGTTTAATCGGAGCTGACTCCTAAAAGCGGAAATACGTCAAGAAAACAATAAAACCCAATGCAACTATAGGACAGCTCCCTATTCGTCATTTCACCTATCCACTCATATTTACTGGACTTTGCTGTTCTTTCCTTCAAAATTTTATTAGAATAAGGTAACCGAACATTAAAAAGTGTGTCAGATGTTACTTTTTTAATTATCGTCTTTGTGATTATCGGAAGTCAGGAAATAGCGTTCGTGCTCGCTCAGGTTTTAAAGGTCCTAAATAAGTTCGAGCATTACTCGTATCCAATAGGATTAGTTAATCAGATATTCGTTCGTTGTCCAACGCTGGCCTAAGGGCTGATAGAGGATCGATAATATTCGTGATGGTTTTCTTGTTCTGACATATGCATAACGTATATTTAACCGATATATGAGTAAGAAAATTATATATACATATACATTTGTTTAACACAGAAGGTGGCAAATTACAATTTTCACAATGTAATGTATACAGCCAATCTGCTCTTCAACAACATCTGACCGTACACATTTAAGTGTTACCGCCTTAAAGGGTTAGACGTTTTCTCACACGTAAATTTACATTAACTTCGCTTATCGTATTCTTTAATTGCAGTTATAACTTGGTCACGGACGATAGGTCCGTGAGTATTGAGCTCAACAAGTTTAAAATCCGTAATGTTCGAATATACAGACTTATATAAATGTATATCGTTACGGCGGTGTTCTTCATTTCCTTTTCGGAAGAATAGATGCCATAGTTTGCAGAAGTATTTGCTGAGACCTACAATGTTATCATGTGTCGAACGAATAGTTTCATATGGCTTGTCAAGTTATGGTACATAAGTGGTTTGGGGTCGATAACTAGTAACTTAGGGAGCCAGGAAGCAAATCACTGAGACGATAACAACCATTTTCTGACAGCATTCAACCCGTGGGTTGACTAATGGGACAAAGTTATTTATTTGTGAAGGTCATTTTAACCTCACTAATGCGCGCACTAATGGAAATTGGCTTTCTTTTTTATGATTGTTGTAACGATCGGCCCTCGCGACGTTACGTGAATGTTACCCTCGACGCCGTTAGCGCGCAGATATTCCATAAATGGTCACTGATTTTGCGAGCTTACACAGGCCAGCATCATTCGCTAGACCGTAAACTCTATAAGCAATGATAATTACAATGAGAGCGAGGCACGGCGTACGAGCGACAAGTACACCGATTATATCAGCAATGGTAGCTAGTACATAAGTAACAATAACTAACTGGTGTAACTTTAAAACAAAAAAGGGTACTCCTTCCATTATTTTTATGGCAATGACGACGAATACGTATCAGTTAGGAAAACAAATTCGAGAACAGCTTATGGACTACATATTAGATTTGGAACTCCAGGTTCAATTAGCAGGTTTCGAACGCTGTCTCCGATATGCTTCCTTTCGAGGATATCTTCGGCGCTTTGTTACGCTCAACCAAAGTCAGCGTGTCAAAAATGGCAGATATTCACTATGTAATACCACCAATTTCTTCCACCACTTCTCTAATCCAAGCAGTAGCGGTTGCATAATGCGATTGGCGACCGGTGACTCACGTTCGAGTGCTATACATGGACAGATATGCTAGACAGACCGCGAGCAGTGGAAGCGGTAAAGGACAACGTCAGCTCTTATTTTAGACGACCGATAATAAAAGGCTTAGAAAGATAGAGGGTGTCGCTGTAGCATACATACCCCATGGTATGGACGATTACCCTCTATGTCTACGTACGGTATCGAAACGTTAGCCTGCATAAATTGCATGCCTGCTACATAACGGCTAAATGTAATAAACATCTAATTAGATGTTAGAGCTATTCATTGCGTTGATAGCTATCCGTATCAATGCAAGGCATTTACTGACACCAAGTTTGCATATAGGACATGTTTTGCCTATGTTATATATCTATAATACATGTTATTAGACAGTGTGTGTCATGTAACATTGCATTATATGTACATTATAGGTAAGAAGCGGGTATGCGTTTTGAGAAAAATCGCGGATCGTCATATCAATAAACTTGTAGGCGTTGTTCTCCTCGCTCACCTACAAGCATGTGTGCACATTGGTTCAGACTTTATCCAGTGATCAAACCTGACTCTCTAAGAGTAAGGTAATGATTTTTAAGTAAGGCAAAACGTTTAGGAGGACACATTCCTGCAGCACTGGCATTAACTTTACCTGCGACTAACTTTGGCAGGTGGCAGGATTATGTAGGCAAAAAATCGTCAAATTGACGATTAGTTGAAATATAGGACGTTACGCCAAGGTTATCGTTAAGGTGTATATCATGCGACAGAAGCACGTTATGTCAGAAACTACCGCTAAGCATGTTTCGGCTATAAGTTATGGCTGTAAGTTAGCTCAACTTTTAACTAATCTTTTAAAAAGCTCTATTTTATGCCCCAAAAGAGTTTAATTAATGTAGTGATTCAACGCCCGACGTTACGATGTGAAATCCGGGCGATAGATATGGATACTACTAGCAATGTTTCCTGGAAACATGACAGCACATCCCATCGTGAACATTATGAAATTCGCGAAAAGTGCAGAGGGGCTGCGTGATCTAGAGAATCCTCTGTAAAATTATGCAGCTAGCGGACGATGCAAACAAGGGTGGCGCAGACTCGTCGCAAGCTGCAAAAACAGTCCTAACAAAGACCTTACCGGAAGGGTTCTACTTAAACATAAGAAAGGGCATTGACTTGCGCATGCCGCTAGCTTACACCAAATTCCTTATAATAATAAAATAAATGCAACAATTTACGAACAGATATCTCTAGTTCTCAGTTCACCAACTGTATTATTTTTTTATATGTATCTTGTATCCTGTCGTTCGATGCAAAAGCAAACTGAAGCTTATAAACAAGTTCTAATTTTTTTGTAGCGCTGGACCAGAAAACAGACTCGAACAATGGGATAGCATAAGATGTATCAGGCCGTACTCGAGTCTAGTGAACTCGTTGTCTCCATTTCGCAGTACCGTTAGTCCCTCAAGATCTTTAATATTCTCGAAGGCACTGAATTCCAAAAGCCACTTTGAACTTCTAAGTACGAAGCCAAGATCGCTTAGCTAGGCGAGAGCGTCAGCCAAGCCTTGAACGCCTCTATCGATGCTGCTATGACTGGCCCGATACTCCTATTGAGTCCCGTTAAGCCCGTCTCCTGCGTCATCTCTGTCAGGGCAGTGAAAAAGCGATTAAGATGAATGAACAGCGGAGCACAAATATACTGAGCTATACAACTAGGAAACGACGGGCTCTTAAGCTAACGCTAGGTTCAGGTTAGGTACACCGATGGTGATGCAGTTCGTGTTATGCGAATGGCACGGAAATGAACGGCTCGACATGTGGCGGGGAAAAGACAGATAGTACCGAAAATACTAGTACAATAAAAAAAAAATCAAACAACCTAAGGACGGTGACTCTGGCTCCGTAATCGTGAGTGGTGCAATGAAAAACCTTGTGCATTATGATGACTGGCACGAGTTGTTCGTGGTGAGAATGCATTATAATACTAGCAAACGTATAAACGCGGGATGAGGCAGGGACGAAAGTACAAGCAAAAGATGAATTGACAGTAAGACGGAGTACTTCTATTTAGCGTTGGTGATATCCGTAGCAGAAGACGCGTGGGAGAGTTATTGCTTGATAAAAAAAATGCTGCCTAGTTCAAGTGTCAAGCTCGATATTATTGAAATCTTTCGATTTGAGTGGTGATAGGCCGGCAGATCAATTTTAAAGTCAACTACGTCTGCAGCCGATACTATTAGATTTTTCGAGCTCCTTGCGTATAGAAAGCAGCTGGATTTTTGTCGATAAGCGACAGATTCGTCTGCCATAATACTTCGTACTGTATAGCTTCTTGGAAGCCTTTTATCCAGATCAAGTTGCTGTGTATGTCAGTAGAAGTGTCAGGATGTCATTCCATTATTACCACTACGTATCGTACATGTCTCTCTCTCATGGCCGTCTACTACGTAAAAAATTCCCTTAGTGTGCTTAAGCAATTTACGTTGTTTTTTTTTTTTGCTTACAGATACTATTAGGTGAGCCTACAGCGATAAAGCCGGCGAAACCATTGATTCGTTTTCAATTATCATTTCAACATATCTATACATTACTTGTGTTACAATTTAGTTTTCCATGACAACGTTTTGTTGCAACACGTTGGCAGCCTCACGTATGCTCTCATACTTCACTGCTTATTTATTGTATTTTATAGAAAAAGGTATTTTCTATGTGACTCCCCCTAATTCCAGCATCCTCATCTCTTAACTCCCTTAATGTTTGTTTGTTCGCTGCTCCCTCAGGTACTGCTACTGCGATCGTCGCGATTGCGGTCATCGCTGATGCCGCTGTTGTTGTTGCTGCCCCTGCTATTGCTGTTCTTGTAGATGACATTAAATGAAGCAGCACTAACGGGGGCGGCAGTTACGGTCGACGGCGACAGTGGCGGCATCGGCCAATAGTGAATAAATAGACTATAAATAGCGGCGTGTCTTGTAACCTGCCTACGGGAAGGCCGGTAAACTGCAATACTCACATTACCGACCCTCGTTAAGATGTTCTTTTCCCTTAATCGCTATTTTCGTCCTTAGTTAGATAGGCAAAAGTAGCCAGAAATAACAGGAAATGACTTCATATTGAAGCCGGATACAATAAATTATCTTATGAAAGATATGAGTATTGATGACGTTCAAGGAACGCGTATTGATAAACGGAAGAATAAAAGATGACACCATATTTTCACCTTACCTTTGTTGTTTTTACGAGAGGGTCATGACTCCCGGGGGGAGTGCGGGGATAGGATTAACAGACGAATAAATAGATCATTCAACTGACGTGCGCTTTTATTTACTTTGTAAAGTAACTTTAGAAGGACGTTTTCAGTTTAACATATGTATTTGAGCCTTCGTATAAGTAATTTCGGCATTACGAGAAATAGTTGCGCTAATTTCTTTCGCCAAAGAATAGATGGGGAAATTAATAGGTAAGGGGCTCTGTTTCGTACAGTATGGTATTAACAAATGCGCGCAAAAAGTAACTCGCGAATTACTGCTGCATATGACGCAACGTAAACAAGCAACGAACGCTGAGAAATTTCGGTTCCTCTAACCGGACAAGTTTGTTCCCACCGATGCAACAAAAGGGTCTGTAGCGCAGATAGGGCTGAATTCTATGCCAAACGGAATGATTGAGTGTATATTTACTGCCTATGGCAAAGGTTTGTCAGAGTGCATTTCATAAGTGAACTGTCTTCTGTTCTAAACCTCATTCTCGCCAAATAGGAAGGTACGAAGTATTGTGCTACCAACTTCTATGGTGAATCCATCACGAGTTTCTGTGAGATACTGTAGTCATAGACAGCACGTCCTGGTATACCATGGTAATGATGGAAGACCCGACGCTATACGGCTGATCGACACGGCAATGAAAAATATCTATCATATATGATGCACAAACATTGTAGTAGGATAGGTCGAACTTCAACATAATAGAAGTGCAACGAAAACAATCCTAAGTGCTGTACTCAGCCGGACATGTTAACGTGCGAATTACCTGAACCTTAAAATAATCGTCGACTGGAGAACAGGCAGATTCATCAGTCAACGTGTAATATTATTAGAAAAGTCAGTATCAGCTAGAGGAATCGAGTAAAGGTGAAATCGTTGAGGCTTGAACTTTGTCAAGGAAGTTAACAGTAAAGACGAATACACCATATATATATATATATATATATATATATATATATATATATATATATAAATGTACTTAAATAAAAAGCAAATTACTACGAGTACTATTAATGTTGTTGCATAATCATGTAATAATGTAGTTACATAATCATGTGAATGCTCTAAGTGGCCATTTTCTCTACATACAAATGCATCTGCTAACAGTCGCCTGCTCACAGCGATTGAGCGTGCATTGGTGCATAACTCTAGTATTAGTATTGACCTCGTCATACGCCTATGCAGTACATGCCTTCATCTCAACAATCTATCTCGGCATCCATGCAAAGCTTCACGCTTTGCGAACATTCTCAAAAGAGGACATTTTTTGCGGCTAGGTTTGGTAAGTGCAGAGGCCGTCGACCATCCACCGATAAAGCACCTGCTCAATGAGGAATACAGTGACGGAGAGAACCTTGCAAGCATACACATTCGTACAGATATTATAGGTATTAAATGAAACAGACTAGAGCAATCGATAAAAAGAAATAGACCACCAAACCGACCGAAGCGTCAGAACGTGTTACGTCCATGTGTCAAGGTACTAAGTATGTACCCGTGTAGCTTGTAGAGATCAGTTCTTATACCCCTCGTTTTCAAGATAGACTTTTGATGATAAAAAATGAGATAAAAACGAATTTTATCGCAGTGTTTGACTATATTTGACTCTGTCACGGGACCAGTTGTGGTAAGAAAAGCTCCGCGTTATTTAACGATAGATTGTTGGAAAAATAAAGGCAGTGTTTCACCTAACAAAGGAACGCAGAATTTTACTAGCCGTTCTATCATTTCGTCAGCCGTCTTATATTTTTCAGAAATTTTATAATGCATGAAATCTTTGCAGCCCCACCAGACACGAATCGTGGTCTTTTTTGGATGAAAATTCAACTCTGGGCCTAGATGTATCTCCTGAGGCCACTCATTATTTTCAGTGATTTATGCTGACGTGGAAACATCACATCTTAATTTGGGGACCACTCATTGCAGTTACACGTTTCCAGGACACTAAAAAGGTGCTGAGAAATGATGAAAGACCGTATTTTCCTATGCTGTTTACTCGAATTATGGCGCCCTAGGTTTATAATCTTTCAGTCAGTTTATTTGAGCGAAGATAACTGAGGATAGTCGCACAAATGCAGTTTATCCCTTCGGCCAATCCGCCCTTCGCTTAGTAGTAGCCTTTCTTTAGAAGTATCTTTAAAACCTGTGACATCATCTACCCTAAATGGCTAGCCGGACGAAAGTGTATTCTCTAAGCCCTTCTCTGGGCAGTCCTTTCAGACTTGAGGCCCACACCGTATGCAGCACAAGCATTCCGGACTGGTTCAGTATATATATATATGTATATAAAAAAAATCCCGATACGATTCCAAATAATGTGGGCATCGAAAACGCGCTTTCCTTGCGCCTAGAACATCTACAACTGAGGCCTGAACTCGAGATGAACTTCCGTTCGCTACACAAGGAAATTACAAAAAGCCTCTGAAGGGATGAATGCTATAATGGAGGCCAGCAAACAATGTGGTGGTAGTTAAAAAATGGCGAACATTAAAAAAATATTATTGCTTTTTCACCAACCTGTTATGTTTTGACGATAAGTTTGTCTTGCCTCTTCCGTATACTGCATAAAAAAGAAATAAGGCTTTTGCTGGTAAACCAAAGTGTTCTAATAACAAGATAAAAGTGTTGCATACTTCGCGATTCGACGTTTTTAGGCCACGAAGTCTTGGCGGGCCTCGAATTTCTAAAGTTAACCAGATAGAGTAAAATGCTAGAAATTAAATAAAATGTTTAATATATTTTTATTCATACGTCAAAGCTTACAGCAAAATTACTTACTGAGGTTCTTATAAATGAATATTCGAGGCGTTGTCGTCGGATAAGTTGTGCTTCTCTAACTCCTTCAAGGTCAAGCGTTCCGAACTTTGCCAGACTGTACTTCTGATATGACTGCGCGGTACCCCTCAGACTTAAATGCAGCAACACGGATGAACAAAATGAAACTAGCGTCGCTAACCTAGCTTTATGGACCTTTAGCGGGCCCTTTTTAGGGCCGGGGCACATAAGCAACTTCGATGTAATGGCTCACACTCGTTGTTCTGTCTACACGAAAATTAATACTGTCCGACATGTGTCAACAAAACTTAATTTTTGAGAGTGTGTATATATCTTATTTTAGCAGGTAGTATTTTGGTGACATAATGGCCGAAAACTAGACTGTGATCTAAATGCGTACATAAAGAGAGACTATAAACAATTTGTTCACTGCAGCCCACCGTTCCAGGTTTTGTGTACAGAAAGACGTGACTTTGGACAATGAAGGACAAGCTATCGAAGTCTAATCAGGCCAAAGTACAATACACTTTACGTGAACGGCATTTAGCTTTGATTACGTTTTCGAAGACGAGTTTCTATGGCGCGTTAATTTAGAAAAAAAAAAAACAGCTTTAGGCCTCCAACATCAAAAGCATTACCTGCCGTATTTAACGCAACAATTGTATCTGGCCTAAACTCTATTGCTGAATCGAAAGGCATTTATATGCAATTCGCGTGACCTAGAGCAGCCATGTTGTGCTCTATTTATGGCGTTACGAAATCGCTTATAAGGTTAGACCGCCTGTTATACTGAGGTATTCATTTAAGCCTTATTATGGATATTTCCGGCTCGTTACTGCGCATTTCTATCGTATTGGAGGACTAGTGAGGGAAAATCACGTAATAGACTTAAAGGAAAGTGAACGGTTCGAAGATGTCTTTTCGTGGGTCAAAATAAACTGGATTACAGTTTAAGCAGCAGCTCTTTGAGCGGTAAACAGCATTACTTTACCTTACTGGAAATATATTTTTTCTAATTGTAGACAAATTCGTCAAACCTATTTTTGCCTCTTTGAAATACACGGATGTGTCAGACCAGCGGGAGAGACAAGTATTAAGAATACATACTACGTAATGATGCGATTGCTTCTCGTCGTATTATTTAAATGACGAGAAGATATCCCGTTCGCTTTTCTCGGAGACCAAGCAGAAGCCTGCCTCTGTTAGAAAAAGCAGGTGCCTAATTGTGTACCACGGAATACACTACGAGTAGAAGAGGTCCCTCGAAGTTTCTTTTGCGCCCGTATAAAAAACGAATTCTAAGTAAAATGGCATTGGTCTTCCTCTGTCTGACCATCATCCTTTATCCTAATAAGTGTCCTACAAGATGCTATAATGGACGGATGCTACTCCGCGTAAATCTATGCGCTCCTTTGGGTCCTTAGCTCCCCGCGTCAGCGGTCGCTTTGGACCGTCGGAGCAGAT
This sequence comes from Varroa destructor, assembly GCF_002443255.2. Lineage (NCBI taxonomy): Eukaryota > Metazoa > Arthropoda > Arachnida > Mesostigmata > Varroidae > Varroa > Varroa destructor. The sequence continues at coordinate 12,661,109 of NW_019211458.1, forward strand.
TAGTTCATTATTGATACTTTAAAAATATGCATCAACGATGAACCTCTACCTATGTGAATAGCGCTTAAAATAGACACATACTGTGACTGTATAACCGTGGCCCTGTTTTCATAGATCTATTCTCTTTCAATTGAATGTATCAATGTTAGGTTCTAACTGGATATGATTTCATTTCGCTCAGTCATTTGTCTGCGGACCTGGTCTGAGGCAAGGGCGTCGGAGTTAAATCGATAATAGGTGAGGGATCAGACATTTACAGAACCAAACAATCGTCGAATTTATATGATGCGCACATAGAAGCATTAATAGGTATGTCAATAATTCAAGTATGAGGCGAGAAGCATGGACCAGCTTTTTCTCTATCTCGGTTAATGCGACATTTTTGTAATAATTTCGATAACACTTTTTCATAGTGAACAAAGCTCATAATTAATCTGATCATGGTTATTCTGGTTTTAAAAAATAAACTGCTCACACGATCAGCATTAATTCGAAATGGAAGAATATTTAAGTTCTATGACTGTGGTCAAGAACGCCTTGAATTAACTCTACGTTAGTAATAACTTATGTTTTATTCTCAGCAAAAGGTGTGAGGTTGTTGTTGTTGTTGTTATCAACAATGTTACGTATATAACCAAGTTAAATCCCGATCAGCCGACGAAGCTTATATCAATAGGTCAGAGTTATCTACAAGCCGTCTGACGTTCTATCCATCTTCAAACCTGAGCCACATTTCGCTTGGACTAGTGGACTCGCTGGACGATGCTAACATTGCTAAGGGAGCAAAGTGATTCGTCCAAATAGATAATTTCGAAGAAAATTGTCCTTATCGATGCGCGAATGATGGAGAAGTTCTATTGATGACAGAAGCACTACCAATATATATATATATATACCAGATTTGAATGCGTCTACATACATATTTTTATTCGTTTCAAATTCTGATTTTTTCGACTTGTTGATCTACTTCACCTGTCTCAATGTCAGTAGACGGTCGTATCGTATTAATTTTCGAATGTTTGTTTGCTTTGCACGCAAGCACGTAAAGGTTGGTTCGAACCGCGCGTCAAAGGCCGCAGCAAGGAAACTAGAAGTCTATCTGACCCCGCAACTTCCGCGTCTCCCCTTTCCTAAACAGCATATTGCTCAATGAATAGATTGCGACCTCTGAGAGGGGTATATTAGGGGCCTCTCTTAGGCTATAATAAAATAATAAGACAGCGAAAGTTCGCCACAAGAGCTCAACGTTATACTCTGGGCTGTTTTGCAAAGTAGGGTCGAAAGTTTATCAAATGCAGCTGGCAATGAACTATAGTGTCACTAGTATTTGAATAACAGTCACCGTTGACACAACGTCCTGGTCTTGTTAGATCTTTCTAGCCTCGGTTTCCTAGTATGCATTGCCTTATAGCCATGTAGGCGGTGATGACACCGTCGTAGTCAAAGGAGCTGTCATTGACATTTAGGCGTCCCAGGCCGGTAACGACATTGACGACGGTAATAATATTAACATCAGTGCCAACATCTTGGCCTAACGCCACATACGATCCGTTGTGTGCTAATTTACGGAAATCGCGTTGACAATAATATGTACACGAGCGCATTATAATCACTCGTTTCTATATTTACAATTTTATGGCGCGCCTGCGATTTGCATGCCGACATGACTTTGGCATATGATGACTGAAGCTACGAGGCTGCGTACGAACACGAAGAAAACAATTTCGCAAGAAGGCATTGGGAACACTGCAGTTTACAGCGGCGCTTTGGTGTCGTCGGTCCGTACTCATTAGCCCTGTGCAATGAGTTGAGCCCAGTTATGTTATGTAGGTAGTCTATATTTCTGGGCCTGCAAGAGGATATTGCGTCTGTGGCCATACGTGCAGTCGTAATCCGTTACGTGCTGACCGTTCGTACGACCTGCTTCCTCCACGCGTAGGCAGACAAAATCAGAAAAATGAGAATGGAGGAAGCAGTAGGCCATGCGCTGTCGGCAATCTTAAATGAAAGTCTGAAACTAGCCGTGGTCCATTACCTCTTTTGCTACTGTAGCTAACCTAGTATGCAAGATCATAGGAGTACATTTTTTCACACAACTAACTTACATTGTACAAGCGGCAGTGCGGGGTGGAACAGGAATCAGCTGAACACCCTGTAATGCTCATTTCGAATTCAGTCCTGCATAGTATCACAAATAAGAACATCGCCGAGTCTGCTGCCCATAGGTCTAGTCGTCTACCTTCTAGGGACTGCGTGACGAGAAACATCGTTGTCGGCCTCACGACATAGTTGTGAACCGCGGCATCAATACGCGCGTTAGCACAGAGAGCAAGTCAGACGATGAGGATTTACGTGTAAGTCTTACCGCTCGATCACTGCTCACCTTTCCTCCGCCGACACTTGACAATGTGCCTCGTAATAGCTTACGCCGTTTGTCCATCCTTGTTATTTACGGAAAGGAAGTGAGACTAGATTAAGCTCGTCTGAGAGAGCAATCAATGAGGCCCAGCTATAACGACAAGACATATATGTGCCCTGATTAGTACGCGTATAGTGTGGTGATGTTGTATGCCTCTTGCCCACGTGTATCGATAGCTGATGAAAACTAAGACTGCGTCAGAAGATAATTTGACTCGAACACTAACTTATAGAAGACTCACTAGCACGCGTAAGACTTTGTCGACGCAATACGTTCTCTGGGGGGTAAGATTTCTCGATTGCTTAATAAATTCCCGTTGGATACATGTTTCGAGGTAACTTGTCAAAATCAACCTGTTAACGATATGAATGTTTTTGCGCATGTATTAAATTGTGTGAATGGACTGTCTGACGACGACGAGTGGTAACAACAGCGTTCGAGATCGATATAGCCGTTGTCGGAATTCGTTCCGTTGGTGGCATGTAGTTGAGACTCACCGCAGAGTGACGTGTTGAGTCTGAGTGGCATTTTTATTTTTGCAAACTATATGAGAGGCGCGAATATATCGACCAAATTATTAGGACCTCGTTAAAAAGGATGTGGTTTTCTTTAGTTTTTCATGAAAAACCAATATAAATGGCCCTTGTTCTCATAATGTTGTTACAATTATTACCATGATTTTTATTTGACTGAATTGTGCATAGTTTAAAATGTATATTCGGAGGTTCTATGTAACTTTGCAAGCTGCAAAAAGTTATGAATACGCTTATGAACATTGATGTGGCGGAGTCTCTTAAGTCGCTCAACTATGGACGTTTGAAAGGTTCAGTTTAAATAAAAAAGCGTTCGTATCTAATTTGTACAGTAAGACGAATCTACACGTATGCGTACAAATCGGAAATGAAAATATAGGCATATAGTATTCGTACTGATTTAATCGCCGGTTCAATCACACACCGGGAGGGACGTTGAAGAAAAGCACGTTAACTGAGGCTCGAACCGTTATTTCTAAATGGCATTGTTCCAAGGATGTGGTCATGAGCTGTCATTATGTCGCACAGCCGATTGCTCTTGTTCAGGCTCGATACGGATATCATGGATGGCGACAGTAACAACCTAAAAAACTATCAGACGAGACGCGACACAGAGTAATGTTAAAAAGAGCAGTAGAACACTTATCAGCGGAGCGTTCGGACGCCTCGATAGGATACCTAAACTGACGACCTAGACAGTAAGAGGAAGTTCTGCCCTCTCAACATTTATCGCAACGTGAGGCAACGTAAGGCCAAACGAGTAGAAAAGACCAGTGCATATATAGGTACCTCGAATGAGTGAGCCAAAAACAAAGTTCACTTATATAGTTTTAACCACCTATCGGTGTGCACTTCTACATCACAACATAGTAGAACGATTGCTCGTAGCCGATTACTTTCTTTGTTTTGTACTTCTGTTTGTTTATGGTTGCTATTAAGGTCAAAGATGATTGTTGTTTGGAACTCTGAATTCTGTATGCTTTTCTTATACAACAAGCTAACGCCAGGAGGAAATTAAACTAGAATACCTAAAACGATTTCACCAAACAAATCAGAGAAATCCGAGATTTTACTTAATATAGAAGATGTGATCGAAGCAAACTAGTTTCTAAGAGAAAAACGATACATAACGAACGTGAGCCGCCATTTTGTTTCTGATAAATCAATATTTTTTTTTTTTTTTTGAAAGTGAACATCACCGAAGTGTCGATATCTTTAAGCCGCGCAAAGGTCAGAAATTCAGTGTGAATCGGATTACTGGATTTTCTTTTATTACATTTCAAAATTTGGGACTGTTTAGGCCACTCAAGTATTTTCTATATTTTAGAAATTAATAGAGTAAAAAAACCAATACAACAAGTTGTTGCAATAAGCATACTGCGCGAAGAAGCTAATGCTAAAGTAGAAATACATATCTTTCAAGATTGATTGTTTTTTTCAATAGTTATATCTTACAGAACAGATAGAAAAGAAATTACGTTTCAGAAGACTTGGTTACGTAACATGATGTCTTTGGGGGCCATTTGGACCACTGATTTTGAGTAGGTACGAAATAGTTAATTGTTCAGTTGATAGACATACTGACAGAAATAATCTGCATCGGAGCACCGTTAGTTTCAGTACGATTATATATTTGTGCATATATATATATATATATATGAAGCATGGTATTGATACTTTGAAAAGCCCTGTTTACGGGTTTTCTTTTATAGAACTTAACAAATTACTATAGACTAACTAGTTGCTATAGGTCGCTTGCAGACGTTCCGTCTTGTCAGGGATCATGATTGACCATGGATAATTAGTTATGCCAGAATTAGAACTTTTTAGCTTTGTTGAATGAATATTACCTGGAATAAAATTATTGTGGGCCTTCATAGTTCTACCTCTAGCCTTATCTGATCCTTTAATATACGAGTAAATGATGTAAGTGTCTTTAGTCATTATGTTTTTAAATATTAAGTTGGCCCAATAGGCCACGATATAAAGAAGCCTTGAGCGAATGTAATTATTTTTCTTCCTTGATAACGGTTGTCTTCAGCGGTGGGCTTAAATAAATGTTGCCCCATCGAATCCCCTTACCGACTACGCTTTCGAGATACAAAAAAATATCTTTGAAAAAAAACTAAACAAGTAAAACTGGAGCTACTTAGCAAGTTGAACTGTGTCAATTACTTCTTTCAATTATTCAAACCGAATAAACTTCCTTTCGCAAGGAAAAAACCTAGATTATCGGAACAATGTGACGAACCTTTTTTTTTGGTCTATTTTGTCTTGTAATTCGCGCGAGAGGCGCCACTAGTTTACTAGTGGTAGTACACTAGTTTATTCAGGTCGCTTTTTCGAGTTACATATGAAAGTCTTCAGCGTTGGATGGTTTGAAAAGAACACAGCAGGTCCTTCGTACTTCAAATAATCCTTTTTTATTTTGTACAAGGTCATTCTCGCATTTGGTCTTATATATATTACAACCTGATGCGTCCCGCACTAGATATCATGGCAAAAAAATACAATTTTACATGTACTTCGAATATCCGAAATCTAGACGGTAGACCGAAATAATGTCTTGCAGGAGCCTATTTTGCCCAAGCCCCGATTTTGCATTAGCCAAAGGGCAGTTTTCAGTTATTTAGTTACACAAATAGCCAGTTAGCAGACACATAATAGAAATAGAACACGCTAACTTATCTCCAGTACGAATGGCAACGCAGTCTTAACGTCTGATCGTATTGTCCATCTGTGGAGCTGTCAGCGCCGTCCAAGCTCCAGCCACAACTATCTACTTTTATGCCGTCACATTCTAAACATACATTAAATCAGCAGCATGGCTACTTCGTCTGCTATATCCACAAGCTATCCAAGACGTGCCACGCCAAAACGTGCGTAGTGATGAGGTTATCGACCAGGCCAGACAGTCACTAGGCTTCTCTATGTCCGGCGTTCCTGCTGCTCCCCCATTCTCCTTTCCCTTTAGTCCGTTCTTCCTCTCTCTTCTGAGTCACAAGCTAGGAGCTGTTCCGACGGCGTACCGACGCTGTTGCCACTGCAGTGACCGTCTACGAAGTATCACAATGTCTTGTTTGTCAAACGCTCTTGCCATACGCACGGAAAGGTCACGGGGGCGCACATAAACAGCGTTGATACTCATAAACAAATACGATCCCTTCTGATCACCCCTACATGCACCTCACAGACGCAGGACGCTCTTCTGAGAATAGAGCGTCTAGCGATTTTCACTGCTGCTGCCCTTCTTTCTGTTACTTAAATCATTTCTTATAGTTTATAATAACAGTACTAGTGGTAGTTGAGATTAAAGGTGATGATAGTACATATCACAGATGTCCGGTAAGCTACAACCATATCTCTGAGAAACGCTACTGCCCTCTAGAGAACCGTGTAAGGCTAAAGTCGTTCATAAAACGCATCCATCTTAATGTGGCTGTTGATTTGCGCGTGCACATAGAACTGACCTTTGCGGCTCCATCCGCCATTTAAACGAGTATCTACTTGTCATTCGTAATCCAAATCTGTGCCGTGATATGACTTTCACTAAGCTTTGGTCGAATCAACGACAGGCTTGTTGCTGCCGCTATTGAGAAGTCGGAACTCCGCAAGCTGGCCGCTACCAAATTGGGTGAAAGGATGATTCATTGCTGTTCGTGGGGTGTTCTAGCATGATCACTGTGTCGTATTCCTAAATGCTGCACGTAGACACAGCGTGTAGCGAGACATATTTGCATGAGGAGGAAATATGTACAGGAACCGGGCGCCGTGCTCACCATAAGGCTTCTCGATCGGTAAGCCCTGGACGACGTTTCTCCCACACATGTGGCTTCCTATAGTCGGAAGGCAGTAGACTTCAAGTAGATGATAGGTTGTTTTTCCAGAGACAGTATAGTGAGGATAAGCGTGGGGATCCTGAATCTATGGACAAGTTTGTTTCTTGCAAGAAGCTCGTAGTGGTGCGGTCTGTCAATCGATGGACACACACACCGTACATGGTCATGAAGTAGCATACAGAACCGGCGCAATGTTGTAGAGGCATCTGTTGTTGACGTTCGTGATGCTTCTAGGCCAAACATGTACTTCGCATTACCGGTATGCCTTCACAACCTCTTATCTTATTATCTGCACTCATCCACTAGGAGCGTATGCTTGGCCTTTGCGGGCGACAAAAGATCGACGACAAGCAGAATGCAGCAAAAGGAAGATTCTGATGATGCGAAGTGCCATCGATGAAGTTAGCTGCCCATTTCGGATACACCGTCGGAACTTCTGGACATCCTTCGATTCGATGAAGCGAAGAAGCCTATGAGAGGCAGAGCGCTAACAGACAGCAAAGCTGACGACCAATGAGCACAAGGGTGCCCCAACAAAGCGCGTTCCTATCGATTATGGTTATGTTGATCCAACAAGTCGGTCTAGTTGTGATTGAGTCTCGAATGATGGATTTCAACAAATTCCGCCGAGTATACTGCACTATTAGTGTAAAAAAAACTTCGCTATGTTAGTTGCTAATACAAACTATACTCTGCGAAATACCAATTATAACATATTTGCATGTAGTTGAAAAGCTTTGTGGCATTAACCAACGATTCGTTGACAGTTTGCTGTAGGTCTTCATTTTGTTTTTTCTAATTGCGCGTCGTGCTCAATGTTAAATAGCGAAAAAAAGTTTCTTGCACAAAGATCGACACGCCGGCAAAAATTGATCTGGGAGCTGTACATCATCAAACCCTTTCCGACGGCTAACTAACGTATGTCATAAATACTCCGCAATGCATACTGATCGCTATTTTCGACCTTTAATTTTAGGTGTGCTAAAAAAAATAGATTAGAATATTTACGCAGACGTTAATTCAATGAATATTTTAACTTTTGCGTGGACTACTGATTAAAGGCGTCTGTTGCTGCAACAACCGCTTGTGACGCTGTGCTCCTCATGTACTATTCACGAAGTCAATTTTAACGAATTAAAAAACATGGAATACATTCAGGATCGGGTTTAGTTTTTTGTTGTTTATGAATGGCCTAAGTGCTATCTCAAATCACACAACATAGCTGCAGCCGTCCTTCCCGGACGAAGTACAACAGACGGCGAAATGCAGTTTTTCGAAGAGTACCCAGTTTCGTATAACAAGAAATACTTTGAGTAGTTTCGAATCTTGTCTTCTAGTTGTGAAGTTATCTGGCGGGTAGCTGAAAAATATGACATTAATTTGTATGCTAATTTAGTGGAAGTAAAGTTTCGGCAAATAGCTTTCTGGACCGCGTTGCACCTTGATTTAGTGCGAAAATCGTGGCCCAATTTAAGCATTCTGGGTGGAATACTCTAAAATGGGTCAGGGGGTTGATCCGCAGTTCTAGTAGTTCCCGGTACACGGTCAATTACATATCATAAAATCATTTTTGGTTATTGCATTAGTATCAGTAATTATTTCTAGTACATTACGGAATGACAAAGCCAGTCACGATCGGTGCGTATCTAGGTAGTGGCTGTGCAGACCATGTGTTTTCCATTCAAAAAAGGCTTGCATTAGAAGCAATGCTATTTTTCAGATTCAGAGCAACACTTTTTTTTAAAAGAAAAGCTCAGGTCGATTGAAGGCTTAGACGGACTTTTGTAATATTGCCTTTTATTGTTCTTTAACGGCTATAGCGATATATTATTATTAATGCTAACTAATGTTACTATTATTTATTAAAGTTGGTCAGGACAAAGCCAGACGTGTTACACTAATAAGGTTTTTCAGAATGTATAATTTTTATTTTGACACGTATGTCAAGCGCAAAACACTTTAGAAATAAAATTGCCTCCTGTTGTATGTGAATAATTGTCCTATCACAATGCCACTAGGCCCAACCAGGTTCAAACCGATTTTTCAGTAAAACAAATTTACAATTAAGTGCTGGCAGTGTCTTTTCAGATACTCAATTAACAGAGTTTACACATGCCACAGATATAGGTAAAAAAAAAACCCAAAAGACGTCTTCTAACCTGGTGTATACGTACATATATAACACATTGAAGATAATGAGGTACAGCGTAAATGCCACTGCTACCTTTGGCTTGAAAGAAGTTATCAGAGCTACTCATTGACGATGTCGGACAACGTTTTTACGATTGTGACTCACGGTAGCAACTAAAATAATGTTTGCTTCTGTTTCGCCGGCTCAGTATCGGTGAAAGACCTCAATACATCGAAGCGAGCTGATGTGTTAATATTTCGATTGACTGTGTTGGCCAAGGGAAAGACAAAGGCGATTACATGCTTCGGTAACCCCTCTGCACAAGCGATTCTTTTTGAAAGGACAGAGAAACATCTGAAGAGTCCACTTAATCATTCCTCATCAAATTACAATCATTACGACAAAAATAAGACTTACTAGTTTCATCATATGCTAAACATTATGTAATATAGTATGACAGTCTCTAAACGTCGAGATAATTATGGAATTTCGAAATTGAGAAGGTCAAAATCAGCCTTTGAAGAAAAATCATCCTTGGGGTTATCCAGTGTATTTGGGGCGCTGAATGAATGACTCAACATGATAGCTTGTCTCAAAGTAGAAAACAGGTGCAGTGACGTTTAAATACAGTACCAAGCGGCGTTCGTTTAGGACTAAATTCGCTTAAATCACTATATATACGGAACGAAGCTACTGTGAGACGTTCCAACGAACATGAAGGTTCGTCAGTTATTCCTTTGATGTTTCTTGCTTATGACGATTCTCAATGATCTATACATTACGTCAGGTGCCTGCGACTACGTCGTGTTTTCAATGGATGAGCTGCGGTGTTAATGTACGAACGTGTGTATGACACAAACATTATTAATAAAAATAGGAATTTTAGCTTTGCTAAATAAGTTGACAATTTATTGTTAAGCCAAGATCAACATGAAAAGGTAAACTTCTTTTTTTGTTTAGTGACACATATTCTACCGTAGTGCAGAGAGAGTGCGTAATTATATTCTTTACTACAATCCAGTTGAGGCATACCGGTTGACTTTATAAACAGACCGCAAGGAGCACTTCCCAGTAGGCTGTCGGAACGACGTAGCTATACGCACTCGCGGAGTTGACATAAGTGTCTTCCCAGGGAATGAGAAAACGAGGCCGTAGGGGAGGACCGAGTTGCTTCTCGATTTCTAAAAAAACAAGGCCCTATTTATACTTTACAGGCCGTGTGAAGCGACACGATCAGACTGGCGGACTACTATTACTTAGTCGCAGTCAGAAGATATTGAATCATCCCTTACTTCAAGTCTCGCTCAAGCTGAGAAGCTGGATGCTATGGTGGGGCACCACTGAGATGTGTGGAGCCAATACAACGTATTTGTCGTCTGGGCGGCTTGGGTAGTAGCCGACTATGTACAGGAATATGGCGTGTGAGTTCTCAATCAAGTATAATAACTGAGATCGTAACAGCCTTGCTGCTACGATCTCAGTTATTATATGCTGTGTATTTTGATTATCTGATCACTCTTGCATCACTTAGTTTACAAGCAGGTTCAGAAAGTTACTCAATCAAGACATCGCTTACCAGAATATAAGCACAGCACGTGCATCTCGAACGAACTTTACTTTAGAGTTAAAATTATATATTGAATGAAGTACTAGGTGTCTCTCTTAGACAGTAGGAGAATATGACTCCAGAGGCAGGTTGCATAGATGCCGACTCATGCCGGAACAATCGCATTCAGTTAATGAGCATATCAGGCAGGTTTCTGAGGAAGCGTGTATTAACACCATATCAGTAACCTCTGATCCAAAGTCGACAACCCTCTGACAAAGGTAGAGCGTAATCATTAAATGGTTATGCCCACGTGATATACATGGGCTCACGCTATTCCTAACAAATTAGGTTCGAAGTTAAAATTGAGGTCTACAAAATCTATACGATTACTTTCATCTATTCAAACATCAAAATACGGTAGCAAAGATTTCAAATCTCCGCAGGCCTCCATTACGCGACACCTTCATATCTTCGCCTAAACCGTGGCTAATATTATTAAGAAAACATGTCGAGAAAAATATTTATGACGGTGCCAATGTTTGGTAAGCCAGTCTGCCCGGTACAAGTATAGACGCACCGGTACGTACTCGCATCGTCTGTTATAACAATATGTCAGGTATAGGTCACTAAGTTTTCTGCACTTGGCTTATTGTTGAAGCCTCTCGTAACAGAAGGCTTTATCTAGCATGTTCACGTAAGCCGCGCTATCGATGATGAATGAATGAAATTTTGTCCTTGTGATGCTTCTGGACTGTTTCTGATAATGGGTGTGTTACTGGCTTTATCCAAACCGTCAAGATATCATTGTATCGATGCGAATGCTGTATATATGCTGTACATATTGGTATTCTAGTGGACGCAAGCGATTAACGGAGGCGGACAGCATGAGCTCTTTTCATCGAGCTGACTAACAATTCCCTTTAAAGATTGATTGATCAAGCCAGAAGTTGGAGATGCCATCAGCACGATTTCCTTCCAGGCTGACGTTCCACAAACAAAAACCATTTCGTGCAAGTTTGTGTTCCTTTCGTGGAAACTGCGAGTGTTCAGTCCAACGCACGTTGAGCCAAATCTTGGGTCAATCTGTTATAAAACCGTCGTGATAAAAAACGCACGATGATCGTTGTATGTTTGTAGAATATGCGGGGTCGGATTTGGTGACCCCAATACAGGGCGCGCGCCCACTCAACTTAGGCGCTGATTCGCAGTAGCCAAAGGCATGATTTTACTTGCAGAAAAGGTGTGTAAATAAACTATAATAGATATATTGCCCTCTTCGACACTGATTTATATAAGCTCAGTGCGGAAATGCTTGAACACAAACCATATGCGTTGCGTCGTACACAAGAAAATGAGTGTACATCTACGTATTACAAACTAGATTCAATGGCTTCCTTTTTATGCCTCTACTAACGTTCCCTAGACGAAAATGGCGATTACGCTATTAAACAATGCTGAAGTTGGTGTGCTTGACATGCAGTCGATGTCGCTTACTTATCTCTGAGCTAAAATGACGTTAAAGCGTCTGGTAACGTGCCATTCGTACATTGTAACTCGTCACAATCTGGACATAAGGGATAAATCTTCAACGCGCCAATAAAGAAATAGTCGCTGACCGATACAAATTAAAGGGCATCAATCTGAGCAATATGAGCTGAGTGCAGTTGAGCGCGCAACGCAGTACGTCACAAGCCCTGAAGCCCTTGACTTTTTGTAATTGTGTTCAAATTTTGAAAATTATTTTATACATTGAAAGTAGACCCACTATAGCTTTATCTAAACTGCACCATACCGATCTTTACTGCGTACCAAGTAAGTATACTGTAAAGATGCCATCTAACTCAAGTTTCGCACTGCTGTGGCAATGGATATATTTAAAATTGTTCTTACCTGCATAATTACTACATTATGTATGTATAACAAGGTGGACATTTCTATACGTTCCGACATCCAGACAACTGAGCGATGCTTATCCGCTAATTCAAGCACCCCTATTTAACTGGTACAATTGCCACTTTGGAGTTATGCGAAAACAGATTACTATAGTTGATGCGCGGACAATATGACTACAAAGTCCTATCGTTTGCTGACCGAGCTTTTTTACGTTAACTGGGCGGTCGGTGCCGACTTCTGACATTATTGCGACAAGGGTGTGCCACAGAGCCAACACAGCTGCGCTGGAAGCTGATAAGGCCGGTCGCTTGGGGGTATTGTTGCGCACTGGTCAGAAACTTTAGTGCCTTAAATGAGGCAACTAAAATGCTAGTGCTATTACTAGATGTCAGCAGTGCGCTCTAGTCCCGTCGTCGTGATCGAGAATATGCTCGGTACGACTTGTTACGGCTTAATCTGACTGGGCCTATTTTCTTCTAGACCTTTGCTATTGGACACGTGCGTTGCCCTAACGAATCTGTGCCTCGATAAGTTGATTTGTTTCGGACGGTGCATTGCGACGAGCGCCTGGCTGCACCTTGCGATACAGCTGCGGACGCTGGGCACATAGCAGTACGTAATGGCGTTCAAGCCTAATCAGTGTATCTGGAGGATAAAATAGAAGACGCTTACATTGAATACTCACCGTGTGTCGGCTTCGAGACTACCACACCAAGTCCTATTTGTTGTGAGCAATACATGTGTAGCGTTCTGGTAAGATAGAGCTTACCTCTCGGTGCCTGTCCAACATGTGCTACCGGGTACGGCACATCGGACCTCTGCCACCTTAATAATGGCAACGCTCGGCATATCAAAGTCACATGAAAAATTACATCTTTGTTAACGGCTTTAAGCATCAATGACTAACGCCTCATAACTAACACTGCTCAAAAACTCAACTAAGCAAAAGGGTTTCTTGACAACACGAAAAACTGGGCGAAAACGACCAGTTTTGTGAGTGACGTCTCTAAATATGCGTTCAGCTTCAAACAGACCACTATTAGGCTTTAGTTTAGACTCAGTACGGGGGCATCCTGGTTTCCAATAAGGGGCTTTCCCATTACGGAATTGTACTTCCTAACTTATATGACCGCCACTCTCTCTCGCTTTACGATTAAAAGGTGGCTAAAACATGTTCTAAAAAGCTATTATATAAAAAAAAATGTAACATTGATTTACAGTAGATCATCCTACCACTATTTTTTCCGTTAGAGTGGTCCATTTGGGAACCAAGATGTGAATGTAACGTGTTTGTAATCAAAACTAAATGTCTGGACCCACGGACATTCACGCAGTGTTAATCGTACTAATGAATTCTGCTCTTTTATGTAACAAACAAGAATAAATTTGTTTTTGTCTTTTTTAGTAATTCCGCCACATTCTGTTTAAAAATACTACCCCTGTTTTTGACACTGGTACATATGTAAGATTATCCTTTTCGTATGTCGTCTCATACTGAATGGTCGTTATTTTCGATTTCTACGATTACGATATAATATATATAGATATAATATACGACTCACAATAAACCGCTCCTTTATTTGGTTAAAACGCGGCCCCCTTTAGGCCCGCTAAGCCTATCCATGCTCAAGTAGCCATTATCTTTTATGCACGTTGCTTGATTGAGTCATTTTCTGGTCTATTGTTACGCGTAGATAAAACGAAAGCCCTTTTCTAGTCGGGCCATTGTTTAACAACGTACATTTAAAGAGCTTTGCAATGCTACGAGCAAATTATTACAGCAGAAAATATAGATCATGTACACTTTAGTTTATTTCGTTACCTTATTCTATCGTCCTACGCCGCCACCGCCGGCGTCACTATTCAGTTTTTTGGCGTCGGTCCCGTCGATGCAACTACAAGCATCGCTGCTGAACCATTCGTTGTCAGCTAACGCGAGCGTCATACATTTGAGATGGTGATGCGGGAGTAATATTTCTAGCTTCAGTCTATATGTGCCATAGGAAGAATTAACTTAAACCCGTAGACTATTTTCGATATATTTAAAATGAATACATACCTACATGATAAATTACTAACGATGCTAATTGAACAATACGATAATATACATATATAGAGAGACACCGTTCGTTAATGGATTTTGCGTTGACCTAATTTTATCCGAAGACATGATGGGTTGCACCGTTGCTTCGGTCAGATCCACACGAAATTTGGTAGTTTTCCGAACATCCTAACGTAGCACTGGGATACATGATCAATATTTAACAAAAGGCACTTGTGGTACTATGGAAAACCTCATGGTATGCTAGTGTAGTTTAGCAAAATGTTTCGAAAGTGAAGAATCATACTAACAAAACTATAGGTATTAGGGGGAAGATGGAAACCAGTGGTAGTGCTAAGACTGTTCGGTGTGTTTTAAGCACTTGCTTACAATATGTATAGTCGCATTTACAAGATGTCCGGGTGCAGCTGCCCATGATTCTTCATTGCATGTCTAATGATATAGTTTGCCGTAGCAGAAATTAAAGTAGATTGGTTCTTAATGCCGTTTCATTTAGTTAGCTTAAATTTCTATCTGAGTAGATGAAGTAAATTATGCCGTGTTCGAACCGTGTCACGGCCTGCTCCGTATCAGGCCATATGTTGTCGGCTACTAAAATAAATATATCAGTGTTAATTTTGTAGTTTTACTTAAATAAGGGCGCTTGCTGTTCTTTAAACTACAGCTCGTCGTAGTATCTAGAAAGGCTGATTTGAACGAGCCGATTGCATAGTTGTTATTTTATATAAAATATTCACGTTGGTCTTGTACTCGTCCTTCATGACGAATGAGACCAGTTTCATTCAAAATCGTAACTTGTCAATCTTTAAATTTAAAAAAGTATGATTTTCTATTTTGAGTTGAGAAGTTGAAAATTCACATCGGGAGAAACTAGAAATGCAAATACATGAAATATTAATATAATTCTAGCTATTTTGTACGCACGCTTCTTGGCGCTTTAGTTTCCCCTAAGGTTTTTTTTTGCCGTCATGTAGTAAGGCTACTATTGTCGATAACAACGGGCGTAGCTTTCCGTACATAAACTTAATAAAATTCGAGTTACGACGGTGGAATGAGTCTGATAAATCTTTCACAGATTAAAAATTGGCCATTTTAATAAAATCGCTACGAAAACAGAAAAGTAAGGGGTGACGCGTCAGGCGTTCTAGTCTCTGTTGTAGGAACGTGTGTTTGTTTTGTATGCTTAGTCTGGATGCTTACGTAACTGCGACGACAGCTAATGGGTTCGAATATTTCAAAGTTATCAATATATCTATCTAGTGTTTTGCGTACATTGGGAATGTTTCGTCCATGACGATTGATATAATCAAAGTAATTTCAACGATCAACTGATTTGAGTGAAAGGGAGCATCGTGTGTATACTGCAAACATTTGTAGGCTAGCTGAATAACACCAACACGATCTGTTACTCACACACTGGACACAATGGATTCCTATTCGCCGACCCTGCTTCTAAAAGCATCGGTGATGACACTAATTGAACATCAACCAGACGTCGACCTCAGCAGTCTTCAGTCTATAACAGAAGGGTTTATGGCTTTATATACTACAGCACACTGTAGTTCTACTTTCTATGGACACCTGACCGAATGTAAATTGCACGGAGTTCGAGTTGGACATTGAAAAGGAACCATCCTTCACAGCTTTACTAAAGCAGGCTAATAAATGGAAAAGATAAAAAGAGCGTTTGGATCACGCAATCCGCCCTGCGTGTCACTTGCAGTATTTTATCATTCGCATTCTACTGGCAGCTCACGATAACCCGAGCAGAAGCCAACTGGCCTTTTTTTTTTGGATATTATCACGGATGCAAAACGTTTTAATGATTTAGTTTTTCTTTTTTTTTTTTTATTTGCTTATTGCTTTGTAGAAATCATCAAAGCAGCTCCATCGGTGGACCCAGCGGGTCTTTTAAATTCATGATAAACCATTCCGAATGAGAAGTGGAAATCGCAAGCTTACTATGTTTCAACTTGTATGTTATATCTAGCGGTTTGTGTGTCGCCTTTGATTGCCACTCAGTTTGTCTGTCTAGACTTCTTCCTCGACTGATTCCACCAGAGCTATTGCTTGCCACGTTTGTTTGAAGATTTCCTTCCTCTTTTGCCGGTAACGAGACTGCTCTTTTCGTTTGTTTGGCTTTGTCTGCGGCTCGCATGTCCAATGAACGGCTGTAACAGTTATTCTTTCAGCAATTCCTATCCATGCTGATGTTGCCAAGGCATCGCAACGAACTCATCGTTGCCAAACGCACCCGTGTTTTTCCTTCTTATTTCTCAGTTTGTGTGACGACTCGTACGCATACGAGAAAGCAAGGGGCAGCACCCTCACCCAGCAGAAACGCGACGCGCAACTCACTGCTGACTTCTTCTATCGTCAACCACCAACGGTATAACCTCTTATTCCGTTAAGGGCTTGCACCAGTTCACCGTGGGCAGACCTGTGCCTTACGTTTTTTGTTATGTGTTGTTGTGTCTTCAGTACGTGCCTTTGCCCTGCGTGTCTGCGGCGTTTGGTAGAACGGACTTACTCCCCTAGTCGCTTTCTACGTGAACTGCGTTACAACGTGAGAAGCCGTAAGCAACGGGTCTGCTCCAGTGTTTGCATCCCGCTTATGATTTGCTACTGTAGCCCGTCGACAGATCCTATGACCTCATGTGTCCTACCACGACCTAAAGCACCAAAAAAACGGTGCCACCAGGAGTAGGCCTAAAAGTGCACTCATTCGTGTCTGGTCCCCGTGGTCATTATTGGCAAAAAGGGGTAATATTACTAGAAATGATGAAATGCATACGGCTTAGACATAGCCCGTCTACAAGATTAGTTGCTGGCTATTGCCGGTGTTAGATTCTAGGTAAATACGTTTGGACGCATGCTCGAAGCATATACAGTTACACTGTCTGGCCTTTTCCTATTTTTTGTTTCTTTGTTAGTAGTTCGTCCTTTCATTTGGTCTATAGAGTTTCTCCCTGTCTGGCTGAGAGACTTTAAAATACGCAAGCTAACGTGGCAGGCCCCACGAATAACCAACACACATGACGCAAAATGTAATTAGTCGACCCACTAGATTGCGTTGACTTATACAGATTCTGTCTTCTCTTGCGGGGCGAAGCTTTACAGGTTCCCATGGCTTTCAAAAAGGCGCACAGACAAGTGCTATTCGAAAACTACATATAGGCTGTAAGAAACCATTCGAGCAGACATAGCGTATTCGCTAGAACCAATTACAGCTGCATTTGTCAAGCATTTTTACTACTGCTTACACCTCTCTGGCCTTCAACAAGGACGACACCTCGTATGCTCATTGCCTATTCGTATATTGGATCCTTCCAAGGGCAGGAGCAAATCTTTCAGGAAGACTCAACAAGTAGCAGCATTTGGGATTGCTTGGCTAGACTCCCGGTTAGTTCTTCGCCTCCGGGAGTTTGGGGAACCTCTAGAAGTTCTATTTGCCGGCTATTTCTCAAAATTTCGACTTAGGGCCGGAACTTGGCTTTGTCATCTAGGTACTGCAGAAATCATTCGTTGGCTCTCGTGAACAAAGTGCTATGACGCCAACCCAAAGCGGTCGCTGCTTCTCTTACAATGAAACACTGCTGCCACTGACTCATTTACTCGAGATTCTGCGTGGCCCGACGTCGCTCTTTCCAACCATGCGTTTTACCCCCCTCCTCTGATTCCTGACACAGCTTTCTTGATATGAGCTCAAAGACTTTGAAGAAAGCTTTTGGATTCGGTCGCCTTAAACCGGATGAGGCTACTACAACCTCCCAGACTATACTACCGGGTGTAAAATTCGTTACGACGAACAAATAAAAACGCTTCAATGTACAGACTCTTTCTGCGATGCGTGTTTTGCTCGGCGCCTATTTTTTTTCTATGTCTCAGTTCTATCGACACTAATTTTTTTCTGTTTCCAGCTTTCAATAGAAGCCTATAAGAGTTGAAATGAAATCGTGTGAAGCAAGGATATGGTCACGGCTGTTTTCCGTTATGCTGTTATGCATATGGTATGCTACGGAAACTATCGTGCAAAAAATAAAAGTTTACACTCATAAGCTATAAACGATATATCATACAATTAATAATAATGCATACTATTCTGAACTTGGTGCAATTTCCTCGGTAATGTCGCCTCGTTTAAGTTATATCATAATAGCGGGCCTGCTGGTACCAATATTCCCGCCACCAAAAACTAGTGCTAGAACCATCGTCGTAGCTAGTCCGCGAATAGAAAAGTCTGCTGTTATGGTCGAATCGCGACGACCATTGTCGGATTATGGTGGCGTAAAAAACGTTAAATATAGCTCTGGCCAGTACGGTGCTTACGCTGACAAAAGCACCATTTGCATAGATTTAGCAAGTGAGGCAATAACATTAGCTATATAGTCATCCCACACCGTGCTAACATGTGACGACTGGTAGTATTAATGAAGGTCGGTGAATTGGGGTGTGGGTAACGCGAAGGCGAAGCTCTGTGTAGATAAGAACAAGAGGAAGAAGCAAACATTGGAGAAGAAAGACAAGCATCTCTCTGTATCTCTCTCTTCGTATATATTATAATCCAACCTCTTCAACACAGTTGTGTCAGTGGCAAAAAACACTAGCGCACTTTACCGCATCTACCATTGAGACTGTTGGGTTGAACTTTCCAACTCATTTTCTTTTTTTTTTCGACCTTCATTCATTGCTCATTCTGTCAGCTAGGCTCAAGCAACGAAGCCCGACCTTTACGAATCAAGTAAGAGTAAGCTGTTACCGATGGAAAACGGAGGGCCAAAAGGTACCTCTGCCAGCGAAGAAACTGCTTTGGTCAAGGTATTGCCAGTATCGGGGATCTTGCAAATTCGTAATTGGTTCTCATTTCTAAAGTTGTACAGTTAACTTTATTTGCTGAGACGACTCAGCACATATCTTTGCTATACTGCTGAATATACCCTGCGTACATTGTTATTCTGCAATAATAGTGCGCCAATATTATGATAATTTTCTATCAAAAAAATTTCTTGCTGCGGCAGTAGAAGAGGTAAAAACTCGAAGTTCTGCCTCGTGTACCCGTCCATTCGTTTGAAACGACCACAAGAGGGTCGTTTGTATCGTGAAAAGAAAAGAGGTTAAATTTCGTGTTTTAAGTGAGCTTTGCTAGTGATATTCATCTGGTAAATTGGACTCCTTAACACAGAATAAATAACATAATATGAATAAAATAAACTATTGGCGGATATTAATTAGTTCATTCTAAGTTCGTTGTCACGCCTGTCACCTAAATGTTTTTGTTTTTTGCGAATTCATATTTGAGTCGTACTTAGCTTGAAAAAAAAAAAGAAAAGTTTTCTGGATTAAAGTGTCGAGGCCTAAAAAGTTTTGAACTGTGTTTAGTTGATTATTCGGGGCCATTGTCACCATCCCAGATATTAGACAGATGTTTCAGAAGGAAGCTCAGAATAACCTAAAGTATTTCTATTCACTTCTGTGGTAGCGGAAGTAGTAGCAATGCGATCAAACATTCCCATTTTTCTTTCTTTAGAATCGTAATGTCTAGGACAGATAATGAGGAGGAAAACGGATTATTGATTGGAGAGAAAAAGAATGTCATGTACATGGTAATTTAGGTAGATTTCAAAGTAGCAAGTGTTCTGGTAGAAGGCTTACTACCTGGCGTACACGGCGGCACGTATAGATATACATTACTTGGAACAGCATTGCCACATACGCACAGGTTATGTACAAGATTTTATCGCAGTTGTACCTTTAATTATTTTCACTTAGTTATATTCTTTCGACTTTAGTTTTCACAGAACAAATGCATAACGATGCAGAACGAGGATCGTATCCTTTTTGACTTTGCAATATAGCCAGTTGTGAGCCATAGATCATTCTCTCTTGATAGGTATACAATCGTTTTATTTTAAGCGTAATTGACCTCGTTCCGCATTACACCCCTCGGCAGAGATCCAGGCCAAGTTTTACAGTAACCGGTAACAGCGATCGATAACATACGCATCCATTGATACCAATCATAATACATCTTCGTGGGTGAGGCGCTCTCTCGATTCAGTGCGGACTTATGCCTTAATGCGTGCGACACTGCGATCCTTATCGACGCTAGTTATTTTGTAGCTCGTTAGAACATATATCCTATGAATGCCTCTGGCGTTAGCTGGATCTGATCGGACAATTTGCCAAGGCTACGGTGATCATCCGTCGGTATAATCAAGTACGTGTAATAAGTGAAAACATTCCATTACCCAAAAAAAATGCCTGCCGATCTGATTTTAAGACATATCGCAAGTAGCTGATTTCATTTATATCTCCCTTAGATTGAATATCCGATAGAATTGTAGTGATTACTAATGCGTGCCACCTAAAGCAAACGCTTACATGTTCACTCCGGATCTGAATCGTTCGGTACTCATTATCACGGCGGTCACCGAAGAGGCAATCCACTGGATAACTGAACACACTGGAGTTCCCCGCCGAAGGCCGTAGAGAGCAGGCTTCCACTACCGAACGTTAGGTCCGATGTGAAATACTACATTATATGTTGTTTTTCCATTGGTTGTTGGCTACTCAATGTAAGGCTGTTAGCGCCCTTATGGATGAATAGACGCGCGAGATGTGTGTTTCTTTATTAAGCTTAACACCGCCTAATATTCAGGCCTTGTTGTTATGGTTACGGCCGCCGCCACTAGCAAGCGAATGTTGTTCTATGCGTAAAGTTGAATAGATGATGACACAAGGCACACAATGACAGTTGTAGCCACTACCGTACCAAACGGGAAATGGACCAGAAAGTTTGTTCTCAAACGACAAGTCTTCTTCGTTCTTAACGCGAATCGAACTCACGCAAAAACTGAATGTAGAGAATATAAAAAACACGCTACCGCCTAACCCACCGCAAACGTGAACACGTTGGGTAGCCCCTTCAACTTATGTAGAGCTTTATTTGGCTTTTCTCAAAAATTACGAACATCAAACTGAGAGTAAAGTTGCAATAAAGACTGGAACTATTAGAGGGCCTTATCATTATTGTGGCTGTCTCGATTTGGACTCTAGCATTGCTGAGGTAAATAGTGTAAGAGAATTGGATTACAGGGTATGATGGGTTCTGCAAACTTCGTGACAACCTTAGGGCCCTGCTTTCTCTGTGTCCGTTAGGGGGCTGCCGAGAACATATTCAGGTTAATATGCTCGTTAATGCAGATGGACTTGTAGTGTTTCTCAGGTGTCGCTTTTACCCTTAGGTTTATCTCGTTTACCTTGTTAGTCTTTGTGTCTATGTAGATAATCTAGGGCTACAGATGAACTCCACAGGACTAAATTCCGACGTGATGCTCGATCCGCAGCATTGGACACGTTATGAGAGATTTAGAGTATGTTTACTTATTTGAGCGTGGCTTTTCCATCAGCTGCCGCATTGTTCGATAGTGGGGTAGTAGAGGCCTTTGAGAATGATCTTTATGGGAGTCAACTTTCGAGCATATGTTTGTGCTACATTGTGTTACATATAATCTCTCGTATCACAAATATCGCCACAATTTCTTAATATAGTTTAATTAAAAACAATATTTTAGTGTTAAATGCAAAACATTTATTTAACCTAAGTTTCCATACCTGTTTAAGCTACTTTTGTGTTCACCACAAATAGCTTAAAATTTTCATATTGAAATCATTTAATTTCATGTATATTATGTTATATGCTGAATTATTTACATGCAGGCAAATGAGGCCAACAAAAAGCAATTTTTCCGAAATTATATTTTCATCTTTACTGTAACCCGAATACCTCCTCAAGGTTTTCTATTATGCTACATGTACATGCCTGCATTATTTCATACTGCGTCACGTACCAAAATTGAATTTTACAATCCTTTAATAGTCCGGGCGGGCGTCTCTACATGACGTCTGCCTTGATTGTCTATTGAACAGATAGAGAAGATTTCTATTATCGAAAAGATAACTCGCTGAATCGGCCGATATCGACGTATCTCTTTGTTATCCTCGCGGCAAATGGCAAGCAAGCGCGCGCAAGCTGAATGACTAGTAGCTTACTGTTCCGTTTGAGCAATGCTTTTCGGAAAATCCTATGTAGAAACAGCGCATTTTTATGGTAAGCTAAAAAATTCTGAACATCTTGCCACTATGTGCACGTATGAAAATGCAAATAATTATAGATACACAACACAAGTTTTTTGTTAGCGAAAAGAACGCCCTTTTCTCGGGATTTCGGCTAATCTAAGATAAGTCTAAGATCAATCTAAGATAAGTGAGACCAAAAAAATGTATACTAAAATTGATAAAGCTTGGGACCGATTCGATAAGGGCGTATAGGCACATATAGTTCCTGTTACTTTTTGGTTACGTCATATTTAGTAGAAGATAATGTACAGTCGTATCATTTAAGCTAAACACGTCAATATGACAAATCAAATCTCATTCTAGCTATAAATTCATAGACCGTATAACTGCTATGTCAGGTCGACCCTAGAAGGTCACGCCCCTATCGATGCATACCACATTCAGCCACTCTGATTTTGTGTTTTATTGAGTAATGATTTCTTGAACGGAATATACCTAAATAGCTAACGTGTCTTTCGGAACGTACCTCGACGGTAAAACGAATGGTTATGAGATGGTTAATAAGATCCCTTGGGATACAACCGGACGGACGATACCTCTGCGGACGCGTCCCCCCCCCCCCCCGTAATCCACTGAAAATTCCATAACCCTAGAATTTGAATAGTATTAAATTCAACATTTAGGACTCTTGGTAAAATACTCAGTAAAATATGTGTATTTACCCTTGTTCAAGATTTGAATCACGTAAACAAGGTCCTTGTTTTGAGTCCGCTGTTCAAAAGTCAGGCTATTTCCAGCAATTTTCATGTTGACTCTGAATAACTATACTTAACTTTGATAAATCCATAAAAAATGCAACATAATGGTAACCGCGATAACATCAATCGATATAAATAAACACGTGTCAATAAGGCAGAGTTGAAATAGGCGGCAAGGTTAAATTTTTGTAGGGCTAATTTTCACTGGTGATAAGAGGCCGATTACCTAATTGTACGCCTTGTGAAATTAAGCGTCGTTTAAATTATTTTTCGGCTTTAAACAAGGACACGTTCAGGAACGAGAAATTACAAGGTTTACCTCGTCCTGCCTCCGTGTTACCATGTGCGCCGCAAGACGCAGTCATGCGAATAAGCTGCAAAAAAGAGGTATTCTGACTTGCAAAAAAAGATCCTGGAGAGTGTCTGAGTATTGCAAGTCAGGAAGACAATTGAATCACAGAGGGTTCACACTGCGCTAGCCCAAGACTGGATAGCATCGAAATTTTGGATTCAAACAAATATAAATTTGATTATAAAAAACATATCTAGTTAAATATATTCTTCTTTCATTATTAGCCTAGAGAAACGAAAGTAGAGATAAATTGGTAGACGAAACAGATTTCGGCCTAAGCGAAGTAAAGTCTTACATTAGTCACACCAGATATGTTTTCGTCATTTCCGTTTACAAACTATACCGTTACTTGAAGAATAAATGGAAAAAAATCTGAAAAAGAGCCCCTCCAGAAATGTTCCGAGTCGTGGCATACTAGAGCACATAAAAAAAACGTTTCCTTAATATCGATAAATAAATTTTTCTATACTATTTCAGGCACAATGGGCGTGCATGTTATTTCACCTATCTTCTCATCCCATATCCATCTTCTTTCTTGCAACCTTTCATTGTACAAATCTGGAGCGGATAGACTTACTGGCGCTGACAAACTTGATTAAATAACGGTTCTTTACAACAAAAACAAAGTGTACACGAGCCCGTCCTAGCTGTGATCGGTTTCCCGCTGGGTCTGTCGACAGAGGAGGTCGTCCCGGTCAAGAGCGTAACTGTACGTCGTCCCACCATATTGTTATCATAACCATTCCGTTAGCTAGTCAGGTCTAACGTAATCTATCGTGCAATCGTAAAAATCGACTTTTTAATTAACCATTATCATTTACGTATATGTATGTGTGTTTCTTACTTTCTTTCAATCGGTATCGGCAAGTTTTTGAACGGTTCTGATAGCGATGGGCATGGAGGTAAACGTGTTAAATGAGCTCCCCGGCGGAGGGGGCATTCTCACGGTGAGCACTCACCCAAACGCTACGGTGGACTCGCTCATCGGAGCCGCTTGCCAGGTACGTCGTAAAACCATATTAGCATTAACATCATGACCATTATTAAAATTATCTTTAAAATCAGCCGTTTAAAAAGCGTGTACAAAGATAAAGTGGACCATGCATTGTCGTTGTAATAGGCTGTAAATCATTTAATTCAACCGGAATAGTCAGGAATGTTCACTCATATGTCGTTGTTGCTACGAATCGCCAAAAGAACTGAACGGCGATGGACCGGTGAAGAGCGACTAAACTTCTATAAGAAACCTTTTTTACAGTCGACTTCGATTTGGCACTTACCAGATAAAAAAAAAAGTGTCGATACTTGTGCAGAAAACTGCATCTGCGATTTAATTCGTGTGCATTTTTTGCTCACAGACGCAAGGATGACGTCTACAGTGACGATTTTCTTCAAAGTAGCTATAGAGCTTAGCGTGTCACTGAAGTTGGTGTTTATAGACTTATTATTATTATGCTGTGTTAGAAAACTTTTAAAATGTTCATCTGATCATTGGTCTTGATTACTACCTCCCTAGGTTTAAATATTCCTTACTTATTTGGGTTGAAATTGTTGTGTAAAAATGGATTGATCACCACACGAATGTTTTCATCTTAGAGAAACTACGCAACAAAAAAGCTTCTGCACTATGTATGTAGGAATAGAAAAGGAAGACTTATTGTTATTATTTGACATGTTTGACGCTTTACGCTGTTGTAGTTTAGTGCTTCTTTTTAATAGTCGATGGTGAGATTGTTTACATTATCGTCCAACTAACTTTGTCTATTGGTGCTGAACTATACAGGACAAAAAGTTGTCTCACCTGCCAAGCATCGGCCTGTACACTAAAGATAATCGGTTACTCTCAACCCGAGGCTCATTGAGGGCACAAAACATCCGGCCAGGGGACACATTGTATCTTCGATATAAACGTGAGTGTATCTTGTATGTCACTAGATAAAATACTAATTGATACTCTTCACTCCAAGCTGTCGCTGAGTTACAGGTTATACCTTTAGTGTCATCTTAATTCTGGCTAAGATTCGAAACAAGACAGATGACAATGAATGCGAAAGCCATAGGAACGAATAAACCCTTGCAAAATAGGCGGACATTACTCGTTACTAGATATCTATGATAACCGATGACTTAGCCGGTTATGGATAGACCGATGGAAATGTAGGTCTGAAAGAATGATGAGAGTGATACGTTTGCGTAGTTGGCTTTTTCGCTAGACATGATCTAAACAAGTTGAATTTGACGAGTTGAGTTTAGCTTTTTGATTTTTACAAACACATAAGACAGGTACGATTGTACCGAATGCTCTTCCAATTTATCGCTATGGCGGCAATGAATTAACCTACCTTTCCTGATTTTCTATTACGTTGCAGAATCCGAAGACGAATTTTTGTACTATACAAATTGGAAGGTGTTAGCGTTGTTGTGTGGCATCACGGGGCTTTGCGGACTCGGGTTCGCTTTTGTCGTCTTCTTCTTCACCGGTGGTCAGGTGCCTTTCGTGGTAAGTGTCAACGGTATAGCACAGGGATTGGCGTCCCCTGTTGCACCGCTCGCTACCATTGTTCTTCATCCATCGAATTCATTCGCATTTGGCTGATGTGGAACAACTAGGATAATACGATCGGATAGTACCGCATAGGTATGAGCAGAAGCTAGAAAAAACAACTAGTTTTTTATATTTATCACCTTAAAACTAATTATTCCTAATTAAAAATTGGAGCTAGGGACATTTGGCTCAATCAATTCAGTTTATGTTAGAACCACTGATTCTTTCCTCTAGCTTCTATATATATATATATATATATATATATTGCCATGCTGGTTTTTTGAAATAGCCAAGGATCATTTGCAGCCAGTATATTAATCGGTCCGAGACATCATATAAAAATCATATATCTACAGGTTGGAAAACTCAAAAGCATCATCATCATCATCATAGGCAACCGAAACTCTCTATAGCGTTAGCCGTCAGGGTAACAGCAGCCTATAATGATAAACAGGCATTTACGTATAGAGTTGATTTTGTGCCTTTATCGTTTATTACGCCCACAGCGTACATGCTACACCTTGTTGTTTTCCTGTAGATATGCATTTTTGTTTTAATCGCCATTGCGCATAAATTTATAAATGCTTAATTAGAAGAAGGTACGGTTATCTAACAATGACAATGTGCTAAAAAAGATGGTATCCATTATTATCCGCGGGAGTTCACAGTATCTTTAGCCATCTGTAGCAAGTATGTCGTTTATTTTCGTTTTGATATAAGATAGTACAGTATACTAAGCATTGCCCGGTAAAGCGTAAAGATGATGCTCAATCGACCCGTTAGGTGAAAAAATGCCGTAGGATTGTTCGTAGGCGTCTCGTATTTAGATCATCTACGATAACTCGTTAAAGCTGCGCGATCCTAAATAGTCGTAAAAAATTATAATGAATTGATACTGTCCTTGGGTTCTGTCAAACGTTTCCTGGGTCTAATATGAGCCGGTAGCGAATCATCAAATTCAATATGCCAGTGCAGATACGTGCTGGAGTTCTACTTATCAATTGTTGCTATATTAGATTGTTGTTTTCTTTGTTTTTTCGGTTTCACTTGGTACGAGCTCAAACACTTTAGACAACGACAACAGCAACACGACAAGCATCTATTCATATTTATGTGTGATCGCACCGAATATTTGTATCTAACCTAAGGTCGTTTGAATCTAAGGCGTATCTTTGTGATTATTCAACAAACTGTAGCACCTCTTGCGATAGCAAGCAGCCTGTTTTAAGTTCAGTGGTAACTGGTTGGCGTTATATGAGCTTTATCATCAGTACTACAAAGTATCGTGAGTTCTTTACTTAATTGAAGTGACTTAGTTTTGGCTGCAGTAGAACGGATCGCTAAGCAGACTTTCGAAGAACAGTTGTGCCGCTAAAAAGCACCAATGGACACTGCGGAATTGCAGACGTTTCAACGACTGATTTAAGGATACATTATTGTTGCTATTGGTCAAGCTACGAGCGGCATCATTATGTACATGCATTCATGTTTACAGTCAATCATTCATCATTGCCCCTAATATTATGTCGCCTTATTTATCGAACAGATACGTGTGAGCGACGTTGCGTTCGACGCTTTCGGCCAAGCCAGAACAGCTCTGCTTTTCTCATTGTTTATTAGTATACGGCGTTTGCTACGAGCGAGAACGAATGACGGCTACGTCAATAGATTTCTGTCGCACTTAATATATATATATGCCTAGGTCTGAAGGCTTGAGAATCGTTTCTCTTCACAAATGTATAGCCATTGCTAGAAATTAGTTCGCCTGCATCCGCCAAGCCTTCGCATTCTGCTGTAATCTATTTTGTACAATTAGTGGATATTCGAAGCTCTCTGCTTTCATGGGGTGATCATTAACTGCTAGCGAATGAAAACTTCAACGCTTAACCGCTATTTCTGCTGTATGTTCGCCTACTGATTAGCTAGTCTATCTTTTGGTCGCATATGAGCGAAGAACTAACGAAGTTCTATCGAACTCCGATGCACGGGATCAGACGCGTGAGGTGAAGAGACGATGTCTTAGCTTAGGTGTTTCGTGGCAAGCTTAGTGGGTAACGTATTTGTCTGCCAATCCTAGAGACACATTGTGGTTTAGGCTTGAACTTGGGCATAGACAGACTTCGTTTCAGGGTGGGAACTAGCCGTGTGATGGAATGTCTAACGGTGACCCCGGGCGTAAAATTCGAAGCATAGAGGTGTATCATGGCAAAGCGGCTTGACGTGCCTGTAAATACTTTGATAAAGAACACGAAGGTACGGTTTGTGAATTTTCATCCTAATACATGCTTAAGAACGAAAGCAGCTCAGGAGCGTTTAATTTAATAACTAACAAATTACGCAATCCTTGAGACTCACATGCGGTCCGACCATCTCAGCATAATCTGTACCTAGATATCTGCATGTTAAATTTTAGATTTGATATATGAAGTAACGTTACACAATTAATGATCTATAGCTTCTATTGCCAACGAAAAAAGTGCATCGCTACATTTTCACCCTAGCAATACCATAAAAAGTAGTTCAAATAGGCAAGAATTTACTTGTATAGTCAGTATGCTGAGATATTTCTTCTTATTAGGATTAGTTGTTATATTTTACATTTATTACATGTTACACATTAATATAGAACAGAAGTTGCTTTGAGAATTAATGCTTCGAGTTTTTCCAGGGAAATCGATATTGACTATTGTCATTTTGAAACTCCTTCCTTAAATAAACAATTTTTATAGAATATATAGGTACTTATGTGAAATTCTATTTCAACTGCCGGTATGTTTACTTCCAGTACGGCATCGTGGTGGAACTAGGCGTGAGCTACACAGAGGCGACACTCTACCACTGGGAAGGGGCCAAAACGGGCGGGACCGGCCAGGTTCATCACGTGCGCCGAGTTGAACCAGCCTACATGCAGTCCCCGGCACTATCTGGACAAGAAGAGTCAACACCCGTGGGCAATACGCCAGCGGGAGTTAGCAGTGTTGCAGGTAGGGCATCCCGCGATATCTCAAGCCTGTTAGACACGCTCAAGGAATACGTGCCCGAAGCACAACGTCCCACGACGCCTATCTACCTACTAGCCACTGAGGGACTAAGACTTAGCAAGTAAGTTCTGGTGCTCGTATATTATCAGCATGATTCGTATGGCATTCGTAGAATCTACACCTTGACTAATGGGAAGTCGGCTAACAATGAGGTTTAGATGTTTTAAAAAATCTAGCTGCCTTTAGTGCTCTACGATTGGTGACAATATGAGACTAATGCAACGAACTGAGACACGCAAGCAAAACCGAGCAAGTTTGTGGGGTTGTGGCCTTTTTATATATGTGACGTCTCGTATTATTTCCACTATATATGGATAGCAGGGCACTATAGATGGCAAAAAATACGTCTTTGATTCACAGGGCTTCTGGTTGCTGTCTGACTGGTTCGTCTATTCCTCATATGCACGTGACCTTGCTTGAAAGAAGAAAGCGTTTAGGACTTTACCATCGGTACAGAAAGACGAAGCTGATGTAGCGCTTCATGTCTACTTGCACTGTATACAACCAGAAAAGCGCACGGCCTCCTTAAACGCTGACATACTTAGAGACAAATAACGATAGTACTAATAATAATAAAAGAGTCTAAACATTCGTTGAAGTTGTGAAGTATGTTGTGATTGAGAGAGGATGGACAACAGATTTACGGCGTAAAGTCGGCAGTGACTAAATCGTGATACAGTGGTCTCCATGGAGGAGAACGGGACAAAAGTCTGTTGGACTGCTAGGATTAGCAAGAGCGGGCTGAAGTATGAGAGGGGATGGGTGTCACGAAATCATGATGGTCAGACCCATCGTCTTACGATGATCGTGAACCTAAGCAAGCAAGCGGCGGCATACAACATATAACATAAGTATCACACATACGTTGGTGACATCACGACTGACTTTTGAAATCTTTGCGTCAAGCTATTGTTGTTGTACTTTAGTTTGCCGAGGGGAAGCAAGCGGACATGCCAGAAAAGTTTGCAATAAATTTCTAGTACCTTTCCTTATATATTTATAATGCGCAGCATATAATATGTTGACAATGAAAGTTCAGCTGCGCTATTACACTTCTTTTTACTTCTTCATGAGTTTATAGTTTTGATCAACGAAAGAATAAGCGCCCCCTAAATAGTTTTACCAAGACAGAGCAATAGCAATTAGCGTAGCAAAGCTGTTACTCAATTGCTACATGCATACCTTTGGAACGCATACAGTTGGAAGTATGTTCTCTCACTAAACAATTGTCTGTCCTAGCGATTTTTTAAATACAGCGCCAAAATATCAATTCTTCCAGATAGGTTCTTACAGGTCATGATATGTGCAGATATATGACTTTTTAAGCTCAAGAAGCGCTATGTGTGAACGGCTTAGCTACGAGGTCTTCATATGGAACTAGGACACGTGGTTTGGGTAGGCAGCCCTCCAAAAAATCTAATACATTTTGTTGACCTGCATGCAAGTTCGATTACTATGCTCCTCTGTCTTATTGATACAGTTCATGTCTTTTCGGTACTTATATATATATATATATATATATATATTTATTCAGGCGACCTACGATACCGAAGCCAAGCGAGGTGCGTTCTACCACAACGACGACGCCACGACCCCCAAGAGCTCGCGGTCGCATGCGAAGTCGGAACAAGATACAGCGTTGGGCTAATTTAATTGCCGATATGGTTACTACAATAGAAACGAGGGATCAATATATTGGTCTACATGAATCGAACGCCCTGCGCGCTCTTTCTAATGAGGCAGGGAGCAGAAAAGAGGAAAAGTTAAACATTCTGCGTTCGGAGGGCCTTGGGCGTTTTGACAAAAACTCTCAGCTAGAAAACAGTGACGACGATGACGACGACGACGACGACGACGACGACGACGACGACGACGAAGAAGAACAGGAAAAAGGTGCTGACGCCGAGACCTTATCCTTCTCGGGCGAGACTCCAGCTACTTCGCCTAGTGACATAACGGCAGCTGAATCCGAAACATCAGCGGGGATTAATTTACAAAATTATCATGGCAGATATGAGCGCGATGCAGCCCAAGGGCGAGTACGAAGAAGAGTGGGTAATCACTATGCGGGCAACAGCCAGGATGAACGGGATGGGTAGGTTGCCTTTCTCACTCTATCGTTGAGTAAACGTAGTTTCGGTAGAATCGCTTTACGGAATACTGTAGTTAGCACATAAATGTCCGGGACTATTAACACGCCACATTCAACATAACTCGAGCGTAGAGTAGAATCTAGGATAGTCAAGTACGAGCTGACGAATTCGATAGAATACTTTGTGATAGTCATCATGGCCCAATAATAATTATGACAGGTACGCCGTACTTACATGTAAATTGTTTTCTTAGTTATTGGTATTGATTTGTATTTTATTCGCCTTTCGTTTTTAGCTATTGTAAGCTATGCTTAAACGCCGTAGGTTGGTCTCTGCGCCACTCAACACCGCCTTAGAAATTTTAACCTCTTTATCCATTTTTACATTGTCATCATACATTATTCACACGTAGCAAAAAATTGTAAAGAGACTAAAGACCGAAGAAGCCAGCCGAGTGTAACATGACCATCACTAAGCGTACGGAACAAATGCATAGAGAATAGATCGAGTTACAGAACTCGTATAAATGTACCGGACAGGACATTGAATTTATTATATAAAAACTCGTATCGTATATAATAGTCGGTAAATGATTCTAAACCTGCTTTCATATATGCGTACGGGTCTGTATGGCGCGTAAAGCATACGTGTTTTAGATCAGGACCACCAGACGTAACGGACATGGCACAGAAGTCGATGTCATGCTAAGTGAAAACTATAGTAAAGTACATACCTCAACGTCGTTTATTCAGTTGTTATAAAGAATGAATCGCGTGGGCGAAGAACACTCTTAATTTTTACTCGAACTGAAAAAATGTCACGTGAAGGGGAATAAACGATTTAATTTCAAGGCATTTCATAAACGCTGTAATTCCCAGAACAGATTTGCTCTCATTAGTTCTTCTCGCATTACCTTATTAGGCATAATGAGAGGCCATCGGTTAAATATGTCTTTCTTAAATAGACAACATCTGCCTTCATATTGCGGTACTCCCTTGAAAAAAGCGGGGCAGAGTCACTGCTGTTGATTTGACAACCGATATCTACCTAAGGTGATATATGCTGTATGTAGATAGTGTTTTACGTAAAAAATTTCAGCATCGACACTACAAGGTGCTCGTTTCCGAGAGGAAACTATTAATTATTGTTTATGAGTATGTATGTATGTATATATATATATCCTTAGATTTCGCTAATACCTACTTTTCACGCTATCATACACATCGGACCAGCAGAAATTCCAGAAACGAAGCGATCTCCTTTGCTCCACGGTTTTTCACCTTTCTTCCCATTTTCCCGAACTCCGACATTTGTGCCGTTTCTGTGCCTTCGTAGCCTTGAGCCTGTATTCTCTAGGCTTTTCTTCTTTGTCTTTCTTTCTATCTTTCAATCAGTCTGTTGTCCCTGCGACCCTGGCGACGCGCGTATCGCAACAAAGTGGTCATTCACCAAGGGCATCTATGCAGTGGCTGCAGCGGTGTCAGTTTGCCTCTTTTCATATTTTTTTTATCTAGCGCCTAGACGAAGAGACCGGAAGCATCAACGGTAGATTCGGCCTTCTAGGCCAGTTGCCATGCGCAGTACGCGGTCCTAAATATCGCACCGCCTCTTTTTCTCTTACCGAGATTGCACAAAGAACGATGGTAAGCAGCAGAAAAGATAGAAGAACAGAAAGAAGCAAAGAATCATGACATTTTTGCATGAAGAATATCTGTTCGCACTGCGAAGGCGTTTTTTTGGGTTTCGCCTAGACTCAATCTAAAGTTTTTTGCGCTTCTTCTATTTCTAGCCCTAACCGTCATTAAAAAATGTTTGCTTACTTTACCTGTTTAAAATGATGCGTCATTTACTGAATGTTTTTCCGTATTATGAATGAAAAGTTCTCTGTATTAGGATGCTCATAATCAACAGAATGACCGAAATTAGCGGAGTAGGCAAAAATCTTATATGGATGAACGTTGCGTACTGAATATTGCTATCTGCTATAACAGCAATTATTATTATACAGTACGTTGTTGAACACCGTTTTAAATTTTACGTCCGGTATTAATATCAAGCATTAGCACAGATGGCGCACTGCCAGCGCGGAACGGAACGCGTCTACTTCGAACCTGAACCGCAGTGTGCCTTTCAATTTAGTAAACGTGTTACCGTACGATCACAGTGGCTGTCATCATTACGTTGATGAAAAGACTAGTAGCAATAAGAGCAGCATCAGTAATTATCGTTATATGAATCCAATGTAGTCTAAGTCTCTATAGTAACACCGAAAAGGTTTAATATGTACTCAATTCAGGAACCGTTCTTTTTTCAGTATGTCGGCCAAAAGCGACGCGGATACAGCTTTAATGGCTGTGGAGTGCGCGTTGCGAAGCTCAGGCTTTAACTTCCGTAGTGCGGGCGTCCTCAGTGGCCGAGACGAAGGCCTGTATGGCTGGCTCTCCACGAACTATCTTCTAGGGAGAATACCAACACACTCCGCTAAGGTGAAGGGCTAAATCGTTGACTAATGGAGATGAAAACAACTGTCATACATTGGCAGTTTGGATCTCGTAAACTACTACAGTATCGGTGATATGATATACAGTGCAGGGCGGGCGGGGGGGGGGGGGGGGGGGAAACAATATGGAAGCGTTTACTCTTGATAGTTGTCGCAAAGGGTCGCAAGCAGAATGAGCTAACCAGCTTGACGATTACCTGAAGTCAAACAATTATGTAAATAATTTACGTTTTGTTTTTGTATTGATATTGCTATGTCAAATAAGGGGATGATGTCCTGACTACCTGACTAAAAGAAAATGTTCGATGGCTTAGTCCATAGAATGAACAAACACTCGTACAACATAGTTTCGTTAGATCGATGATATCCTGGGGTAAATTGAAGGTAAACTGGAGTCATTTCGATGTTTGGAGCCAAGCTGAAAGCATCCGCGACCATTATCATGTTGAATGTATGCGATTAAATCTTTCTTATGATCATTACCAATGATCTTAGTATTACTGACGCTGCGACAATACGTTAACGCAGTTTTGCCGTCTACTAATCTTCCGAATCGATTTTGCAGCCTCATACAAGATCTTCTATGCTTCGAGTTTCACGTCCGCTGTTGCCGTTATGCACCCCATCAGACGGCTGGCTCCAGACACAAATGAGTCGCGTATCTATGCCCATGTTCAAAACTAGACGACAACGTGTCCCTAATATTAGCAAGCAAATAGGTTACGCCTTAGGTTATTAAGGAACACCTTAGACGAGGTCTATAACATGTCATCTCATACATCTACGGCAACCGAGCCGTCATAGATTTCATTGACTCGAGACTACACACATGCGTTATCTCTTTATCCAGAAGGTTTGTGCGCAGTTTTATCCTTCAGTGAAGTTACCTGGTACTATAATAAGGCCTAGATAACACGACCTAAATTATAATATGTCTCTAAACATTTTACTGCGTAATGATAACATTTGCAAGCAGACAGACCGTTTGTCGAAATACGAAAGCGCACTTTCTTATAGATAAAAGCCTTGCTCTTTATGAGATACGGCATTGGTTTCAAGTAGTGACATTGGCCCTCGTTATTCCCCTAAAATTTCTTTTCCAGGTAGTATTCAAATTTTAATTGCATACATAACAACTTAGCCTTGCGAGATTTGATACTATATCGTAATCACTTTGCAGTAACGCAGTAGGGTTTATGAAGAAAAACAAGTTCTACACAGATAATCGGTTTAAAAACGATCGTGCATCACTTATTTGCTATGATCTCGGTGCAAACGCTTCTTTTACACGTCTCACGAGTGAACAATGAAAGGACAATGTTGAATTCTGCAGTTGCTTTGGTTACAACAACAACATTAAGGACACGTGTTATTTGCACCTAGAAAAATTATCAAGCTTACCGGATAGATTTGATTAAACGTACAAATAAACAAGATTATGTGAAAATTATTATAATGACTACTACTTTTATTTAAAGCTTAAAATGATTACCTATTTATCATCTATATGGCTTGCATTCAAGTGCAACTTTAAACTGCTAGACAATGCTATAGACATACCCTCTATTGAAACAATATATAGACCAAACAAAGTTTTCCGTACCAAATACCTAAAAAGTGTAAGTCCATCTTTCCGACGCTTATGATGTCTAATAAGAAGGTTAATATAAAATATATATATATATATATAAGAAGAAGCTCTAATAGCTTAAGCAATTATTTCGCTCATCCCTGAGCGGTTTACTTAAGCGTACGCGTTAGTTGTACATTCGGAGAGGTGATTTAAGTTTAGAAGCGTCATATGTGTGACGTGCGACGCCATAAAGTTGTAATCAGACAAAGGCCGTTGAATTGAGGGATTGGGAGCTGAAGTTTGCTTACCTGATTATTCTTTCAGTTAACTTCACTGAAAGCGAATGTGAAGATGTGTCAGATCTTCAACAGCAAAGAAATAGAAGTACGACGAGAAATTCATCCGCCGGCATAAAGAACGCCGTAATAGGTGTTCACATGCAAATGCTAATTAGCGAGCTTGAACAGTTGCCATTTCTACTTTGCTATTTAGTGTGGCTGGTAGCAGGAAATAACTATGATAATACTATTTCAGTCTTCAGAAAAGATTAGGCTGCCGTGTTACCACCGGTCTACAGTCTGCCGCAGATCCAAGCTGTTCTCGGACGATACTAGTTCTGTCTGTGTATATTTCTGTTTAACCAGAAGCGATAGTAAATACAGTATAGATAAAAAGAAATCTCTACTCACTCATGCGGAGTCTATGACAGTTTTACTAGAAGAATGAAAAATAATTGTATTTCAAGCTTTCGCGGTCTACTTACGTATGTAGGTGTAGCTATTTTACACGTTCTTAATCAATCTTTGATTCGAAACCAATGCTGAGCCAAATTATAAGGATGCTTTTTCGCGGAAAAAAGAGCAAAAAATGCAATTTAGGGGGCTATGGAGGCCACTGAGATAATGGTGTGCTTGAGCTTTAGACGTCTCCGCTTATACACTGATGTGAGATTGCTAGGTAGAGCAGATTAAAGCAGAGCATCTAAAAAAAAAGTCGAAAAAAGCAATAACTATAGATAATAGCAAACGCAAATATTCTTATACAATTAAAAATATCAAATCATAGTAGAAGTACTGATCTAAAAATTACCAGAGCGATTTTAAGATTTCACTAGAAACATACAGAGACAGCGACGAAAATCCTGTCTAACTATTTTTATTGTAGGCCATTCATCGGTATGGAAAACGATAGTGAAGCGTTGCTGTAGTTTTTATTAATTGATTTTTTTCACCAATGCTACATTATGCAAGTAAGATCGAACTATATGCTGTGTGTTTTCACTCCTCAGAAGGGTGCCCGCGAAATCTACTCGGGTTCTTTGGCTCTCAGCGGCGCGTCTGCCCAAATTGCGTTCGAAGTTGGCGAGGTAGAATCCAATCGGCCGGGGGTCAGCCGACTGCAATTGTTCGGACGCGAGCATTTTGTCTATTCGAGGAGTTCGCTTTGCTTTGGGGTCAGTCAGGCCTACCTAAGATACCTGGCTCGGATTCTACATGATAACGTAAGTTGACGCTGTTTCTAGTGGGCGATCTTTTTCAGGTTTTCTAGGGCGTACTATTAGGCCTACGTATTCAAATGAACTAAGCAAGTTCAACGAGTGAAACTAACAACGCTTAAAGCAACTATTTTTTACTTCCATTAATAACCATTTTGTACTTTACACAAAATAGGGTAAACATAAAGTCTCACGAATAGGTGTAAAAGGACAAATGGGCCAGTCCTCCAAAGGAAACGTTTAACTGTTGAAATAATGTTCGCTTACAGAGAAGCTAATCAGCTAAGTTCAAGTCGCCGCTGTCGTCTGTGCAAATTTTGCGTAGTGCTACGTCTAAGACCGCGAATATGTGAAACACGCAAAACTTGACCTCCTTGTCAGCTAATATTATTAGTGCCCGTGTGTTGACAACATGTCTCCAGCGTTTCTGTGCTCACAAATATACAAGTATTCACAAGTGGGGCAAAGATACATATAAATACCAGCTTTTACTGCTTCATGTTTGTAGAACAACGCACCAAGCAAAAATCTTAAGGTTTACAAGTAAACCGGAGCGGTCCAAAAAAGCCGCTTAAACATCGACATTTGACCCTGGAATGTCGAAAGTTAGAAATCAATAACCGGTAATTTTTTTGCCCTGATCATAAGGCAAATATCTGTCGTTACTTCAACGCGGTTTACACAGAGACGTGGATAATAGTACATTGAAAGCAGCAAATTTTTCCAGCGGCAGGTATCTAAATCGTTCAACCTGGTTGCAGATACTGCAAAATGCCTGTCACTTTACCAAAAGACAAAATATACATATAAGCAATAGTAGCAAGAATAATAGTCCTCGTCGTGTTAGTTCTATTACCAGATAGATTAAAGAACCCGTTTCGAGCGATACGAAGCTGACAATGTAGATACTAATGAAGCTACGTACCGATGTATTGCAGAACTTGTTCACACTCACTTGATATAATATTTAGGAAAGTGGCGTTGGCTTTACAACGAATAGCAACATAGCGATATTCAGTAATCCGAAAACTAGTATATTTATAGGCATTACTCATGCTCAGTGTCCACCAGGAAATCCTGTTAAATTCGAAGGTTCTTGTTGTTATTTTGATTACGCTTGCGTAAATTATGAGGGACGTTCATGGAGTTTAGTAGGACTAAAGTTAAAGGCAACGAATTTACCCACCTCTCAGGCAAACCGAATTCAGCTGACCGTGAAAATTTCTAGAAGTAAAGAAGGAAAGGTCGCTTTTCAATAATGCCACCGTTTACCGCTGAGCTTTCCATGAATTCCGTTAAATAAATGAGAAGCCCGCAGCTCAGCAGCGTCTGGTGGAAGATCAACCCAAGACCATAGTTGCCCCAGATAGTTAGCTGCGCATCCGGAAAACGTCCTGGAAAGAAAAAGGATCTTTCTAAGTATCATAAGTACACATAAGCACCGCTGTGTTTGGTGGCAGTGATTAGCGCGATAGAAATACTAAAATCAACTGACACATAGCCGAACAGATGATATACTTTATAGTCGACTTAATACTGTATGCTTTGATCGAACAAATTTAATTGGTGGTCGAACAAAGCGGAAAAAAAGTAGCCTATTTCTAAAAGTAGGCACGCATCGTCGATCTATAAACCGCTTTGCCAAACGACAGAAGAGTTACTCATAACAAAATTATAACGATCAGCCTATAAAAAAACCTGCGAACATGCCAACCTTGCGTAAGTCATCTAAGCAATATTATTTTTATGCAGAAACAGTTCTGATGCACGTATTGACGTCGTTTTAAACTAAGACGCGCTATAATGTCCTGCTTTTTTGGGCTAGAGATTAGCCAAGCACAGCACTGGGCGGAGGTTGGACTCTATCACACATCTTTTAAAAAAGCCGTAGCGCAACTCATTTCACCGTTCGATTGATTAAAGCGTAGCTGAATGGATAACCCGTTATTATTGACCCGAAGGTGTCACAGAAAAAAAGGACAGCATTTATTACTACGCCGTGTTAATACTCTTTTTGTCAGCATCGGTGTACGGGTTGAATATAGCGCCGAACGAGGGCCTCATTTTTCAAGTTTCTGAATATGGAATAGCATCTTCTAGTTCTATAGCCAGAAATACGTTTATAGAAACGATTCAAAAGTTGCAATATTAAAGATTGCTAATATAGATAGTCTCACTTATTCATATCCTACGTTTAGGCAAATCTTTAGCATGAGTTGGTTTCAATAAAAAAAATCCCAGGCTCTTTTTGGCCTGCTAATTCAAATAGCGTTCCACTAATGATATGATAAAGTTAGTCTTCACTGAGTATACAGTGTCTGCCGTTTCCGTTCCCATTGATCGCTAGTGAATGATGTTGAGGTTGGCGCTTCAGATGCTGACAAAACCACGCAGTTTTCCTTTTGTCTTGGAAAACTCGTTAGAAGTATCTAAGGCGTATTCTTGTGTTGACATAAATACAAACATATCAGATGGGAAGTGTTTAGAAACTCACGTCGGTTTTAAGCTAAAACGGACGGTCATCTCTTAAATCTTTCAGACGTCACATTATCTACTCTTCAAAATATTTTTCCTCATTTTGGCAATGTTATTCAATTAGAATAACTGCGTACCTTCGGGGACAGCGTAAACTTCATGAACTACCAACAAACTTAAAGTTTAGGAAAAACAAAAATAGGCCTATCAATGCCCTTTTTTGGACGTATGTGCCTCACAAACTAATTTCGATACCTTCTTCCCGAATTATTGGTGCTGTAATTGTTACTTAATCACGCTTCTGAGAGGATGCCTGTAACTGTAGTTGATGTTTTTCTGAGAACGATTAGTTAGAATGCATATTGCATCCAATATAGTGGGCCTCCTGTATAATGGCCATTATTACGAATGTAACCTTTTGCAAACTCACAATGCTTATAAAAATTATAGTATAGTACATATGCTCATTTCTTCGACGCCGCTTCTTTGTTGTATTCGGTGTGAAACGGAGTCTGCCATTTCCCTCGTCACCACTATAAGGTCAGCGTGTCGTATAATCCGGAACCAAGAGAACAAAATTGTTAAACATTAATCCGAAAAAGTATAGCCAACAGTATCCTGTAACCACTGACGTCTATCGCTAGGTTGTAAGTGTCATGCATACAATGGGACAATTCAAAATAAATAATTTAGTCCATCTCTCGAACAAAACGTCGAACCATATCATTGCGACAGTGTGTGTTACGTTTCTCATCGACTGTAGGCCATTGCTCACGCGACGGTCGCCTAGTAGCACGTTACAGTTGGTCGACCAGAGAAGGTGGACAAGCCCACTTCGAATATGCACCGCTGACCCAGCACGAAAATTTGACCAATATCCTGGGCTCCGGATATACGAAACGCATGGCGTCGTTTGACGCACGTTCAACCAGCCGGTCGTCTATTTATCGCCTACATACTTTGTTAATTTAGTGCTGACCTCGCAGCCACCAGCACCATAACAATACCACACAACAGTAAGAAGGAACTTTTGGGGAGCCCAACGGTGAAACGTTTGATCGTTTTCAATTGCCTCGACGGCGCATGGACAGGTAAAAATTTCGATTCGGCACAATCTGACCAACTTTTAGCGTGTTCAATTATCATTAGTTATTTGCCAGTTGCTTTATTGGTGATCGTCAGAGCGGTAGGAAAACGAAGAGGCGCTTTTGGCACTGCCGAACGATGGGGATGAATAGCGAATGAAGATAATCGAGTAAAAAGTTCGTACTATTGAATCGTGTGTATCTGACAATGGGCTACCTGCAGCAAGTTTGCCTGCCCTGAGCAGACGCTAGTAGTACGAAGCGTATGCAATATGTTCCTGCCCCACAGTAGCATTCAAAGGCATACTTAAATACATACAATATAGCACGCCGAAAAACAGAAATTGGGGAATTACAGCTATCTACAAGCATTTGTTCGAAGG
Organism: Varroa destructor; assembly: GCF_002443255.2. Classification (NCBI taxonomy): domain Eukaryota; kingdom Metazoa; phylum Arthropoda; class Arachnida; order Mesostigmata; family Varroidae; genus Varroa; species Varroa destructor. The sequence goes on from NW_019211458.1 coordinate 12,701,914, forward strand.
TCGTCACAGAGAAACGTGTGTATTTATGTAGGTGCACCTTTTTCAGTAAAATGCTTTTTGCTGAGCACTCGTAGCTCTAATGAAGGGAAAAGAAAGAACGTCTTTCAAAGCCGTTGAAAGTACTAGGTCACAAGAAAAGCAAACACTTTTGACTGAGCGTCTATCTATTTTTTAGATAATTTCTTTTCAATGAGTAAACTGGTACCGTTTATTTAACATACATGTGTTCCAGTCTGACCATAAGGTATATATATTTTAGTCATTCTATATGCGGATTTGACACTACCTGCATACCAAGTATTATGAAGAGTAAATATACTGAGTATCCATATATGTTGACCCCTAAGTCATCACCTGACTTTTTCGGTAGTTTAATAGCAGGTCTTATCAACTATGGATCCATTTCATGCTAATGAAGTCTAACCTTAATTTTTCTTTATAGATGGACAGACAAAATTACACGATGTCCATTGTTTTATTTTCGTACGACGTTACATTATGCTGTTGTTCGTTCGGTGGCCAGGATAGTTAGTATAGTAAAAAAGAATGCTACGAGCAATATCAAAAAGTATGGAGTAATGAAGTTGCAACACATCTAAAACATAGGATAGCTTTATTGTGTCTTGTAAAAGATGTGCTTGGATATCGCATTCGATTTATCTTCTAATGGAAATGTTCCGCTTCCCTTTGTAGCCTTACGTCCGATCATTATAATGATAGATGGACCAAGCGGCAAACCACTAAAATGAATAAATAACTTCTCAAACATTTAAAACTTTAATTTTTTATTAAATATACCAAATAATTTGAATGAAATCGTTATAGAACTCTTATCTAATAGTTGATCATTAGCCCATGGTCCCATGATGACGACATGGAAAGAAGATTAACCTTTAAAATATGGGATTAGTGGCATAAATGCAACCCGCTGTAGTTTTATTTTACTACTTTTAGTACTATTATTAGCTTGAGGTAACATGTGTACGCTTCCTGCCCATCCCACTATGACGTAATTGGACGTAAAACGGTCCCGCAAGTCCAAACCATCACCTTAAGTTGTTCTTTGGGCATCTCACAGGGCTATCGTCTTCAGCAACAGGTGCATAACACATTGAATAGTGATAGTCTCAAGTTATTTAGTAATGAAACTTATGCACGCGTTAATATCGGTATCCGCCGCATAGAATAGGGTCATATTTGCCCTATCTCTACGGTATCGTACGTTCTTATTTTGTTAGAAAGTAAATCTATATGTCATGGGTACCCCACGTTCGGTAAATTACTTAATGGAGTTTATTTAGAATGTTTAAAGTGTGGCCGTTTTTCTATTTATTTTAAGTAGGCGTTCATTCAATCTATAAATTTGATTGTGTAGTACTTAGTTTGAATTCCCAATTCTAAATACATATATATTCAATAAAAGTTTCAGTAAAATGGCGCTCAAAAGCAACGGTAACGCTTATCTTATTCGTTTGATTCGGCTGTTTCTTCTTCCGATTTAATCCCATCTTCCCTAATCTTACTCTTCTAATAAGATTTGGATAGATAATTTATCACATGTCTTTGATGCGAATTCTGAAACGAAGGAAACTCGTTTTTAAGCTCGGAAATATTGTATCTATTCTTTGCAGAAATATTCGACAGATCGGCCCGTGGAGAGCCCATGCCATCATCGAGGCCAGCTTGTAGAAATTGCGCTTGAGCGTATCTACGCGACTGAGTGCACGTACACTCCCAAGATGGACGCAGCTATTCTGCTACGGCTCAATGAGGTATAGGCCATTATCGATGTCTTCACAATTTTATTTATTTCGAGTTAATGCGCTCTGTCTGCTCAAATATCACACAGATAAACTCAACTCTTTTATCATACTTCATAAATTAGGTTCCGTATAATTACAGTACTACAATTAAATCGTCGATAGGATTCACATCGTTTGTTAGGGACTGCATTACATGTAGCTGAAAAAAGACATTATATAATAATTATTAGGTTCGGTGAAAATTTAGTATTTCTGAACTATCAATAAGAATGCCTAAATGAATTTATAAATAAAGGCTTTACTGAAAAGGATTTTCGAGATGATTAGCATCCACATAAGTTTTAATTGACTCAGTCTCGCTTCAAAAACTGCAAGCTATACATTTTAAAATATATTTGCAATTGATCTCTCTCTCTCTATGTA
>NW_019211458.1:12704199-12705838 GCF_002443255.2 Varroa destructor
ATAAAAAAAGACTGATTTGAAAAAAAAACTGGAAAAAAGATGATTGTTTGACAATAGAGGCAAATATTTGATTGTACTCACAACATACAATATATCATCTGATTAAAATAGAGCGACTATTTGTAGTGGCAAAATATTATTTATATAGACGAAACGGAATATTTGTAAATGGTTTATTCAGCTTTATTGGATACTCTATTATAATAGCATCAACATAAGTGCGATTCTAAAAAAGTAAAACAATCCATGTGCTAAGTCGATCGATTGATCTAACAATGATAACATACATACGGTATGTCTTCTATCGCGCATAGAGCTGCCTTTTGTTAACTATATCGATTTTTCGATTTTATTCATCGTGTCAGATGAGCGGACGCTCCGTCCTTTTCCCCGCTGAGGCTACTTTTAATGAGCTATCCGACCAAAGTATGTTAGAAAGGCGATAGCTCGATGCCTGCTATCAGCTGAGAGATTGAGACGCACCACTGCTAATTTTCCTCCATCATGCCGTCAGCAACGAAACACATCTCGACAAATTCGTACTCTTATTGATCCAGTTCTATTACACTGCGCCAAATACCCTATACTTTACGTGACGTTAGCATTGTGCGTCTGTACTATATGCTTTGCCCACATCAAATATAGTGTACGACGCCTATACATTTAGAGCCATAGGCGCCTGCTGTCAGCGACAAGCAAATGCTTGTAATCCAGAAGTTGTTTATTTTTTGTTATAACAGATTAACGGCACTTTTTCACCCGGCAACGAATCGCCGCAGAAATGCGTAAGAAAACAGTTCATTTTGACGATAGCGCTCGCGGATCTCTACGGCCAACTCTGTCTCTTCAGCGAACGGAAACAACGAACATACAATTATAAATGGCAATCAAACAAAATTAGCTAATGGCTAAAAATGATGTAGACCGGCATCTCTGCATAAAGGGCTTGCGGTCCGACAATGTGATTTTGCCATGAATTTTATTTGATGTGGAACACCCAGCAGACGATGTCTAGATAACCATCGGTTACTATCATGCATATGTTTCATGAGGTAAACCCATATCCCTGTTTGTGTTAATGCTAGCCACACGATTGCTAAACCTCGCTTAGGTCCTCCATACATACATCGCTCGGTATATTAAACTTTCAAGGCCAACTGTACAGCTCTAAAGCGATATACCTTTAGCAATTTTTAACGTTTAAAAGATGGCGCTAAGAAACCTGACAAACGATGTGATCCAATTGCTAGCATAAGTATCCTGTGGTACCGCTGCTTGTAGCGATGACTCGTGCAACTCTTTAGTAAAGTACGCTTCTCATGCAATTTTACACTTGTCTTAGCTACGAGTGGCTTTTGTTATCGCACATCAGTTATTTTTTCATGATTTCTAGAATATTTACTGTTTCCTGCCATTGCCAAACCCTTAATTTTACGAATCTTCCATACGTTATCTATAAGAATAAACTATAGTGCACGATTACGCCCACAACCGCTGATACCGAACGCCGAAACCGCAGTATACCAGTCATTTGTTAGCAGTGTCAAAATGTTCGCCGGTACCTTCATCGACAGTTTGAAGATGTCTCTCGTTTATGCTACCAAATTATCCCTAATATTTAAAACTATTAAACTGTAAT
>NW_019211458.1:12705938-12739835 GCF_002443255.2 Varroa destructor
GGTTCTGCAAACTTCGTGACAACCTTAGGGCCCTGCTTTCTCTGTGTCCGTTAGGGGGCTTATATATATATATATATATATATAGACAACACCTAGATTCCGTGGTTACTGTCAGTTGTTTCAAGCAATCTTTTAGGGATGCTAGATAGATTTGAAGTAGCAGAGGGCAGTATCAGGTCCGCACATGCCCATAACTTTTAATGTCGCCACTAAGACTAGCGCTGTTGGTATACCTAGAGTAATCGCTGATTGTCTGGCCTTAAACTGAGCCATGGTGCAGTGTTCTTGTACGGCAACGTAACGTGTCATGATTGGTAACAGCTGATGTGCCGTGTGAGGTGCTGTAATGTACGTTTTCGATATTGATTCGTTCAAAGCTATCTATATATTATGTTTCGATTTAGTATTGTCAATGGGATTGATCAGTTGAGTTGGCCTTACCGATTCCTTTAATATACCAAACATCTCTGAATGGTGGTTAGCCTGGTACACCAAGCGGGACGCTTGGTGTACTTTACATCCTTGCTTGTATCAACTAGATTGCTTTGAGGCATGGCTGTGCAATACTCGTATAGCATACAAATACTGGCAGTGAAGGTTCTTCCGTGAAACATAGTGAGGCCAAATTATATGGCCTGAGATGGTGGTCATCATTCTGAGGGCCAGCAGAACGACGCGTCTAAGAAAGATATTGAGTGATGCTGAAGACCCGTGCAATCGTTAATTCGTCAATGATGACCACGAATAGTGAATCGCGGACTATGAATACCGATACACTTACGGCCGCCTTCTGCTGAGCGGATCAAACTATGGTAGTTGTTATATTGAGAACGTTTTATTTCTACTAGTAAGCACTGGACCCCAAAGTCGATAACATGGACGGCGAAGATATCAATAGCATGATCTGGGATAATTAAAATGAGCTTATTTAATATTTTTCATTGGTGACAACATGTTAAAACTGCAGCTAGATCTTGAAAAACTTACTTTACTAACCGCATCTTCATTTGGGCGCTTTACTCTCTCTCTCACCTGTATTAATTCGCTAGTTACTAATACTGCTGTCGGAAATTACATAATGCTGATATCGAAGTCGGTGGTTCTTAGAGATCGAAATCTATATTTTTGAGAAAGATTAAAAATGTCAGTCACGTATTCCGTTTGTATGTCAACAGTAAATAGAAGTTTCTCGCTCGTATTTATAATAAAAACAACCCTCTGAATGCTAGACTGATTACGTACATATTTACACTCAGAATTATCTTGTTATTAATTATAATCAAATTTATAGAAATGTACATACCAAATCCGAGAGGAAGTACTTTTCTATTTATACCTAACTTTTACATACGCCATGATTAGGTACCATGGCTTAGTTCTACAGATGTCGCTTAACCGAAGGAGATCGAAGCACTTAACGCTATTGAGCAATGAGGCAACCAGTAGTTCGCAAATCGCTAAATAGACGACCAACTAAATATTGTCTAGTCACAACTAAAGATATCGACAAATTATATGTATAAGAAACATAGTTATAATAATTAGCTCGTTCATATAAGAAGTGTATATGTGTAAACTGCATGAGTTGCGGGAATATCATAAAAACAACAAGCTAGTTAAAGAAGGGCAAAGTAGACCTTTTTCATTAGCTGGCGTGCGTCCATTAGCAAGACAGCAAACCTCTCCAAATCTGCTTCCTCATTTTCAACCCACGTTTTGTGTGTGGGTATCCATGGCAGCAGCGCGTGGCCTTCCTAGTTGATGCACGGTCTCTGAGGAGTCGATTTTCTTGTAGTCCTCCTTAACCAGATCGCAAGCTTTTCCCGCTAAGCAACAAATTATTACACTATTTTCACAGAATGTCGCAGTAAATTTATCTAATGTAGATCTATTGAGTCGGACGTTTAATTGAGCCAGGTGCTGTTTCCAGAACAGTTATTTTTTCCTGCCTTCGACTACGTCCAACAACTGTGATGAACATGACAGTGTCGACGGAAAGAAACAGCCTATCAACAATGACGTTCCTCGCCGGGTTTTACCCTCCGCAGACGGCCAATAGTTTTCAAACAAATTTTACTGAACTTTTGATCGCAGCGAACTGCAGACCAGCATTTGGCGTTTATTGTAGTAGATCGCAGTGACCTTTCATTGAACTATTGATAGCAGGCCCGTAATGACGGAACTGTTGTTGGAAGACTGCATCCTCAGCGAAAACATATAGAGGTGAGGTTTCAGCTCTAAGGTAAGGTTGATACATTTAGCAGTGACACACTCACATAGTCCTCTGATTTAGTTTCCACGAGTAGAAGTGAGCAAGTTCTGAGAAGTAGAGGTTATTGCTCAACAACGAATATCAGCAAATATTAATTGTATGGACTTGCTTGAGGAATTTCTACGAGCAAATACACCAATCATTTGCACACGCCAAAGCAGATCGTGATAATTACTTATCAGTTCTGATAAATTTATTCGGGTCTTTTCCCTTTTCTTTGTGATATATATAGATTACTATTGGCAGTGTGACGTGCGTGAATATTCTTGGTTAGCTCGTATGGTATGATGAAAGTGGCTAAGCCATAGAAGGTAGAAGGTATAGCGTTTGATATATATGGATGTTTCAAATGGAGACATTGGGTTAGCACCGATAAACGAGGCTACGACCCTCTGGTGCAATTTCAACGGGCGATAGCCAAGTCTGTGCTATTAGCTGTCGATTGGAAATGACCCGGGACCATTTTAAAAAGCTCACTGTCGCTAGGCCTGGCGTAGGATACAGAGAAGATTCCTTAAACGTCGACTGCTCGTTACATATTCGCCAAAGATGCGTTGCCGCAATAGACAAAACATCTCTACGTAGAAGACAAATCGAGTCGAAGTTCTATGTAACGCTTATTCCTGCGCGGAGATAGAGACGCAACTAAAAATTACCTAAGTAAGTGGATGAAAGTAATTAAAAATACATAAATTCGGAGTTCTTCATAGTTTCTCGACATTTATATTCGAATGGTTGACATGGTCTTTATTATTGTGTTGGTGATTTGGCACCCAGAGGCAAATAATACAGTTACGCCTGACATGATAAGTTCCGTGGAATTGGATGTATATTTTATGTCATTGAAAATTCTGAGAGAAGGCAGTGCGTCAACTGCCAAAGTTAGAGAGATTCTATTCATATCGACGAGATGCTGATTAAAAAGTAAACGTGGTATCTGGCAAAGAAAAGATACTTTGCTTGATTTCACCAAATATGCTATTGCTCATTAACTTATATAGATATTATATATTTATGCACATGACTACATGCGGTCACGGCACACAGCAGCATTGAGTCGAGACAATTACGTTCTGTTACATATGTTCTTACATTGCCGTCACATTGTTTATGACAACTCGCTTTTGAATTAATCCCTACTTGGTTTTGTTGCTTATATACGACCTGCATCACGGCTTGCCTAAGGACCACTTTGATGCTGCCTTATTCATAGCTCCACAAAAGAACCGCCGATCCGAATCTACCGTATATCGCAAAAGAAACTGCATACTTTTTTCTGTCGTAACTAGAATTAAACGTACAATTGCTATGTGCTCTATGGTTACGAGGGAAAACAAGACGGGCAAGATTGTTGGCGAGATCTCTCATACAGAAGTGATCTAGCAGAAGCTCGTTTCTCGAATACAGTATGTTTTAGCGGTTGACTTGTTAGCCAGTGAATTCACTCTTTTTTTTATCGGTGTTCATCGAGTTCACTGATTAGAGAAGCAAAACGATCAGGTACCTATCTCCTAGAAATATGTATTTCATATACATCGAAAATGATACACTCGAAGATACCACCAAACGTACTTAATATGTATCTGATGGCCTCGCGTACGACAATGCTCAACTTCGCTTATTCGGACCTTACAAAAAAGCTAACACAACACGAAACGAAACACCCATTCTATCAAACATCTATGAATAAACGTACCACAATTAAGCAACATAAATACATAGAGAGGCCTAAGAAGATATCAGAAGACGAGCTTGCATCTATATTTGTAGAAGAGGTCCGCTTGCGTCCTCGCACTATTAATGAAGACTGGCTCACCCGAGCAGGGACACCTGTTGCCGCTCTTGTAATCAACAGTGGAATCCTATTGTAGGTCGAGACGTGGGTCTGTATGAAATATAGACGTAAAGCACGTGAATATAGACAAGCTCATATCAGCCTGCCCCTTTACGCTACATATCATCGAAAGAGTGCACCCCAAACACTTTTTTCTTTTGTAGGCGTAGCGGAACTATTGTCAGGTTAAGGTTACTGTTTTCATTTTTGTCACTATTGTTGTTGCACGACTCATACACTTCAACCTTACTGAAAAATACTGCGAAGACTGTCCTTTCTCCAATGCTCTGCTCGCTTTCGGTTATCCATCGTGTGCACACGACTAAGAAAAAAGCAAAAAGTAGCAACGCAACATGGGCTGAATTAGGGACAGAATACACAAACAAAGCTCTCAGCTCTTTTACCAGAACGACGTCAGACAGCTATATGATGTATGTAGCAAATGCTACTACGAAAAGCTCAAGCGCATATGACTAGACACCGATGTGAGGTGTCTATAGCACAACGTTCCAGTCACAACGCAAAACGACAAACAGCTACTTTTACAGATGAGATATCGAGGCTTGGAAGGAGCGAATTACAAACGGAAAAGGCAGAAACACAAGCTCAAAGGCAACAGTAGGTTAGACGTTTGAACGGCTACGTCTACCTTCCGTTAAAGGCAAAATCGGTTGTAGATTCAATGCAAGAGATTGGCGTTTTTTCTTCATTACCAAATAGCTTGGCAAATGTTGGATCAATCGGCCTATGATTAAACCACATGACTAGGAACCTAGTGAGAAGAGGAGTCACGTGGGTGATCTTTAACAGCGCAGCCGCACCGGAACAACACAGTACAATAAGGGCACAACCTGAAAGAGACCTTTTCCTACAGGTGTTACCGGCATACGTAGAGAAAATTTTCTAGATCACCATCGTGATCTCTTTCAATTTTCTTCTGTTTTGTGTGCTAGATTGGCTATAGTTCCAACAAAAAATTTGAGGATCTTCGGCTATCAGAGATGAATAGACATGAGACTGCTCTTGTCTCACGACGGACAACCACTGTTCTTACCGGTTTTCCTTTTGTGTCCCTTGAACGCAGCGATAAATTTGGCTGTCGTCGAGCTGAAACACGCACCGATTCCTGAAGTGCTGCTGCGTTGGAGCTGTTGGAAGCCACAACAGTCCACTTTATTCCTAACCTCGATTTGACGTTGCTATTCTATACGCGCGTGGCACGCCATCTTTATGGGCGACGTAGCGAATGATAGGAGCAGCACTCAGAACTCACCTGGGCGAGGATGTCCAGGGACTTACGGTGCAATACTCGTTGCTTCAGAAGCCGCCTTCGTTTACGAGAGCGCAGGTTCTCTTTAGACATCCTCGTATTCGACCCCCTTCGATATTATGCAGCTACGCCGTTCTAGCTCGTAGTTCTAACAGGCTGTTACTGCGGTAATGGTTCCAGACTTGTAGATGGGTTTATTTTTCCTTTACGTCGTACAAGTGATGCATCATCGTATCACGCAACGATTTTGACGCTGAAGTTCGAAAACAGAAATGTTGGACTACGCCTGCCTGTTGGTCGATTGAAAGGGCGACTTAGATATAGGTGCCAATAATTTTAAAAGGTGTTCGCAGTGGTAGAGAAAAAAGTGACTTTGATGAGCGCAAGCCTACCTAAATCGATCCTATTCGACCTATGTAGTTGTCGCCGCCACTGGCCTAGCCGGCAGGCAGTCACGCACAAACGCGTTCTCCTTTGTGGTATTTTTGCCGTTAGGCTGTTCTGCTGCTACCGACACAAACCGATGCTTTTTTCCCTGCATGCCAACCCTAGCCCATAAACCTTCTAACGCATCCAGCGATTGGCACAGATAATGCGGACGTTGGCGGGAAGCAAAACTACATTTTGTATGCTCGTTCGTAAATGCAACCTGCGTCGCCTATGATTAGGAGACCGGCGGCGGGAAATGGAATAGGGGCACAGAGCTACAGAATATGTTCCTTAGTAGGGCGGGCGATCGTTTCGTTCCAGACTACGTCGTTTTACGTAGATGTAGGCGTAGATACAAAAATGGCTACAAAGTACAAGTGAGAATGTGCGGATTACACGAAAAATGGAAAGAGAAATATGGTTGGTACAAGGTTAATTTCCTTACGACGCTGACACCGATTTATACCTGAGCTTCTTTTTGCTACAACTACCGGATGACTTTTCCGTATGACCACTACATCGTGTGATCTGCATTCGACTTTAAGCGAGCTGTCGTTTGACAGGCTAAACACGTTGAAGATTCTGTTTATGATGTCTTGCCTTAAAGAAAAATAAGGACAAAGGAGCCACAATGTAGGGTTCTTCCTTTTATCTTTAGTTGAACTTTGTAAGTATACTGCTCTTATGTCCCGGTGCAGTTCTCGTGTGTTCCTTGCGTACAATCTGAGTATAATATTATACAATACCAGAATCGAATAGTGGGTGGGATAGCTTCTCATGGTTGCATAAAAACTCCTCGTAGAGCGGTTGAAACAGAGTCATCCGAACCCTTCCTATGGCCTTGACTCACAGTTAAGATCGAGCTTTTTTTGTTACTACGCCGTTTCGTAGCTCATTTACAGGGCGCTCTATTATTTCATAAAATACATATTAAGTTAAATTATACTTCTCGTAACCTGCTGCGCCAAAAACTTTGAAGCAGTTGGCCTTGCTTAAAAAATTCCTTGCGGGGTCTGACAAAACAACTCAATCATAAGAAATTGTTTATACTAAAGCAGATAACTCCTGCACGATGGATTGCATACCTCGCAGGCTTCCGGTATCGTACAGAAAATAATAAGTTAGGGATGCTTTGAAAAAACAAAGATGGGTATTTTTCCCAACATAAAATAATCAGCAGTAGAATACCGTTGCTAGAAAGAATGAAGTTAAAACGCAATTTTGGCTAAAATGATTAGTATAAAAACGTCAGCTAATAATGGCTCAATCGCTTCATGACTGCCGTCATACGCGGGTGTCCCTCCCTAACCTCTTTTACACATGCTGTCTTGCAAAAACTTCACCTAAGTGGAGCCATTACGCTGCACCAAATATTCCGCTTTTAATTTTGTCTAAAAATATTAATATAATTTTCACACATTTCGGCACCGTACTTACCCGGAATGAAATGCAACTCCCCTACAGCACAATCTTTCTAGTGTCCCTTTTCCTATAACTCTGCTTTGTTTGCTTGCAAAGCATTCTAAACTATTGCCTCCGATAATGTCGTCACCTGCAGGGTGTTTTTACACAGAGGTAACCGAACTTGAATCGTGGAAGTAGCTGTTTTAAAATAGTAATTAAAATAGTCAATCTTTTTACATTGCTCGATTGATTACAGAGCGTCACGTTTAACGGTACGTCAGACCCCGAAGGCTGCCGTGCTCTAACGGAAGACCTCGTTGATAGTCCTCTCTGTGCTGAACAAGGATACCGTCAATGCTTCCAGTCACTTGGTCAGCGTATACCCAATACTATCGATTACACGGTAAGTGTACACTTTAACATTATCGCTTAAAACAACCCGTCCATTCATTAGTTGACCATGAGCACCTGCTGCATCAACCGCAAACGCCAAAACGACCGCCGACAAACGTTTTAGTTTATATCGACGCTATTAGGTAATTATCACCTAGGTCTAAACGGCAGAAATTGAGTGGGATTCTCTGCCTACATTTTAAGGCCCGATTTATGGCGACCGCAACAGCTGCAAAAGGCTATGATTAGTTTGCTATTATATTATTGCGACGTTTCTGTTGTTTGAAAATGGAGAAATAATTACTCTTTAGAATAATATCTTTCGAAATTCTGTTCGATCTACAGCATTGCGCTTTTTTTCGCAGATAATTAATAGTGGGCATCATACGCTTACATGTTTTATCGAAAATAAATAATTTAAATTGATTTGAATCTTGTACCACCTAGCCTAGGTAATTACGCTCTCTATTCCATCGACGTCTGATAGAGACTGTCTACACTACAAAGAGTAATAACAATAGATATTCGTTAATACGTATTGGCAAAACATGGTATTTGTCCTAGTTTACTCCATGTCGGGTGCGTATTATGCTTATGGTCTCGCGTAACGCACTGTACATTGAAACGAAATAATTTCTTCTTGTGTACATCTAAAAGTCAATTTTTGTTTGTTATATTTTAACGATAACACTATTCGGCTGTATATAATGACTTCATGAAAGCACCAAATTGAAGCCTATATTAATTACGCTAGTTACCCCTACCTTAATAAAGCCCTGACTTTACCACTAACAAACCAAGAAAAAGCAATTTTCGCCATTTTTTTTTTTTTAAGAAACTAATAATATAGGAGTCAGAAATGCAAAATTCACACTCTGACCGGTGCTGCTACCCGCTCCGTCATTGTTCGTAACTCCTTTCAATACATTGTCGCAGCTTTCATGGAATAAAACTACAGAGGTCATTCAGTAAAAAACAAGATTACCACATCTCGAACCATACTGGTATAATGGGAAATTTTCAAGTCAGGTCGGGCGCTATCAATTTCAGGTTGTAATAAATTCAGGATCTTTCCACGTGCGCAGTTATACTGACTAGTTTAACGTATGAGTTTCTAAGTTCGATTGAGCAGCCACAACAGTGCGACACAGTCCTGAATACTGAGATAAACTCACATAGTAACGTGGGTTAAAATGTCTATGAAAGTTGGCTTACTAACTTCGCAGGGCAATTCCCTTATTATGACGGCCACTTAGCTCGAACTACAGGAAGCTATCGCCACACATAGGCTGTAAGGCGGTGGCTTCCTGTCATTCGCACTGGAGGGCAAAAAGTTAGTCGCCATATAATAGTATTAACCACATGGGGAGAATTCGCACAACGTTGTAAGATCATATGGGTGTCTGTGTGTTTTTTGATGATAGCCTCTGGGTGTAATGCTGAACGTCATAGGATTACCTCATCCTTCAAATGTCTCCATTTAGTGTATGTTCTTTAAATAGGCAAGTTGAAAATATAATAAATATATGATAGACAAATAATTGAGTGTTCATTAATGTCCCTCAAAGTGCTATTCACAATACGCAATTTAAGAATCAGTAATTCTTTTCTAAATGTAATGTCCTTTCGATTGAAGCTGACCGTATACAAAATGAATTCCGCTAGAGATATACGTTTATAAAAGGTAGAATCTATAATCAGATCATCTATAATTTAGGCGAATTATAAGCTTAGTGATTAATCAATACTGGGTGTCCTGCAGCATGTGACACGGATTCCATTTTGCTTTCGGTGCGCCCTATTCCATGAAACGTCCTCGTATAAAACGTTATGCACTCAACTGGTACACCGATTTGATTTCCTTGCTTCAAGAAAGAACGTAACCGGATAAATGAGATCTAATCCGTCAGATAGGCCTTACGTAGCTGTTTCGTCGACTTAGACAGGTTATTGACATTTGTGCCTGCTACCGGTGTGTCTAAAGGATTAGGCGCAGGGCACGCAAAAAAAGAGTAGCCTACTTTGCCAATATTCAGATAACGCTAATTACAGTGTTTTAAATCATTTCTATTCATATATTTTTTAATCAAATCTCATTCGTTTCGCTTAAGTACGAAACTGCTTTTAATCATAACCGCGGCATAAGGAGAAACATTATATTCGTATGTCATTTGTATTTATAGCAAAACCAATATGACCGGCAAAAGATAAAGGGTTCACTTCCCTACATTTAGGCAAACTCGCGTATAGAATAGGCGATTTCTCTTCAAATTCAATTTCGCTTTTTCTGATAGTACAAACTATAACTAACCTTGTTTTAAATGTTCGAGAAAACATATTATTTGTGTTTACAATACACTCTTCTTTTTCTCTCGGGTACATAAAACAATCAAACTAATTAAAATCTTTTACAATAACCCTGCTCCTTTTGTGTGAATGCAGTGCTTGTCATCTTCATTTCAGTGGAATAATACTCTCTCCGCTCCTCCACCGCCTTTACATATTGAAATAAAACCAGTACTCTAATGCCCGCGACTTATGCCCTCTTTTTTGGTTTAGAAATGTACATTTTTTCTAGAGCATATTCACGCAACTATTTGATAAGCTTACGATATGGTCGTAGCCTCCCCTGCTACCTGCAATGATCCTTTCTGGGTGCAGATTAACTTAAATCTTTCTTGTTAGTCGCTCCTTTGATGATAACTAATGTTTCTTTCAAGCTTTGCCAGCCATTCTGTGCGAGTAAGCTGTACAGCTTAGCTTAACAGTCTCTAGCACCAATAGCTATGACCATTTCAGCGCGTGTGCGTACCTTCTATGTGCCATGAAACAAAATAGTGTGCGGTGCAGACAGACGTATAACAATAGATGGGGTTTCACATAGAACAAGCGAAGCCGAAGTAACTCTCTCTCAAATTTTCTCCAGGCTTATATTTCAGTAGGTCCCAACTAAAAAACAAAAAAAACGATCTTTCAAGAATAACGTTGCTTGTTATACGTTATATATATACGTTATACGGGGCCGAGTCAGCAGCCGGAGACCGGGCCTGTGTGCGGGCTAGCTCTGAGAGCAAGACTTCTGCGTCGTTGAATAGCTTTTTGCTACCGCGAAACAAAGGTATGAAGGAGAGGGCTCAACTGGAGACAGATAATGTGGTCCGGTATCCGCATACACACGACAAGACGGTGGAGGGTCACAGGGAGAATACGATGGAGTAGGCTACAGACTGGTGGCAACAACCTAAACCTGCGATAGGAGTAGTAGGCAATAGTAGAACTACAACGGTGAGACATGAAGAGGGCAAAAGGAGTCGGGGCAGTGGAGGGATCGTCATAAGAACAGATAAATGGTTCTACCGTTAGTCCGTGCTCTTATCTCCGCCTATTTCGGAAAAGTCGAAGTCAAAGAAACCAAGCCACAGCCCATAAGTAACGGAAGGCCTCCTGACAAGGACTGCCAACTTCAGGAAGAAAAAGGATAATGGGAAACGGCTCAGGCAGTCCTTCCTCCATCTGTTCAAGATAGTCCAAAGAATGGGAGAATAGGATTAGGACAGACCGATCGGTTTGCAGCTCCCAACTAGTGCCAAGGAGTCAGACTACGGGTCCGGTAGGCGGTAGGCTCGTACGAAGTATCCCTTTGGGCTAGGACCAGAAGCTCGCTCCTAAAAAGTCAAATGAACTGCTTAGTTTCTTACAAGTAGTCTTTTGTATACCTTTCAGTTCTAATGGTTGGCAGAATTGTTTGTGATGGTGAAATTCAGGCATACAAGGTATACATATAATGTACGGTTGCATTTCTGCGTGATAGAGTCGATAAGTCGCTCGCGTAGAATGAGCCCAGCGGATCGAAAGCGAACAATATCTTGCATATATATGTATATATGATTTGACAACGTTATCTATACTGCGTCGCCAAGTGTACAAACGGGTTAACTAAATGTATTTTTTTTCTGTCAATAATACAATCTGAAATAGCGAGAGAAGCGAATATAAGCCGATACACGAATAGAAATTCTCAGCTTTATAATTCGCGTAATTACGCGTCGCAGAACTACTCGGTGACAGAAGCGGAAATGGCAAACACGTAATAAGGAGACAATAGTTGTTTCTGCTTCTTTCGAACAAAATTCGATAAAGAAGGCAAAATGAATAGCTATTTGTTGTGGGTGGATTTGAGTTTTCACACACGGTAATAGCAAGCTAGTTATTCTGTTTTTGCTTTCGGTACTTTTAGGCATTTGCCGAATTTTACGAGGCTGCAAGAGACATCAACTTCACACAAGGATCGCTAGCTAACTTCAGCCGAACAATAGACCATTTTTGCACAGCGACAAAACAACAGTTGCGTAAATGGCAGCTCGTTATCGATGACGACACGGGACTAACGTCGTGTTTCCGCCTCAATTATGTATTACGCCTTCTTAAAGATAAATACAATTTCGACGAGGACGCCTTCCGGAATATCCACTTTGCCAATAATGTGAGTATTCCGCCTAAACAAATATACATTTAGTGGGCAGCTTTGAGTGCTCTGCATGCATTTACTATCAAGTTTTTATTTATAGAGCATTCGTTTGAAGAGCATACTCTTGCTTTAAAGGTTGGTGATTATAACGGTAATGCATATTGATGTAGTATTGTAAAGCGTAATCCGACCAAAGCTATGCGGTTCAACTTGAACTTCTTGTTTAGTTTGCATTAAAAAAGGGACGCGCAATACTTTTAGATTTATAATACCACACTACTTCAGTCGCGCTTTGATAGAGGACACTGTGATCTGCCATGTTCTAAATCTTCCTCCAATGCGGTGCCACTCAGTATAGTACGCAGCTTATCATCAATCTATGTAAAACGACAATAAAATAAATTATCAGGCCGTCAATTTACTCTGCCTGAAGACTTCGGCCAACTGACGAGAAGGAGTACATACGTATATACGAAATAGATGCTTGCTAAAGCGAAGCAGAATGGGTAGTGATTTACGCTTTTCGCCGATGTCATAGATTGTTTATGCTATCCTGGATGGGCCTTCGTTGTTCTCGCAGCCTCCACAGAGAAGTTCAAAGACAGCAAGAGCGTGTTCCCGCTATCGAAAGAGAAGATCATAAACAAACAGCTTAATTTGACAATAATCTTTAAAAATCACTAGGAAATCTTCTTTAAGGCTAAATGTGGGACATTATCTGAAATACGCAAGCAGAAATATTTCTAGTATAATACACGTTGGAAGTGTACTTGTGTAGCATAAACGCTGTTTTCTACTCACGGTTTGTTTAAACTGAGAATGAAGCTTTACTACACCCTTGACACGATCGTACAAAAAGCTTTTGATCAGCAGCGTAGCTAATCGTATCCCAGTGTTTTTTTGTCAAATGTACAGAAATAATAGATATTTAGACTACTGCAAACACTACTTACCTATGGAGATTATAGGAAAACACCGTTTGCTTGCTACGCTGCGTTCATAAAAGCGTTGTATATTAGAAATATCATTACCACACCACATTTGCCCCGCCCTACGACAGCGATAATTCCAATTAATATATTTTATAGTAGAAATAGAAACTCGAATGGCCGCTATTTTTCTAAGCATTTTGCCGATTGATCACTTCTGATTGTTTCCGATATCTGTGCCGTCATATATATATATAACTTTTCATTCAGTCATTTTCAGAGCTGGTCAAGAACAGCCATTTACCTGAAAAAAATAGAAACTGCTATTACCTTCGATTTTGCCGGTAGTCCCAAGGAAAGAATTAAGTAGCTCTGTGGACGCCCATGTGCAAGCTTAGTCACGTGACTGAGAGGCCGAGGGAAACGTCTGCTAAGTAGGAATTAGCAAAAAATAGATTTTGATTCTGTTCTTATTTTTGTCAGAGATAACGTAGTGAAGAACGGGTTCGTTTTATGCAAATCTGGCATTCAATACAATATATCGCATACAAAAAATATCATTTAAACTTACGCAATTGCTAAGTTTAAGAACGCTTCCTATCAAAATGACCCTGACGGTTAAGTCTCCGCTTATTAATCCGAGAGGTCACACTAAGACATGTAGCCCTGCCTGATTCGAAACTTAACATGTTAGACTGCTCCTCTGTTTAGGGAAACCATTACTATCGACATAATACCACATTACAGCAGGAGACTATTTGTTATCACACAAAAAAACTGCATCTTAAATTGAAACATGTACATGTTTCATGAAGAAAAAAAAAGAGATTTTCAAAGACCGGTTACCTAGCTTCGTGTTAGTATACATCGTTTATCTCAAATCCATTGTCAAAACAAGACCACATAGATTTCTTGGTCGTCTACGATCTCCATGTTACATGGATACGACCAGCATATACTTCGAGCGTCTATTTCATGTCGTTGCTTGCGGAACGCTTCATCGCACTTGGGGGGTTGCTAAGTGCGGACGCCTCGTCGCATAGACCTCGCTCCTGGTAACGACTGGCCGCACATATATCTTTGCTAACCTTTTTTTCGTGAAGGGATTTATCGAAAGCATTTTTACTACTATTAGTTACACTAATCGCGAATGAAGCTGCCCTATGTTAAGAATGGTGGCCTCGCCTATGGCTTACCAAGGCCCTAATGCTTTGCCATACAGAGCTTTGACACCTATTTGTGTAGAGCTAAAGGACTGTACAGCTTGAAAGGCTAAAGCATTATTAAAATTTATTATTACATATAAAGATTAGCATACTTTTTAGGGTTACCCTGGCTCGAATATAGACTCGTGCCGGCAACAATGCATTTACATCCCCAACGATGTTGTTTATCAGTTGTCCAAGCGATCGATTGTAGCTCGGCGTACTTTTCAATAATCTATTAGATCGTGTCTATCGAATCTGAGCAAGTTAATAACTTGTAAGTCTTTTGATAAATCCTATTCATTCTGTAACAAGCGTTGCGCAATATAAATTATGTTCTAGAACGCTCTGCTTACACTTCATATCCCTATACTTGTTCTCGACTGATGCTTCATTTAAAAAAATCCACTAGTTTACCTTTGGCCGGCTCGTGTACGATGTCACATACATCTCCAGTAAACAATGCCAAATTCTCTATAATGATACGCTGAATCCTTTGCTCAGGCCCGGATAGACTGCCGGTGGCATGATGCAGTGCCCTTAAGAAACGCGATCGACACTGCTAACCTCACGTACAGCCAAAGCGTATGTACATGGGGGAAAAATGGGGTTTTTCTAATACTATCAAGAAACTAAAATCAAGCCAGGTTCTGCTCGTGCTCCCATTTTAGATTAAAGTCGGGCGTATATATTCCTAGTATGTGCTAACGGGTGCTGTTATGCTGCTAATGTCAAATGCGTAATTTGTTGAACAGATAATGCAACCACGGCCGATTCTCGAGATCTCCCTTTCGAGGGAACGACATGTTGAAGACGGACGTTATGCAGAGCGATTCCATTGAATGTAATAATCAACTAAGGTCTAGATGATGCCCCCAAAACTCACACTAGGCAAGCGGAGCTTAGCTGTATTATAGTCGTACATTTGCTTGCAGAAGCAATTTATAGTGACGTAATAATGATAATATTGAATATACAGTACGTAACTTTTATCAACTAACCTAAGTCAGTGGAGCTCATAATCACATCATTTTTGACGCTCGGCGACCTGTGGAATATCTGTTTGCACAGTAGCTTACAAGTCATTTCCTATTCCTTCACACATATTTCTCTAGATGATTAAGCAAAACCTAATTGATTAAAGTGAGCCGTATGTTTTTTTCGGATAAACGACGATTATACGCTACAATTCAGTAAGAAGAAAACATTAAGCCGATCAAACTATTTGATTAGGATAGATTAAGATGAGAATAAAGGCAAAGCGGCAATTTCAGAACGTATCAAAAATATTGGCCCACTGACCAAGATGTCCACTCTTACATTTAATTAGCCTTATACAATGCCCCCTAATTAGTACGATACAGACGCAAGATGACCCATTGTTGAGCTGTCCAATGCGCAGCTGTTGCATACGCATTTAGTACTTTGTTGCGCAGCCCAAACCAGAGAGGAAAGGGCAAACACATTGACAGAGAGTTCGTTAGGTTTCGATTCTACACGAACGAAAATTACATGATACGGGAAAACTATTTTTGAACGTATGACTAATTATTGAGAGATCCTAGATAATGAAAGCGTTCTCGAACAGAAAAGAAACGTCGTACGGCAAGCAGAGCAAGCGTCTTTCAGTGTCGAAGGCTGATGAGAAGCCTCACGTAGCCCTAGACGATGATGACTTGATTTTGCAGAATGTTTTTCAACATTATGTCTTAGAAAATCTGCATTTTGACCAGTGAACAAGTGCATCTGGCACGCTTTGAAGGCAATATTTTTATTTCTATCTTCTATGCAGAATATGCTTGTCGGTTCAACATTTCCTGCAAAACTGTAATACGTACGTATTCTGATTTTGTAGCTTTATCGTTCAGCCTAACATCTGAAATCGCTGAATACGTATGCGATTCGAAGCCATTGCTTCACCATACCAAATACCCTGGGCTGTGCAGTTCAACTATTTTCATTTGCGTATCATAATTACGTTATGATAATTTACTGAGTATGCGATATCAAGTAAGGCAGGATCGACACTTTGTTACGGTAATGGATCATGATCACGCCTGACAACAAAGTTATGGCAAGAAAGATTCAGTGTTCTGCCATGTTCTCAATGTGTTTAGAATCAGTTTAATTGGTCTTGTAAGTGTAGTAAAGGCAGCCTACGGCAACAGGATCAGCATTTCAAGCGAGGACGAATTGCCGAAGAGATTTTACGTCTAGACAAACCTGCCGCTTGGCATTTTTCAAGGTTTCCCGTTGGCTGAACAAAATTAAAGACACGTCTTGCTCATAATTAGCGGAACGACGTAAAGGTAACCATTACGATATACTGGATTGACTCGGTGCTGAGGAAACGGTAGGTTCAAAAAGACCGTACAAAGTAGGTATGTTGTGCATATTCTTTAAGAAGACAGAGGGGAAAGCACTGGTCTGTCTACACCTATTAGGATGGCAGGATGAAACTTCAGTTTTTTACGGCTGATTATTGTACTTTCACAACAAAGGCGATGGTGGTAGAAAAGGAGGGAAACAGGCTTCACGCAAACAATTTCTACTATTTAAGCAGAGCTTAATGTTTATGAACTGCTGGTTTCACACGCTAAAATGCAAACATTCAGTGTAACAGAAACGTCCACCTTCACATATACTTACGCCGTCGTTTTCTGATCTAGCATTTAAACTGGGTTATAATGATTTTCGAGAGGCCACGCGAGGGGCAATTTTTTCAACGGCGACCAGCGAGATTTTGTAGAACCTCTTCGATCAAAAGATAACACGTAACTAAAACATATTTTCACAATGTACACGATTGACTATATCAAATAGTCACTAAATTTCTGTATACAGTCAGCGATTAGTGTATCGCGATAGAGTTATTGCTAACAACATAATTATATATCCTTTCGGTAAATGTCAGCTAAAAGGTTTGTGTCTGGTTTTAAACTCACGAGCTATTCTCTGCCTCTCTAGCTACTTCTACGAATCTTTTTCATAAAGCTAAAATACTGATATATGAAGCGTCAGCAATTTATAGTATATCTCTTCAAAAAATCTGATAAAGTTTAGCGTAGTCTGCTCGAGCAAAAATTAACATGTATGAGTTACCATTATGAGCTGAAGGATAACCATAAATAGGCAAAAAAATCCTTAGTATTTTCTTGTGGTGCTATGGTGACGATGTATATGATAAACGTAAAAGAAAAATATTATCATTTTATACAACGAGCCTAAATACTAGACTCAAAGCTTTCTGCCTAAAATCATTTTTTGCTTAACAGATGCATTTTTTTGAGATATCACTCAGTGTCACTTAGCCTTCTTTTGGAAATGAATGGGATGATCTTTTAGTATTCGTTTCTCACTGAAAAGATAAATTTATGCGACGTACAGCGCAACTTTGCAGGTGACGATCAGAGCAAAAATCCACTGCGGCTCTTCTTCTAAACTGGTCAATAACAAAATGGTAACTGAAAAAATAATTTTTCCAGTCCTATTATGGCTCAGTTTAGTTCGAATAATTTTTATGAAGATACAGGACGAGCGTGTTGAAAGAAAAACGCGAAAGATCTTACTATGCAATAGCTATTGATACTTGGCTTGCCGTTTAAAGTGTTAATTATGAGTGGACGTTGAGAATGCGTCCCGCTTCAATCACCATGGACACACTGATTTCAAGATAAAACCAATGCAATGAGTCTGAGATTTTCATTGTTAACTTGATAGAATAGAGTAAAGGCATGGCTAGTAAACTTTACATCATACTAGTCTAGAATCATAGCCGCGCTATCATTTCAGGGGAACAGATTTAACATTAATAGCCTATAGAAAGCATCGTATTAGTCAGATGAAGTTAACGAAAATATCTGAATATTTCCTGCCAGTTCCCTTTACAAGTTTATCATTTTTAGCATAGTACTTCAGAGACCAATAATTATACATGTACTAAAAGGGTGTTCCTTAAATCGAGTGTTTTTCTCCACTAAGACAATACCGCTTCTATGAAAAGCTGCTCGGCATCGTTTCGAGTACTTTAGATTTGCAACGCTACGTTACAAAATCTTTTTTTTCCTTTTACTGCCCAAGTGCACACGCCAGATTCGATTTCGACCGGATTAAAACTGAGTTAATGTACAGCGTTCGTCATTTGTACATGCTCATTGTTAGGCAGACAGGGTTAGATTAGTGAAATTCGTTCTCGCATGTCGCAGCAATTTCTATTTGTGCGGCTAATTCGTAACTAGGACCGTTGAAATGGGACGGACGCGACCAAACCAGTGGCACTACCCTCTTCACTATAAAGTCTCGTGTTTTGACACCTATCATGTAGGTGTGGCCTTCTCGTCATGTACTGCTATCCACGAACATTGCATGCATTTCTACAGGCTATCCAGCGCATACTACGGCTTGGTTTTATCAGATTTGTTCATTAGAAATTACCTGTACCATTCTTACTATTGATGCCTACTAGCTTCTGTGGCTGTTTTACAAGAATTTTATAATGACTTAGTGAATCCTTGTATGTTCTATTGGTTGACATCATATATGCCATGCAAACGTGTCGCACTGATGATAAAGATATATTGATTTGTGTCCTGATTTTGCACCTTGATTGATTTTGTTTTTTTACTGGAATTCTATTAAAAAAAGATCGACAGGATACAAATTATCAGGGACAGGATATCATTAGTCACTTACAGTTAACTTAATTTATACTAAATAGAAGTTCTATATGAAGCACGTCACAAAGGCTAAATTCGTTATGTCTGGCTTTCCCTTGGATTAAGCAATCGTAACGTCTGCTCTATGAAAACGTAATATGTTGATACAACTGATTGTTTATTTCATTTAGTTCTGCATGAACCTGCCTAATTGTAGAATTCTGCAGAATTAACTCACGGTATAAGCGTTTGTTGTAATAAGTTGCAAATTTCTTTGTCTCTTGCCTATGTCTATTACACATGACTTACTCGTTAACAATAGGTAAAAAAAATTCTTCTCTTAAATATCAACTTCCCTTGGAGCAACCGCCAGGAGCGGCATGTTGTCTTCACTCCTGTTCTTATCATTCAGCCCCACTTTTTTTAGATTTGAAAACGAAATCCTGCTATTGTCATTTATGTTGCCCGCACATCGCCGCATTTGGGTCAAAGTAATCGCCACTGGCGGAGGATCACTGTCGTAGCTTAAAAATGTTTATCGTCCTAGTCTTGTATTCCTAACTTGCTGGCTGCGTTCGCACGTCGTATGTACCACATACGGCCTAGCTACTTGTTTCAATGCGCTATGTAAGAATACTGACACGCAAAGCAGCGCAAATAACGCATACATCATTTAGTAGACTTGGGGATACGGTAGTATCTAAGACTAGGGACTATCTATGTTCCCAGGTGCTAGCATCGAAAGACAAGAACTATCAGTGTACATATGGAAGACAAAAATCAACGAAGCAATGGGTGCTGACATTTAACGAAAATTGTAGGTGCTGCAGTTAAAGCGCATCCGGCAATACCGGGGTTTGCACGTAGCCTATAAGGGTATTCTCTTCTCGGTTATCTCTGCCTTGTTTCCGCCATATTGTGTGAAGAGGCATCATACGCTGTAAGCACGTCGCTAACATATTGCACTTGAAACGTTCGGTCCAGGGACTCGGTGTCCATTTTCTCAGTAACTTTTATGGGTGGCTTTGATATTCTAACAGCTTTAATATGTAACAGCTTTAATAATGCAGCATCTCATGGCTTTGTGCCTGTTTTTCCATCCTGACTCTTCTTCTATTTTTGCCATGAAAGGAACTGGCAGAACTGCTATATATGCGGTTCCATGTAACAGAGAACTACAAAGGCTCTAAGGGGTGCGAAATACATGCAGCTTGTCGAGTTTATGTAGGTATATTCAAATTTGGACAGACGTTTCTTCTAGTGCATAGCGTAGAACTGGCAGTTAGAGAAAATGAATAGACAGACAGAGCAAAGGCTTTTGGCAAACAGTTGCTCGGCTAGCCAAGAACCAACCGACTGATAGAGCATTGGCTGGCCTACTTGTTTCCTCTCTCCACATCAGGTGGGCATGGGCTTGAACGAGGCTGGCACTGAAAAATGCTCCATTCGTTCGCTTGCCTCTTGAGTGGAAAGCGAGTCAATACAACAGAGCAGGATAGTGGCAACTGTACGAATGCAGGGTTTTGACGCAGCTGTAGCTGTGGCAGTCACGTACTGCAAGTAGTAGCAGTAGCGATCGCGGTGGCGCTGTTCTGAAGTCACACGCATAGGGGTGTTGTATGTAAACGAATGAAAATAGTCAGATTCTGTTTCCCTCGCTGTTGCCTTTTGAATGGCTTCAGTGCGCGACGTCGACATTAGTATCTGGTAGAGGGCGAGTCGCTAGATTACTGGCTCTGGTCGTTGGGCACCGCACGGCAGACAAGGCGCCGTTACCGAATAGTGCTCGTCGCATGTTTCATTGTGATATCTACCTTTTTCTCTCCCTCCCCTTTTTATTCTCTCACAGAAGCTTTCGATGCCGGAACAAGACCAAGCACTAGCAGCAGTCATCGAAAAATCAGCATGCAGCTGCAACACTACGATGTTACGCTACCGAAAGTATTTCGTTGTGTGCCGCATAAGGTTCTGTCCTCACGGGCGTTCCATGGCCACCACGAGTCAGCTACCTGCTGCTAGAGCCGACACGCCCATATATCATCCAGCTAAGTTGGCAAAGGGCTAGCATTCGTCGTAATTCACAGTAAATGCATTCGTGGACACTAGCATTTTCTAGTAAAGCGACGGAATCTTGATCAAATGTCTATCCCATGTTTTTTGTTACCAGCTATGGACCGTCCCGTGAAGCTCACGACTATGTTCATGACTATCCTATGTACACTTCTTACATCAGCTGAAACAAAGAGCAATATGTACTTACCACTATTGGTAGTTCCTATATGTCTATGCGAAAATGCTGTATTGGGATGCAGTCATTCTATTTCTATCCATTGAAAACAAACCGACGCATAAAACTAACTACGAAGTTTCAAATACATAAAGTACACTTTGTCCTGGTATTTTAAATCACATACATTTTTCTACGGAATCCGATTGTTTTGCTACTACAAAACAATCGGATTCTTGTTGGATTTCTCGGATTCTCAAGATATAAGTCTTGAGGCATAGAGTGAACATCCAGAAAATGACCACGTTTATACTAGATCATATAACGTGGCCAAGCCTATATTTCGTTAAACTTGCCAGTCTACCCATATGTTACATATAAGCATACAATTGACTCTCGGCACAGCCATCGATTTGTGTATCATTGAACAAGGGGCACATTGCTGTACAAGCAGCACGCGGTAACGTCAGTAAAAACTTGTAAGTCATCCTTGCGAAAGCAATCGCGGCCATTAGATGGCGCCACCACTATGTTGGAAACGTAGGTGGCGGAATTACTGTGACCATGAATGTCTATGAGACCCAGCAGGTCATTAAATAAAGAGAGGCGCTAAGATACAAAAAGAATAAGCCCAGAATTAACAGTTTCCGGGTACCAACGGTGGTTTAACTCCGGTAGCTTGTCAGCCTTTTCTATCGTTGCGAACGTTTTTTGTACTTCTTCACTTGAATGACTTGTTGGAAACGCCAATACGGTCAACCTGTCTCCACACACCAATTCCTAGATCCTCTTCTAATGGTAATAGTTGATAAAAGTTACAAAAAAAAAAAAAACAGCATCGCAACCCACCTTTACTCCGATTGTCTCTTAGATGAACAGTAAACAAAGCAAAAAGCAGCGTTTAGAAAATTTAGTTAAAGAGGATGTTAAGTGTTTGGTGATAGCGAACGACGACAGGGATGAACGCTCATATATAAGGCTCGAGCACGATAAAAGCGCACAGACCTTTTCACAGTTTTTTCTTCACCAGTTTCAATGCACTTCGATGAGCGCGTATTCGTTCACATCATCTTCTGTGACGACGTGGCTGCTGCTGTGATGGAACAGTCACTTTACGAAGATTTAAGTTAAACGCTTGTCAGCTTCTGCAGGAATCGTTACAATTGACTGAACCTTCCGTAGCCCAATCTGTGCGATAACTTTGCTAAAGTCTCACAAACTATCTTCAGCCGCGGCAGAAGGACGTTGCAACGTTAACACGCAATTTGAACGATGAGAACCTTTGAAAATCGTATTTGAAAAATTTTTTACCATAGCGAAAACAGCTCTCTGTTCAGTGAAGTGCGCGAGTTACTCTATTCACTTTCAGGCTGTTATTGCCTCAGTATGTAAAATAAGTGACGGCTGCAGCACCCCTTTTCTATTTTGATTACGAACAATGCTCTGCTAGACACTGATCATTGTGGGATCCTTCACGGACATAAATAGGCTAAGAACCTACTACTAGAGGAGTGGTTCACAATTGAATTCGCACACCATTTGAGTGTGCACTCTATCGAGGGTTCGAAAAGGCAGAACACCAAAAGGTTACTGATTCTACTAAAAAAAACTTTAATTAACAAACTACTGCGGCCTAGATTTTTTAGGAGCAGCTTCCTTTCAATAGATGGTCAGCCCTGTTTTAAGGTATAAAAAAGGGGAGTTGTATCAGACACATATATTTTAACAAAAAGTTCCAAAAAGACTTTCCCATTAAGAAGTATATAATAAATAGAAAAAAGGACTATATCAGAGGTTACGTTTTGCATGATTCTGATTTAAATAACTATTTATGGTAAATTCTGATCTATGATCATGATTACCGCATGCTACAAATCAACAACAAAAAGAAAAGTGGAAAACGAATGCAAGGAGCCTATGCCTTAGTTTAACTGGCATATATATCTGGCAATATATATATATATATATGCATTTTCACTAAAGCAAGTTGCACCCTGAAGTCACTTATCTTTCTGTTTCTCTGTAGAATTAGCATCGAGAGCATTCGGTGTCATATAAGCTCGAAATGCAATGGTCTATATAAGTTCATCCTACCCTGGCCCATATAGCCTCTAGATAAATGCGTAATAAAGCTCAGTATAATGACGAAACGTAATTTCCTCTTAGTTTTCTTATAAAAACCTAACGCTGGAACAGTCAAACTGTGGTAGAAAAATAATTATGATTCAAACAACTTCAGTGAAATGAAAAATAGCATTCCTAGTTGTCCCGTACGATCCAAAATTTGAATAGAGAAAACCCGTTAACGCACATTGTACTAAATTTCTGACCCATTTGCAACTGGAAAAAAATATTTTTTAAATTTTATAGTACTAAAATTTTAAATGAGCGTTTTTTGCGAGGAGGAAACGGAATGACCACTATAAGCGGACCTTTTCCTACTTCCTTCACCGACATCCCTTAAGCATGTGCAGAGGTATCATATATTTTACGCGATGCACCAACGTTTCTATTAGGACACTGGATACCAAGACGCAACGGCCCTTGGAGACCACAATTAACAAGCAAGGTTAAGCAAGTAAATCATCCTGCTCGGCTGAGTGGCCTGCAAAGCCACAAACCTCGCTTTGTCCGCTTTCTGTGCATCCTCTCATTCCCGTCGTCGTAAAGTAGGAACACTCAAACAACAGCTGAGATGCATTTCAGCTGGATGATCCGTCGCAACAGTAAACCAGAAATAATGGAATGACATCATATTGCTTATCAGAAGAGCCACTAAGCTCTTCGTTAAACCGCGTATCTGGCCTGAATACTGTTTGGCTGAAAGCAATACCCTTCAAAAGTGCAACGGCTTTATTTAATGCGTTTTTGTTTGGAGTCTCGAACGATTGCTGAACTTAAGGTAAATGTCGTTGTACACGAACAAAAAAAAAAAGCATACATATGCAGAAAACCTCGGATCGGATTGGCCAAGAAGCCCATAAAATTATCTCAAGCGCAATGTAATGCCGTCAACAAAATTCTGGATAGAGCGTTAAAACAAGCAGGTCTTTAAATTATGCTAGAACTTTCTGACTTGCAACCAGTAATTGGCGGCACTCTGATTGTTTTACCAGTAGAAACAGAAAAAGGAATACGCCCCTTTTGATAGAGACCTAATACCTGGCGGGCAATAAAAAGTAAACCATAGCTGAAATAGGCCACACTATTCACCGATATAAGTGGCGTCTTCATCATGTATAAGCGCTACTCATGAGTGTCTAACTAAAAGTTGGGTATCTTTGGCGCTTAGTTTTAAATTTTCGGGCTCTTAAGTCAGCTAAAGAATTAGGGAGGCAAATGTTTTGATTTATAAGCCGCAATAAGTATAATGGTAAAGTAAAGGTTCCATGATAATTATTGCACAAATTGTGCTGGTTGGGCAGCAAATTCTGGTAATGACAATAATAATAATAGGGCTAAAAAAAATAAAAGGTCAATGCATTAATATTCCTGATACTAGAACAACACTGAATAAATGAAAATCATTGTGTGCCATGCAAAATCAATTAGTGGGTTATTAAGCAATATGTGACAGATACAGCAGTTGTGGTAAATCTACTGTAATACGCGCCACTAGGGGCGCCTGAAAAATAGGGTGTGCGGAAAAATAAATCAGATTCAAAAGTCGATTGATTTATGGAAAAAAAGGAGCTTGATTAAGACACAACATATTATGACGTCTATACTTGTTTCAACTATAATTTTTTTTTACAGAAAAACTTAAGTTAGTTGAGATCCACAACAAGGTTGCTCCTTGGATTTATTCCTCCAAGTGATGGTCATAGATTCGCTCGCTCAAGCTTAGCCTGAGTACTAGGAGGAATGTGGCCTAATATTAAGACGTAACACGCTATGCAAAAATAGGTGTATGAGTAAGTTTTCTCAGCGCATTTAAAAAGATCTGACTGCATGATAACGCCGTGAAGATGTGAACGAATCAGTTGTACTAGCTATTATAAAGATCGTTTAGTAATACTTTAACAATAGAGATTTTTTTGTAATTTTTTTATTTACACCATTAGGGTTTTGGAACATAGTAGCACGACCGATAATTGAAGATTATGCTGACGGTAATTGAACTTTGAATATAAGTTGACTCTCTATTGAATCTTTGGCCTACTGAAGGCATACCCGGAACGCTATGACCACTGTAAAATTTGAAGAATGGGTGACGGTGTCGTTTCTCTTCAAAAAAAAGCACGTCGTTTATTCTAGGCAGCAGAGATCACCATTTAATTATTGATAATGATTTAGCTTTCTGGTTAAAATCTAGATTATTAATTTATGCTAGAAAATGAAATGCGGTAGCTATTTTGAAAAAAAAAATTCAAAACATTTTTCTCCTTGTAGATCGTTGATTAATAAAAATAAAGGTAATTCTATATGCTAAGATTCTCCGGAGCTTCCATTGCAAGATGTGTTAGCGAAGATTAAGCTGCAGGTCAGACATCTGCTTACGTGTTTTTCATATTAAAAATATGTTCGATTCTAGTGCATTTTATTTACAAATAAATTGTTTGTACACCGATTTTGTAGTTTCGCATTGTTCCAGCGATTACAATCGTCTTAAGAAACCCGCTAGTTATCGTAAAAAGATATTGTTTGCGCACTGACTCTTCGGTATCGTATAGCTTCGTATATATATTTTGAGGCCTGTACGGGTTTTTTTTACGTGTATTGATCGAATATTCGCGAAGTTTTTTTTAATTTACGTACCAATAAGATTCATACAATGTTTGAAATCGAAGCTGTTAAAGAAGAACATCGTTTTCCATGTGTTATTGCAATGCTTTTTCTACTGTCTGTATTACAGGAAAGTGGTTATCGCTTGGGATGGTCATTAGGATTCATGATCAATGCCACTAATTCGCTACCGGCTGCCCCGCCAGTACCCCCGATGATCACGAACGAGCTTTTTGCGCTGATGGTGTTTATGTTCGCGACATTCATTGTTTTTGGGGCGGTTTTTGGGTGCCTCTCGAAACGGCGAGAGCTTGTCATGCGCAATGGCGTCAAATCCGAAATCCCCTAAATGGCTTACGGCGACCAATCTTCAGAACAACGTCCACAAATGCCCTCGTGATGTATTCTGAACTATTAAATCTAGCAGATAGCAGATAGAGCTAAAATTCGAATATAATAATTAATAATAATAATAATATGATACGTGCTGGGCACAGCTATAGAAGACATGTTTGTATATGTCTACATATAATGCGATGTATAATATATTCATCGTACCGCGTAAAGAACAAGCAATGCAGTGCAGTACAGCTTACGACAGATCTGAAAAAATAACAACGAGAACTATATAAAAAATGATCGAGAAACGATTAGGATCAACTGCAGAAAGGGAGCAGCACTATGATGGACGTGTATTACCACGAGAATCTAGTCCCATCACAAATACTTGAATAGTGCTTGTCACGACTAACCCCATTATATCATATCGTAGGACACGATACCCATCAGTTGAACGTACTGGTAAGTGAAGCGGTGCTCGTTATATTACAATAACTGAGCGACTCAACGGTAGGCGTCACCTTGTTTATACGTTAGGGGGGGGGGGGGGGGTCAAGATAATGCACCATCATATTAGAATAGTATGTATCCGCATGGATTACGGCTCGACATACGCGGTGTCCGTGCGTCCCCTTGGATTAAGAGAGTATCAATCAGCAAGCATTAATGGACTAAGGAAACCTATCATATGATTTATGAGGTGTTGGCGTTGACAAGTTCTGTTTGAGCTGTAGTTTTTTAGTGTGAAAAATGTTTGCTTTTTCCACGTACAGTTAATGGTACATATCTAAAACAGTTTTCACCTCAATTGTATTGCAAAGGTGTGTGGAGCGAGAGCTTCATGTGAGCTATGCACACGAGGTACGTCAGTTCTTCGTGTTTCGCATATATTCTTCTATATTGCACGTAATTTGTTTTTCGTTATCTTCCTGTTGTGTTATTAGCCTACACATGAGGCACCAAATCTACCGACCCCAACTAAAATGAAAATAGAGCAAGTAAATTATTTGGCGTTTATATAATACTCGAAAGCACACATATACAAATACAGGACTAATAGTATAGGCGAATATGAAAGACCGGTGATTGAAAGACGTATGCACGTATTGGAATTCTTGTTTCTATTGAAACATCGTGTTACAGTACTATTTAATCACTTAGCTCACTTCATCACTAATAATGTTGAAATTTTTGGGTCGGCAAACTTAACCTGTGCTCAGGCGAACGATGATCTAGAACTTAATTACACAAGCACATACCCAATATAGGGGATCTGTGGCAAGGTCGACATATTAGTGCGTCGATGAACAACAGCGTATAAAAGATCCAGTCGACTTGAGTGCAGGCAATCATAGTTTTTCAATAGATATAATTTTCCAACCCTTTGCGGATTCCGGACGATGAAAAACACGCAGAAGTGTGAAGCAAAATAGCCGACTGCAGGAGAAATGAATATACAACGAAGCTCGCTGAAACAGCAGCAAGCTACGCGGTTACAGGTTATCTGACATCCCTTTTCATGTTCCGATTTTGAGAAAGAGGAAAGTAGGCAAGTAGGTAGGTTGTCGATGTATACATATAGATACAGACAATAGGACGCGACAACAACATATGCATAGTCCGGTCCCTTCATTACCCAAATATCTACAACGACGCGCGTACAAAAGCAACACCTATGATAGAAACTCCATTCTGAAGTATATAAGAGGAGACATTTTCCGAGGCGTCGCTCACAAACCCTTCGATGCTAGCCTTTGACGAGACAGAATCCGCTGAAGCATTGCTTCGATTCTCAAGAGAGAAACTTCAGAACAAAGTAGTAGTTCGGCATCGTATTGGCGCATGACGCAACACAAGATAAGCAAGGACGAGACAGGTTTGAGGGGAACCGTCTAGAGCGTCTGACTACAAATCGGGCGAATACAACACCTGAGCTACACAGAAAGATAGACGAAAATAGAAGCAAGGGACAGCCAGCCACTGAAGTACTCAGAGGCGCGCAGGGACAACAGATACTTGAATAGAGATTCTAGAATCGGAACTAGTGTCGTCTCGCTTCGCTGCTGTCCAAAGTGAGCGAAGGGTAGACAATCCTGCGGTGTACAGCGGGAAGTCGACATTGACAAAAAACGAAAACAGAGACAACTGTAAATAGCTATCGATATTCACTTAAAGCACAGATGCAGAAAAAAAGAAACCATGTTAGAAGAGAGATATACACACGAGAAGCTACGGGCCTAGACTGTGAGGTATTGAAGGATAGAGAGGTGAGACGTGGCTCTTGTCCAAGGCATAGACAAACGAGGACCAGATACCCGAATAGAAATAGAATATGAGAAGATGCTAAAGAAGGATATAGCCAAAAGGGGGACAAAAAAGAGGTAAAGACAGAAGAAGAAGAAGAGCGGATGCCGAAGCGCAGCTTGGTCAAACGAAAAGGGTCTAGTTGACAGCAGAAGCAGCAGTCCCAAACACATGTACGAGAATAGCAACGCAAAGCAATCCGCTTAAAGAAAGCATTGTTTTATACCGCGATGCTAGCCCTCTGTATGGTCCTCCAAGGATTTTACCAGAGTTTATCATTCCTGTCTGCAGCGTCGACTCTCAACCTGATAGTTAGCCAATAACATGTCTACATCATCCAATACAAATCCATAGTGTTCCTCTTATTTACAGCTCTCGACAACTCGGTAAAGTGAACAGAAAGAAAAATGCATGTATTGTCTGTTTTCCTAAGTTCCTGTCCATGTACCCCCGCATCTGCGCGGTACTCTTAAGCGTAACATACGTTTTGATTCGACGGACTCGGCGATGACAGCCAGGGTATCACTCGTTATGAAGCAGACTCAGTGAATTTTAGCCTTTTAATAGGCGTAATCGCGGTTCGGACGATGAGCAGGATCCAACGGTTCGACATAAAGGCGCACTCAAATCACATATACGTGATCACGTTATGAATAGGAAACTAGATTCTAGACTGGGTGTGGCCGATGTGTGCTTCTATAATCAAAGCGTTGTTGCCCCCTCAACCTTGCCAATCGGTGTACGTATTATTGCCAGAGCGAAAAAGAACAATGTCAAGATAAGTAAAACTGAGAACAATGCATTAATGTGTTGTTTTATTTATTGTGTGTATTTGCCGGATTGTCACACTCCTACAAATGATCAATCTTCTCTCTACTAGAATGTTGTGATCGTTGTCAGCCAGCTTAAACTACTAATGATACTAATAACACCGTGTGCAGAAAGAGAGACTATAGAGCCCTTGTTATGCTACAGTGCTTATTATATTGGTTCATCATTCTCATAGCAAAACTAATATTATCTTGTATTGTTTAACACACATAGCACCGCTTATCAGCAACGGTTACTGTTATTGAGTGTTCCTACAGCTAGACAAACTAAAGCTATACACATAGATATAAATACATTCACGCATCGCGTCTGCTGATAGCATATAACCCAGTGTTGAATTGGGGAACACGATGCACCGATCAGATAAAATCGATACCTGGTTTTTACAATACGCCATTCTCGAGTCGAAACGCCGAAAAAGATATCCAGTAGCAATCAGGGGCGCAATCTAAGAGTTGGTAAAATTATGAATCAACGACGAAATGTGATGCAAGAATCTCTTTCATCCAATCTTTAGTAGTAATATTCATAGAACCAAAACAGAAAATTCCGTGATCGGCCTAAGTAGCACATGACCCTTAACCGAGACGCCGTATATCTCTGGAGGTTGCAAAGCCGGTGCGCTCGTGTCATCAACGAGCAACATAGGTGATCACGATAAGTCGGGAAAACAGTCGTTTTTCTCTATCTTGTTACTCTTTAGTGTAGCTTACGTTTATTATCATTGTAGGTACCATTCAACGGTGTCACAATAGGACATAACACATCAAATAGCGCTCGGAAATGCCGAACCCCCCGAAAACACAGCGATACTTGAATCCTTGAGAATCCTTGAGAGCAATACAAAAATTTGCTTTCACTTGTTGTCGTTACTCAGCCTAGTTTCCGGTCGGTTGTCATGTACGGCAAGATAACAGATTAACAGATTGTACGAAAAGTCCCATTGCATCGTATTGCTTCATTCCACGCAATTTATGAACGCACTCAAACCAACTACTACTGCAGACATCGAAGTAAAAAATAGGAGAACAGCCTATGGAACAGGGACATTTTCAATCGTGACGATAGTTATTATAACATTATCATGCATAAACAATAATACGATTGTAATTGTTACCGATTATTATTACTTCTATTTCTTCATATCGTCGGTGCACAATGTATGTACACGGCTCTGTGTGTACCGTTGAACACCAAACATAACGACATACAACATCCTGAAAAATGACAGAACGGCAGAATCTCTATTATACAGTGAAAGCTGCCGGTTATGGCTTATGGACTGGTAAACATTATAAATAATTTGATCATACATGGCAGTTGGGGCATTCGGGATATTTCTATAAGTCCTAAGGTAGACATGAGGGTGCACCAATGGAAAATATCTATAAGTTTCTTCTTCTTCTGTTACCAATCTGTAGCCGAGTAGTCATATAAGCTGTCGAAGCATCAAGAAGTAGGTTGAAGTTTTGAGTTGAGAAAGAGAAAAGCAAACCAATTACCCTAACGGCAATTTGTGGCGATCATTTGCACCTAGATCGTACGATTCTACCATATATCACAAGATCAACAATATATTGTATTGTAATGTATGCAATTGTTTTGAATTGAATGATTTTAACCCTTACTTCTAAGATGCTTCTAGCCCAAACTTGAATGGACAACTCGGCACATGAAATAGCAGCTTCTATTGATACTTTGAAAAAGAAATTGGAAATGGCGTTTATCTTTCAAACGGATAAAAGGAGTCACGAGGTGGTTTATTTCAGAAAATCGCTATAGGATTGGCTCTGGACCGTATAGGCTTACCGAGTTTAGAAAGTAATCGAGTTACAAGCTCTGGGAAGCGTCTACGTTGATTGAATCGCAAATCAGTTACGCATCTCAGAAGTAACTATGCTATGCACAGGCAACTGCTACCAAACCCTTTGTATCAGACAGATGTTACGCTAACTAATCAACAAATAGACTAACCAATACAACGGGCTTCCATGTTTTCTTCAATGTAGATACACAGAAGAAGGTTAAAAACACACGATATACATATATATATATATATATACATAGAAAGTTATTATATTATATATAATTAGGTGAGCCATAAGGTTATACAAAACCAAGCTAGCTCGATAATGATGTTAATAACGAGGATGACAATGATGATAGTAAGAACAATCATAAGGGCCATCGAGGTGATGGCTTTCATTGCACTGCTGTAGAGCAGTTCTACGTCTAAGCAGGCCGAAGCCAAGCTCAGCTGGCGTAATCATCTTGATGGCCGAAGACCCATCTCTCGATTGCCGCCTTCAATCGCGTACGGCGAAGCATGTACATAGACGAGATATAATGCATGATGATACGTGCGGCATCAGGGCGCTTACCACGGATAGCTATGCCAAGCGCGGTCAACAAGAGAAAGGAACGAATTGAAAGCAGGGAATATACGTTCATTAATTAATGGCACTCCTTAGGGAGGGAGAAGAAGCGAAGCAAAGCCCAATGGTGTCCGATTTTGTGCTAGGCCTCGATTTTGGGCGTTTATGATTGACTAGCAATGCCGAACACTTGCCAGAGTCAACAATAGTCGTTTGACTTCGGAAAGAGCCGCACCTTTCCATTGTCGCTTACACATGGGTAATTATGATGATTACAGTAATGTTTCGAGCGTGACGGGGTAGGGCACAAAAACAGCAGATGGAATAGTGAATACCAAATGTAATGTACTAAACACGTTATCACGGCCTAACAGAACTGAAGTTTTCACTAGTGTCTTAAGTTTTCAGCGATCTACGATGTCTGTGTATGACAAGCTTTTGTGCAGGTGGTGCGTGCTTCAGATTGGATAATACTGATCTTTCTTGACGAAGTATTACAAATGTGTATGTATTATTACAATACTATGTCACTTTATAAGTACATCGTTCAGGAACTTCGGTTTGGTACGAGCAAGCTAGACCCTGAACAACGAGTTGAGCGCGCCAATAAACGATGCATGTATTATCGCGCAGTAGGATAAGCAAGGCATACTGCGATAGATGTAGGTGAGAAAAAGTTACTACTAAGTTTCAAACTGCAAAATCAGATTATATGTATTCATCATTCGCATCTAGCAGCGTCACCTTGATCAAATCATGAGTGTTACATATATCTGCTTAAAATGTTCACGGTAAAAAGTGATGTTCGTTGCACCAAAAACAAATACCTTGGTAGCTTGATACGTTTGACACCTGTTTGCATTGATACAGTCAAACAACTGATCCGCTTCGAATCTCAGCCACTGCAGAAAAGAAAAAAAGTATTTATAAATCGTAAAGCTTCCTATCCCCAAATAACTACTAACACAAACGAAACATGCAAATGGACCGATGAGCGTGAAGAGTGTACAAAGCTAAAATAAAAACTGTGCCATCTAAATGTCTAAAACAAAAAAAAAATGAAAAAAGAACTATAAGACACACGCGAAATTTAAAAGCGCGCGCGCAAAAAGTAGAAAAGGAATGTAGTAAGCAAGATTATTCGTTAACAAATAAAACAAAAACTGCTAAAAATCGACTGTGTCAATATACTTTAACCTTCAGAAAAACCAGAGATAGAGAACACTGAATCCGTGACAAAGCGATCCGTGTCATAATGCTAACGATAAGACTCTAAAGTATGTAAATACAAACGATAAAAAAAAATGTGTTTAATTCAATAATAAAAGAAAAAATGAAAATATATCTATTTTTGTGTATACTGTTTCATGTACCTACATAGAAGGTGACGCAAAGCATAACAAAATATACTCTTGGGCCAAATAAAATTCCTAAACGTCACCTTAGAAGTTTAAATAACCATCAGCTCATGGTTGAATGCAAAAGACTAACTAATTGAGCAACGTTTAATTGTTGAAAATAGCTAGTAAAGAAATAATTAACGAATAGATATATTCCAACTATCCAATATTCTAGATACAAATTGCCGAGTCGCTGGAAAGCGACGTGTTTGAGAGATGGATTCTATATATTAAACATACAAATATCAGGAAACGGTCCATATTACAGACTGTATGCTACGTCCGATACTAGTTTTCTCCTTCGACTTTTCCATGTATACGATCGATTGCAAGTGATTCGCACGATTATACAAAGTATAATCAATTCAAAAGAGCTTCGATATTATGAGCTTTAGCCTCACTTGGAAGTCTTTGATATCGCCTCGCAGGTACAACCCCTCTCATCTTAACCTCAAGGATTCGAAACTTGAAAGAGGCTATCGGGAAAAATTGGCCCTTTTACAAATTAGTTAGATGCCCATTCGCTGTTTTCCTTCTATATAAAAGCATTCCATTTCGTTCGTTGGCTAGGTTTTGGGTTATGATTATTCGTTTCACTTTCTCTGATCTTTTGACTCAGCTGAAAAAACTTGCTTTCCCTTACCGCCTCTGAGTAAACCGCTGCTTCGGATAATGCTTGCCGTCGTAATCTTACGGTAACTGCACAAGCAAGGTATTAATTCATGGTGTTCGTACTCTCTAAGTATGCATACGAGTTCTGAAAAGATTTAAAGCCAGCCGTTTTGCGTGGCCAAGGCCATTGTTGGGGTTCTATATTCCGTGAGCCATATATATATA
>NW_019211458.1:12739935-12956176 GCF_002443255.2 Varroa destructor
TATATAAAAGTCATTTGAATATGAAAAAAGTATATTAACACATTTCCCACATACGATTATTCTGTTACGAACATTTTATTGTTACAGAAAGCGTTCATCGTAGAAAGCTTGTAATATACATTCCATACAGCTTTAACGGGGTTATCACATAATTATATTGAAGTAACATGTAGTGGAAAATGCGTGTGCGAGTAGAGTACGCAACCGCAAATGAACCGAATACTGTTTTGTTTACCTGTGTTTTTCCGTGCTTTCTTTTATTCTTATGCATTGTCGCATTTGGCTCTCCGAGTTCTTTTTGTTCCATCCATCGCCCGCTGTTTCATCAGTGCAGTCTTATATTGACAGAATCTTACTATTCTGGTCTTTGTGTTCGGTTCTATTTGCAATTTCGTTAAGCAGCGTAACCGCTGAAGGGTGAGCTCTTTTGAAATTGGTTGAGGATGTCAGCGTCGGAACGAGCACGAAGAACTAACATGAGGCCTGAAGACGATTTAGAGAAGGATATAAAGAAATGTAAATAACATCACACTGCTATTTCCTATAGTTTTCTTTTCTTTCCGGGAACGCTCCTGGCTAACTGCTTCTGTAAATTTCAACCACTAAAAACGCGACGCCGGCGAATGAAGACGATGTTGCCTAGACATTGTGGGAAAGCAAAAACCTACGACTGTAACTTTTTCCCGCTTTCTGTGAAAAGGTCTCTAGACAAGTGCTGCATTATGCTTCAAAGGGGTCCGATCTTAACGTTCCCATGGCAATTGTGCCGCGGTGTGAAAAAAAAGTAAAAAGATCGCGAGTGACGCTGACGAACCGAAGCCATTGCTCTATTGCTACTATTGTTTTGCTAATCTAGGCTAGGAAAAAAAAACTTCGGTTTCTTACTGATGCTTCACAAAGTGAGAGACATCGAAAATTTTATTGGTATTATATTGATTTTGTTCTTCACAGAAAAAATGATGAATCTTAATAGATTTCTTCCATATCGTAGATATGTAAACACATGTAAGATCTGAATGTCTGTAACTCTGCGACAAACCGCAAAATTTATGCTCGCCTAAGAAGAAGAGGAACATTGGGGGAGTCGATGCACGGCTCCGGGGTCTTGTCCGGCAAATCTGATTGTGGTTGCTGTTTCTTCGACTACTGTTATTACCGCTGTTACGTTTTTGAAGTCGATGACGCCGTATGTTCCGTTTGTTCAATAAATTGCCCGTTTTCTTTTCGATATAGGTATTCCTATGTTGCTTTGAGAAGGGAAGCTTTGCTGAGGCCAAAATGTCAGATACAGAAAAAGGACTAGCGCACGTCAGCGTGAATAAGAAAGGTCGTACCAAGCGTAAAACCCTGACGCCTCCTTTTTTGAAAACACAACCAGGAACTGATACAGCATAAATTAGTCAACGACAATTCCGTAGTTTTGTATCAAAGAGAACCTGACTACTAAAATTGACGACCTCAAAGATCGTTTTGCGAAGTACACCCATTGTACCAATAACTCGTATTCTAAACACATTAACAAACCTCGTTTTGTGATAATGTAACTTCTATTTCATAGTACTGAATTCATATTATATTAAGTTTATGATAAATCCAAAAAGCTGAAATTCGCGTGAAATATCCTCAGAAAATCGAATATAACTAGCCAGTGAATTTTAATATTAAATAACTTTTAAACTGCGTGCCACCGTCAGACGAAATTTATCGGGTTCATACTCCAGTTTTCTGCATATGCGTACAAAAACCGGTCAAGCCTACTCCAAATGGGTTCAGAAGAACATCTTTTAGTCCTTAAAATAAATTTTCCATGGTGAATTTTTTTGTTCCTTAACGGCCATAGTTTTGCGGAAAATCATAGAAGACTGGTGAAAACAATAGGACAGAAGCCTTAAGCGAAAGCACAATAGACAAATAGTACAAACGATTCAAGAACAAAACTGTAGTGCTGAAGACCAGCGAGGAGGTAATCAGATGTTGGGACCCGACAGTTGGGACAGGAGTGCAATTGAAAAGGCTTTTTACGAAAACAAAGCTCAAATTCCAAAGGCTCTCTCGGCGAAAAGCGGCATGGAAATGCAGAAACTGAGTAAAAATGGGTCCCCCGTGATTTGGCCAGTTGAAAATGCGTATGGTGCATTCCGCATGCAATTTACAGACTTTTAATCAACAAAAAACTCGCTTAGAGGTACAGTCACCGTAGACGAAGCATGGGTTAATCTTTACGGCCAGCCGGAGAAAAACCAGGCTGGGGGAAGTCAAGTTTGGTATCAGTGTTGGGTGGGTTGGAACGTAACGTAATGGTGGTACTCGCAATAAACATCGGAGGCATTTGCTACTATGAGATACTCGTTGAAAATAAAGCAATAGATGCAGCCCGCTATTTCGAGTTCCTCAAGAGACTTATGAACACTTGGCACAGCAATCGAAAACACGCAGCCTGATCACTTGGTGATATCATCAGACCTCACCGTCATGCCTCAGTTGCTTTCTGGATTGAGCAAAAGAATGTCCAACGTTGGCTTTAGCCATAAGAAGCCATAGATAAATTAAAAATGAAAACGCGTATGGTAGTTACATGGCTACACGGAACCGGTCAGAATGTTGAGAAGGGTATGTAAAAGATAAAGCAAAGAACTTCTAACACAATTAGCTAAGTTCCATTGGAAGTTCATTTTAAAATTCGCCGGATTCGCTTGTCACAGCAGTATATATATATACGCTAATCTGTATATATATGTATATATATATATACATACACACACAACTTAAAAAACTTCTTTTAAAAAAAGAGAAACTTTAAAAGAAAAAGAAACTTTCTTATTGACTAAGGCTTCTCAGAAATATAAAGGTTTCCAAGTCTCGATCGAGCCTTTTGAAGGCTTATTAGTACAGTTGGCTGCCGTTTAATCGATTACTACGGTAGAGTTATCCCACGACAGTGAGGCGAAATGAGGATTCCGTCCGCGACCTCATCAATCATTTGGTTTGTCAACTACCATTATGCTTAATATCAGTGGAACTTCCCATCCTCTTATACCTCTCGAGTATCCTTGGATGTGCGCTTAATGAGCCAGTCTCGACGAAATCAACGTCACGTAGGTAGTTATATATAACTCTTGATAGAAATTGAGCTACGGACACTCGTATCTAACATCCTATAACTGAACAGATCAACACAATGCTCTAGTTTCAACGCAAATGTTTATGTGTGTATCTATATATGAAGCAATCACATCGGCCGACATTTGATGTTTGAAATCAAAACGATACTTCTCTAAACCGTATCAGTGTCCTCGACTGCTGATTGATCAGCTTTAAAAATTATTGTTATTTCAAAAAGTTTGGTTTTATTTACACAATTTAAGCAGAACGGATTGCATTTGTTTTACAAAATTTATACGGGTAGTATTGCATCGTATTCGACCCAATGGTTACTACCAGATTTCCATAATCGTTGTAACCGTCGGATAATTGATGCGAGTTTCTCATTTCCATTATCCAGTGTCGTCAATCGAGGTTAAATTTCAAACAATAGACGTAGTGCTTCTCGTAGCGCCACATAATCGTTTAATGCAGCACCACGACTGACGACAAAAGTAGCCTTTCTCCTTCTATTCCTTTCCTTGGAAAGGTAAGTCAGCAGTAGCGATATCCAGAGCGCCATGCCCTTCATGCAGAGAGAAGCGGATTGAATAGGCTGCTAATAGTTTCCTCACGTCGAAGCCACGGACGTTGGATCAAGGAGCAAGAAGTATCCTCCATGCGAATGTAAGTGTTCCTGGTAGACCTGTAAAAGGGAACGTTTGTATTACGGCGTCCAGCGGTCGCTAACTTTTGATGGAAGTTTCTCCAGCTGTAGAGCTAGATACAGAATGAGCAAGGCCTAGTGCTAAAAATAGCAGCCAGTCCACGTCACACTAAGATCAACAGTTTTTTTTCTCAGCATTTAATTCGTTTACAAGCTCATTTGACTCGTTTAGAAGCGGTCGAAAAGCACAGGCGCAGCTCTGGTCTAGGATTATATGAATATCCTTACTGTATCTAGTCTGTTTTCACCAGCGTTTTGGTGCACAGTGATGCACGCGGTTGGCGGTAATTTTCTCGTTCGTCAGCTTGACGCATGTCGCCGTTCTGTATGTATGAGTACAATCCCTTCGGCCACTCTCTTATTTGTCTGTCTTTTTCAGATTACAACATCTAAGATATTACTGTTTATCACTTTTAATTAGTCCAAGCTCAATAGGAGACATCGCTAGTCTCCACACACTTCTGGGGTACTCTATAGATCGTAAGCGGCACCCGGAAATGCTTCATACAGCGCGCGGCGCTAAACAAAATGCTTGTAATACATTGACGTGTGATAAAAAAATGCCCGCGTTGATGGTGCAACAACGGATTACAGACCCAGTAAAAAGAAAATCCAGCCTCAAAAACATTAAGAGTAGTTCTGAAAACTAAGCTGTGAACTAGTGTCCCTCTGATGGAGAAATATATACTGAAAAAGTGTTTCATCGAGGTCTGCAGGAACCTAGCCAGTAATATGAACAGCAGGATCAAAAATCCTGCTTTTACTCTTGTAGGAAGCTTGGTAGTTAAACCTGCAGATGAGTGTGAGCGTCGATACTGCAGTTCAGCGAATTCGATCGTCAAAGGGAGGGATTTTGAAGTCATTTTATTTTTTACAAGCGTTGTAAAAATTATAGGAGTTTCATTTAAGTCATCCTGACCCTCAAAAGGAACGATTTTCTAATTACGGTAGTGCTTGGATCCAAAACATATCTGGACAATGTTAAAAGCGTTAGTCTGAACTATCATAGAATACAGTAGGTCTTTACGTAGACGTTGCGGAATATTTTTATATCTCCGTAAAGAATTCCTTTAGCGCTGCAACAGTTATCTAGATCAAGGAGCAACCTGTTTCCAGAGACTGGGTCGCGTAGAGATTATTAAAAAACATTTTTAAAGACTCAGTTCTAAATTAGCTGGACGTCCCAGTTATACTCATTTACTTCCTATTTCCAGCTGGCGGGCAACTTCGCCTTAGTTGCACAGAATTGAAGGTACTTATGATTATCGGATATGTGACCGACTTTTTGTTACTGTCCTTCCAAGCAACACTGACCGCAAACATTTTCCAAAACAATGTCAAGAGTGCATTCACATCGGGCGTAAACAACACAGTTTTTATTCGCCTCGGTAGCACGGCTGAAGGTTTCGGCTCCACCAAGACTGCTGGTAGCAAACTCAAGCATCCTAGCCCTCTACTGCCTAGCCAGTTAGACATTAGTCAATGGGCTACCGTTAATTTCCCGCTCAAAGCAGCTCTCCTTTAATGATTTTCTGCAATTACAGATGGGTCAAGCTGATATATGTGCTGTAACTCGCGGCCTCTGCTTGACAGATCTACGGAGTATAGGACCTCCGGCCCTGAAACACAAGCACTCGGGTATAGCCGCACAATCCCTTCATTCTTTAAACCCCTTCGTCGTCGAGGTTCCCAAAATGGGCTTTCAGGCTGCCATTAAAAATTTTCTTAATAGCTCTGAAATCCCGGTAGCCTGTGAACTTGTTGCTTTTTCGTAGATAAGTGAAAGTAGGGTAGCCTTTGTCCGCAAGTGTTGGAGAAGTTTTGTTCTCTGGTTATCAGCTACTCTGTTGATAACCGCACTTCATTTTACCGCCATTCTTCGGGGCTAATCTTTCTACTCTCTGCAAAATAATGTCTATTTATTCCACAGCTATTGGCAAAATTAAATGACCTCCTGCAGGGAAGATCACCATTCAAAAACATGCCAGCCATTTATAGTCCCGTCAACTTGGCCCAGCTGGAATGACGATAGACTAGAGAGGAACCAACGAAGAGACGAGCTTATTCTTAACTCTGATTTTGAGAATGCATTGAACATTTTAAGACAAGATCTCATTCTGAAGTCGATCGCTAAACATCTGCTAATGCTGAACCCAAACAGCATTCTGTTGTAAAAATATCACCATTTCTCCAGATTGCTGGGCCCAATAGTGTGATCGATATGGGCCAGCTTCCTTGTGCATTGTCGCCTATGAGCTAATATGCCACTGGTAGGAGAACCAAACAACTCGTGGTATCTGGATGTCGCTCCTTTAGACGGTGCATTGGGTGCTTACTTATATGACACTATTAAAATGATCGATATTGCTGATCTG
The DNA here is from genome assembly GCF_002443255.2 of Varroa destructor. Lineage (NCBI taxonomy): Eukaryota > Metazoa > Arthropoda > Arachnida > Mesostigmata > Varroidae > Varroa > Varroa destructor. The sequence goes on from NW_019211458.1 coordinate 12,746,119, forward strand.
TTAAGCCTTCAGCTCAACGTCGTCTGACGTAAACTCTTTGTATTAAGGGGTTAGGAGTTAAGGAATGACATTTTTTGCTAAGTTAGAAAGCTGCTATTCAAAAACAAAGCGCCCGTTGTACAACAACGCCGCCTGAAGCCGACATCTTCAGAGATTATGCTAGCCCACGGAATCGAAATTTTCGTGTTATTGTCCTCTAGAAGTCTTATTTTTAATACCTATCTGGCATTATATTTTTTTCGGTCGCGGTATGCGGATGCTATGAATTATCTTACATTCATCGGTCTATTTGGTAATGAACAGAGGGGTTGCCTCATAAGAACATCTAACGTGAATCTTAAAAGCCGGGCTTAGTGTCAAGTTCCTTACCGATCCATATAAGCAACTTAAGAATCCGAGCGGAAGACAGTTTGATGCACAGCTAGCTTTTACCATAAGGTTCTTGGTAAACTCGGTCTCCTCTCCTTATGGTAAAGTTCTCTTTGAGTATACCTCAAACAACGCAGAAGAAAAAACAGCGGGGTAGTCCCGGGCCTTTGGGGTGGTGGGTATGCCACCTCACCGAATGGTCAAATGTTCACTTATCCTAATCGCCAATGCTACAACATTTCGTAAGGACATGGAAAATATCTTACGCTCTGACAAAAAAAAGAGGTGCGAACTTAACACAAGGAAGCAAAGAAGGCACAATTGACAACCTAAGCTACAACATAATTATCATACTATGATATGCTCACATATAGGTATATCTTGGCTGGTTCTGTCTTCATTTCGATTTGATTGTGCCCCGAGGTGTATATTTGTACGACAGAAACGTTTCTCAGCTAAGAGCCATGTATTTTGCACAAACAATCTCAGTGGTCGACTTGTGCAATTGTTTGTGCAAGAAAGTATGGTACATTGACATATATCTTAACATTAATCTCTTCTAGATATTATGTAAAGAATTCCAATATGTATTTTGTTGTCAGCGTATGGCGACAGTGCGTTCACTCCGAGAAGATGTAATCTGAGCGACATGTTTTCGGTCGCTGGCCTAGCTAGGGGAATATATAATGGATCTCATTTCTTACTTATTGCTAGTTGAATAGTATTCCGAAGCTCTGTTGCGAGGAAAAGGCTGATATCGGACCTAAATTAAGCAAAGCCATATATATATATATATATATATATTGAAAGTCAAGCTCAATCAAGTGAATATTGAAGTTGCAATACCAACTTGAAGTTATCAACTGTGTTGAAAGTGACTCAATTCAGTAACTCGACCGGTTGTTGAATAAGCTTACTGCGACTAATTCGAATAGATGTATTCATAACACAACGATAGAAGAAAAATGCCAATGGATATATTTTTGAGGACAATTTAATGTTTTGAACTCGCTCGAGAGAAACCAACGCGTCACTCGACAACCTACTTTTTTCTTGTGCTACCTTAATTGAAAGCTCAATTAGTATAATTCACGCTGTATTAAACAGGGTTGTCGTGATAACGTGGAATGGCTCCATGTTTTTGGACACATCGTTTATCTGTTAGCTATGCGTTGGTTTACCCATAACTCAGGATTGTTTTATGCATCTATCGAAACTATTGGCATCTTTGCCTGTTCGAAACCTGTTCGAGAGAGACCCGTTCGAAACAAGCACATACGTTCGACCTATTCCACTTAATTCTATCCACTGGCGGAAAGTAAGCAAGATCTCGTCGCTTCAACTTTAATTGCCTTATTTTTTATTGATTAAGGGCCTGTGTGATTGTCACTTCTGATGCTGAACCTCGAGACCGCTTTGATTTCGACATTAAAATACTTCTGTTGAATTGCTTCCGTTCAATGATGCACATCAGAGCAGATATTTCTAAATTCCGTCGAAAGATGAAAAAAACGATCAGGGCACGAACAATCGAAAAATGCCGAACCCTTTAACAATTGTAATAAAGCTGTAACTAGTTAGTTATTTGGTAGTATCACAGTGTCGCAACCTGAAATAAACTATCGATCACCCTAGACTCGCATCGAAGAGTATAACTTTTAATATCAGAACGTGTCTATGGGTTCCAACAGCGGTATTTGTATCGACGCAGATATTTTTATCAAATACTTCACTTTGCAGATATCGGCGAAGTACGATGGATCACACTTTGGCTTGGACAAATTTGGATTTTTCACGAAACAATACCCTCCATGATTCATGTATCTTGGAGGTCGCTTCGTGGCTAGTTTTAAAGGCTAGTTTTACAGATAGTCATACTTTAATGCACCTTATTCAAGAACGTTCATTATCGATTTCGTGTAAAAATGCGAAGAAGTGGGGAGCCAGGATTTCTTAGGTCGGTAACGTTGGTTATTTGCTATTTGCTACTTCGGTGACACAGATTTACAACAAAAAACGAGCCTTAGAAAGTATAAAACTGTATACATACCGTTTCATAATCTATCCATTTTATCTATCTATTTTATTTTTTAACCCAAAGCTATATTTCAACTCGGTAAATATTTAGGCGTATTGTTATTCGACGAATTTCACAGCTACCAGAAACCCTGTAAGTTCAAATGTCATTTTTGTCTTATATTTTATGGCCTTCCTCTTCGAGTATGTCTGACAATGCGCACCACCTTGACTGTGAATACAGTCTCAAATGAGTGGTAAGGTTATTATACGTAAAAAAGCCTAAAACCCATCCCATTCACTCTGCACAGAATCCCCACGTTGCATAAAATCTGAATCTAAAACATCCCAAATATTGTTTTTCTCAAAAACGTATATATGTTGCACAGCAGCTTGCTAGTGAAAACTCTTATGAACTTTTAAATAACCTATGTATTCACATTAATTTATCAGCGTATAGACTTTTTACATTTGTTGCTCTATACCAAGCTTTCCTAGCTTTTGAGGTACGAGGTTTTTGAGCCTTGTCTCACTGACTGTAACTTTTACAAACCCTACAGGCAGATAAGCTAGTGTCGGGAAAATTGCTCGGCACTTCCGGATGTTTTGTGCCAAAGAGGCAGGCATGACACAGACGCGGTCGAGCAGTCACAAGATCTCTGTGCCTTTCCATTTCGTCTATTGAAAACTACTCTGCTGGAACTGATAGCAGAGTGCCTCAGCAGCCACATGGATGTGTTGCTCACAGCCTAAATCCAAACATCTCTCTTGATCTATCTCAGTGTATCGATAACGTCTACAGAGAAATACACGTACAGCATGGCAGTCCTCTTGTCCTTCCTCGCACCCTGAGATGGCCGATCATCCTGGCTATTTAGTTGGCTGTTTTACTCTGTAGTTAAAGATGGTGATGCTCATCCGCGGTTAGTTGAACAGTACAGAGTCGAGAGCAATCAACATCTCTAGGAGTTCGACATTGCACCTTGGTACGAGGAGACTGTCAAAAAATTGCAACACCAAATGGAGAAGTGATCCTATAAGTAAGTAAGTAAAACCGGAAAGTGGTCCTTTTCGATGCTTGATGTCTGGATGATATTTTATTTTTGATATGTAATCAAAAACGAGGACCAATTTGCTCGATGGCTATCTGAGCGTACGCGTCGTTTGTACTTACATGTGTCCTAGTCGCTTCTACTATCATTAAATTCCGTTATAGCTGACATCGAAACAGCTGGATTTTCAAGAATCTCTAACGTTTGTTCATTTTTGTGGTTCGTATCGTCAGGTGCATTCAGTAATTTATAATAGTTTATAGTTTTCAAGAAATTCTGTTTTGGAAGTATTGTATCAGTTTTAGCACCGGGTTAATGTACAGAAACATACATCTTTGTCTAAAAATGATTTTCTCTTCCTTCTGTATTTGCCGTAAACGGTCTTCCTTTACAAAATAAAACAACTGAGCGAAGCGTGCCGTGGACATTTTGCATATAATTGTCCTACCAATTTTCGAGGTTAGGTAAAGGGTTGACAGCTACGATCTTGACTTAAGCCTATAACTTGTCTGAGAATATCGATATTCATGATATATGGCTCTCACAAGCGAATTCAGTGGACTCTGAAATTAAATAACTTTTGAACTTCACGCCGCTAGCAGACGAAGTTCAGCTGGTAAGTACTCCAGATTCCTAGAAACTTGTGAACGAGAACCAGTTTACTCCAGGAAAATGAGTCCAGAAGAAAAAAAATGTGATTATATCCAAAATCGACAGTAAAGCTCTTCTTCTTCTTCGAAGTCCATAACGTTGCGAAACATCATCGAAGAGTGGTGAAGTTGTTAGATAAAAGCACGGTACGTGAATAATGTAAACGTTTCGCTATACAGGCCATGTATGAATTAATCTCTGTTACTGGCCGGGGTGGGGGGAGAAGGGTCGAGTTCGGTACGAATATAGAGTAAATTCGGACATAAGGTGATGGTAGTACCTGCAATGAGCATTAGTGGTATCTGCTACAATAAGACACTAGTCGAAAATGAAATGATAAATGCAGCTCACTATCCTAAATTTCTTAAGAGAATCAAGAATCGTTGGCACGGTAATCAAAAGCATGCAATTTGGTTACTTACTAAGAATGCCAGGTCTCGTCCACATGCCTTGGTTATTTGCTAGATTGAGCTAAAAAATATCTAGCACTGGCTTCAAGTCGTTTTATTACTGATATAAGTCAGTATGATTACGGGACTTCTCGTGCTCTAAAAAGAACGCTGGATGGACGAACATGCCTCACGATCGATTCATTCCGAGAAGCCATAAATAGGGAGACTGCATATAGAAACGTAAAGAGCAGGTATGTCTTTCCAGAAGCTAGCAAAGTGTTGTAACAATATGTATAAAAATAAAGCAAGAACCTCTAACACATACTAAAAAATCATCATTCAAGCCCAGACAGCTTAAAAGTTATCCAATTTCGAAGTTCGCCGGATTCGTTTGTAACAGCCTAATCAACTCTGATCCCACATATTGTACCCCGGTACCAATACCCCGGTACCCCGGCAGACAATAATTTTCTTAGGATAAACACATTGTCGCAGATGTTAGGCTTCACAAACAAATATTTCAAACATCACAGCTAACAAGTTTTTGTTAGCTCTTGGTATCGACAGCGCTAATTTCCAATAGAAGACAACTGACCGCTCAGAGTATTAAAATGTCTAACAGGGTCCTTCTAGCGTAAACAACGTGTCTTATAACTAAGACGTCGAGTCACCTTTACACAGTGTAACAGGACAGAGGGACCTTCACTTGTTTATATTGCGTAAGGTGTTTGCATAAAAATATTCTTGTCGCAGTCGCTAACTGATTAGCGTTTGTTACGGGTCAGATAACGAAAACAAAAGAATTGTTGGTTCTACACTTAAGTCTCCGTACAAAGTTAGCGGTCAGCTAAGTAGGGTATTACCTCGTTAGCCCGCCAGAAGCAGCAAAGGCTCGTTAACTCATAAAACAATTCGTCCTAGGTAGAGCGAACGCCGACCTCTAAGAAAACAGTATCCTTTTGGCTCTACAAACGAGCCACTGAACAACAAGCTAATTGTACCTTCACCTCGCTTAGCTGGTATAGGACACTAATAACTGTTGGCGGTCCTAACCCCGACAGACTTTAAACCTAGTTTTTCAATTGCAACCGTGCCACCGTATATAACATTAATAGGATAATAATGCTCTAAGCGCGATAGTTGAGCGCTTATTTATAAGACAACAGGATGTTACCAAGATGAAACCGCTAAATAGTACCAGGTTAGTAAAACGGGAGTGGAAGATGATGCAATGTTTGATAACGAAAAACTAACAGCTTAACCAAACAAAGAAAAAATACTTTTATATCAGTTTCACCTCAGAGCTTAGACAGGTTTATATTACGTATATAAACTGTATACTAATTTGTCGAATACAGCAAAGTTGTTAAATAAAATAATGAACAACGTACCGGAAAGGACTTTGACATTAATTATAATAGTAACAACGCCTACTTCACGGTCGTTTCCGAGAATGGGAAAGGACTAGATCTTGGAAATATTCACCAGGACATATACGGGCATGCTTTTCCGTATGAATCCTTTTTTTTTCTTTTTTTTTTTTTTTTTTTATATAACAGAATTATTTTGTGGCCATATTTCCGTTTAGTTTTTAACGTTGCTAATGCGTAATATGGTATTAAAGGCTAATACAGGCCTGCAGAAGGTCCACATACGTACCGTCAGAGTCTAGATGGCGCTTCGAAAAAAAAAATAAAAACTATTTTTTTTCCTGAAATATAGCAGCGTGACAAAAAAGATAATGGAGCTTAAATTTAAAGAAAAGTATTTTTAAAAAATGTATAGACCACCTGGAAAATATTCTCGAAGAGGCTGCGGATATGATAAAAAGCGTCTTCATTTTCGGTAGATGCGATGAAATATATTGCCAGGCTGCAACGACTAGTAAATTGAATCTCACTTAGCAAAAAAAAGTGAAGCAAAGCATTGTAATGAAAAAATTAATTGCTGGTGACGAATGACCAATAGAATAAGTAAATGGAAAACAATATACAAGTATAAATTGGCTATTGAAGAGCAGGCACGCAGGCAGAAAAACACGTAAAATAATAAATATTCCTGTTTTCTTGGTTCTCATTTCATATAATAAAAAAAAAGTAGGCGTTCGCTAAACAACGACAGGACAGAAGATTTTACTTTCGCGTATAATGCGTGTCCGTAGTGTAAAGGCAGCACCAGCCACAGGAACTTGTAAAAGATACAAGTCTCTGTAATAGCAATAACCGTGCGGCTATATTATATATATATATATATATATATAAAACAAGTAAGTTTACGAAGGCTAACAACGATTAAAGCCAAGTTTGCTCACAGCTGGGAAGTTATCACAGTTTTCCGTATTGTCTAAAGTAGGCGGCTCGGCGAAGTGGAGGCGTATACAGACGATTTAGTCGATCTAATAAAGTTCTTTTTTAGAAGTTTAAAAATCACATTAATTAATAATTCCTGATAATTATCACGTATTTGTGTGATAAAATTCCTGAAAATTGCTTGCTTAGGTAGTGAGAAATCCTTTACTCGCACTTGCTTTGAAGTTAAAACAGCATTGTCATGCGTTTGATGGAAGTTTGCGTGAGCGCCTCAAGTTGTATGCATCGTTCGCTTAAGGAAGACTATCATCAGTCAGGTCTTTGGCTTGATAATTGCTCATTAATACTACCGACGCTATAGCTTCGAACGTAGATCTGCATTGCAAGCACATGAAGAAGAGAAAGCTTTTTTTAGTAAGTATGATCACCGAAATATTATTTCATAAGCATTTTAACTAAACCCTCGCATGTGCATGAATCTGCTTTGAAATCTATGATGTCAAATTTCCGACTCCTATTCAATTAGTAATTAGTTAATTATTTCAAACGTTTAAGCTAATTTATAAAATGGATGAAAATTAAATGTAATGCCTTGTGTGAAGCCACGAATTTTTTATATACGAAAAGGTAGCTTAACTAAGAAAATCGAATAGTTATTACTTGGAATCTTACTTTATTTTGCGCACCGTTGATTGGTGTGAGTAGAATATATCCAAATGACTTTTTCGACTGCTACTGGTGTTAGTACTTTCTTAAAAATTAATATGTCTCATATATTTCTATGAAGGGAGACAACCACACACCGAGGGTGGACTGAACGAATAAGTCCATAGCAAAAGAACCCTTTTTTGGCTTTCGAATTAAAGTGTGCTTTTTTTGTCCTACCACCCAACTAGTTGGCCTAGCTTCCTTTTAGAAAGATATATTCTTTGCCCGCTATTTCGCACCGCCACTTGCTCGAAGCTCAATCTGGTGGCAACAGAATCATGTCGTGACTTCTTGAATTATTGGGGCTGTCAAACGTTTTGCCTAAGCACAGCTATTTAGGCGCAACCTTTCACAAGCCTATTACACGCATACGGGATAGAGCCGCAAATAGGTTTGCTCACCTCAGACAACATCAGTGTGCCCTCACCGTTGAACTTGACATCAGCTTTGATTACTGGATACATTGTAATAACTTGACCAATTTTTATTATAGGTAATAAGCCAAAGTGCTGGACAACCGTAAACATTCAGATATTCTTCTAATTTTTAGATTAGGTCTTGCTTACCAGTGTCACCTTCCTATACCGCGTTACTGTTCTAGTGGTCTTTAGTTTGCTTATACTCTATGGTTTACCATTCATTTGTTGTTGCTGTGTATAATTGTGGACGGCTACGTTTACGTAGTTCCAGTTCGCTAAATAACGACCGCGTTATTTGTTGGGCTTTCGGTCGACTGGCACCTGACGCCAACTCCAACATTATCTATAAGCTTCAAAAAACGAAACTTCTGCCCCAGACGACGAGATGCGACAAATCGCTAACCCGAATGTTGGGGAGCAGGGCACGACAAACGAGCCAGGCAAGTCTCGATTTTGGCGATGTCGTTTGATTTCCAGCTCGATCTCGCAGATTAACTGCCTCCGAACGGCTCCAACCTGCCTCAATGACTACAGTAGTAAACCAGCGTGCCAACTTTTCTGCCGATTCAAAATCTCCCTGTCAACTATTAAACCTAAAATGCACCGTTTGTTTTTCTGTGTCCTTGGGTCATTTGTGGCGAGGAGGAGAAGGCTGTGCAAGAACTCCAAAATACTTTTGACTCCTTTCTGCCCCATCGAACTGACATGGTCGCTCAGCAAGAAGTTGCCCTTGCTCTTAAATATAGAGGTAGAAATCGATATGCCAATGGACCGTTCTAGATGTACATATCAATCAAGGTTGTACGTTTGTTTTACGTAAAAAAATAGATACACTTCACTAATTTTAAACAAATTATGCTAGTTGCATGGTAATTACTTTCGTGTTTCATTTGAGTAATTGATAAGAAAAAAAAACTTAGAAACGTTCACCATTGGCGATCTATTATAGTATAGAGAGAATTCCTACGTGTTCTACATATGGTTTGCACCTACTATCTCTTTTTATAATAACACCTACGTGCACATGGAAATGTGTGTCAATTATTAATAAAGCAGACTAGTTTGATTATATATGCGTCCTTGCCTGCCGTCTCAGGCAAGGACGCATATATAATCTATCCCTTCGTAAATCCCTCTCTAATACACAATGCCTGCTCAAAGAAAAACTGCAGCTACGGGGCAGGCCACAAAGCGATGCACAGGCATCCCACGGGACTGATTGACTTTAAATATTTATCAGCGTGACTCGTTTCCAGTGCGCTCATCTGAACTCGATCTTCTGTAACGGCTACGGCCCGAGTACTCACAGTTACTCCCTCACAGGGCATATACAGACGATTACGTAGGGATAATTTCGCTATGATTCGCTTAAAACAGAGCAAGGGCAGCAGAATTCGCGAGCCTCTGATGACTTCGAGGAAAACCCTGCAAACGACAATGAAGCCCTCTCAGCTAGGTCAACATTCGAACTATAACTTACGCTCTACGCCATACCTTGCTAACTGTATGGTTGGCTATGCTGACTTTGCACAATGGCGTAATGAAACGGTACTACAAGGCCACCGAGCGTGTCATTAAGGAGGTAGCTTTAGTGCACAAACAACTACAATGACACTGCATTTATATGCACTCTTGATTGTAGCATATAAATGCCAGAAGCCGCGGTTAATGACAGTATATAGCCTATATAGCAGTGAGTACTATATGAGTAGAATGTGTGCCTAAAGCTATAGCACTCATATCAGTGTGCTTAAATAATAGCTTTGTTGCGACAACAACAAATAACTTTAAATATAGTAATGTCAAAAATAATCCTATTACCTGGGACATGTTGTTTTATTAGCCGTTAGGTATTTGCTAAGGGCAACTTGCAGCGGCTGAGGCTTATGTGATTGCTATGCATAGATCCAATGACGAATATCACTTTTGCTTTACTTCTATCCTCTAATCGAGTATTAAGAGCTGCTGGCCTATTTGTACAGTTAGCTCAGTGAGTGCCTTGTTAATGTAAACATTTTTACGTAGTATAAAAACAATGATTGTGTTTTTTGAGCCTTTGTTTTGGGAATGGGGTATAGGCGAAAGGGACGAAACGATTTTGGTTTTGGCTGTCAACAATTTCAGCTTAATGCGGTTGCCTTTCGCCATCCCTAATGAGTTTCTTAGTCTATCATTAATTGATTAGAAGCAGTTTTTTTTTGATAAACAAGGCTCAACAAATGCGTAACTTAACTAGCCAAAATTGTTTACCTCGCTGGACAGCCAATCGGCTTGTGCGGTGTGTCCATTTAACGTTAACGATAAGACTTAATAATCGAGTTTTTGTAGTTTTTCTTTCGTACTGGCTTCGTCTTTCACGAGACTGTTAGACTTCCTCATAAATCTATAAGGTTCCTGAAGTGAATCTAGTCCCTACCTAATTAACTGGTAACTCGAATGTCTACTTTCAAAAGGGTCGGCGTTTGTGATAAGCGCTGCATAAGAACGGCCTATTTGTGAATTGGGTAACTGTCTGATTAGATCGTCTATAATATTATTTTAATCCGACTTAAATGAAAACGTGAATTTGTATGCAAGTAATATGTCAGTATATTACTTCACGCGTTCATTAGCTTTTACATTACAAATTGCTAGCTTTCTATTCGTCATATCGAGCCGTAACTTACCGCTAGCGTACATAGCTACACTATAAACGCACTTTTTCCTATCGCTACGTGTGCTTGTACAACAGTCCGCAAAACGTTGCCTCTTTGGCCTTCGCTTAGGACGAAAATCGCTTACGCCAGTGAAGCGACTGTGCGGACAAAGGTATTATTAGGCACGTATAGTTGTAAGTTTCGGCTTAACCATCTGTTAAGTATTGTTCTGCGTGGTCATCATTCATCCATCACATTGCGGGATTCCCCTAAACTATATTGCCAGAGAACACATGTCAAATATAGATTTAATGGCGAAAATAACCTTATTTGTAGGATGTTGTGTTTTGTAGCTGGCTCCTCTTTAAACAAACTTTCTATTACGAGTTCGTTCACTGTACACATTATTACTTCACTCACAGGAATATTAAGGGCCTCCTTTTAAACGTTATTTTCAGTCGGACACCTACAAGAAAGATACAAATATGCTTTTACCAGATCAACTATAGCTAAATCTACTTGTTCAAATATAGCATTCTTTCAGAATCTATCTAGGTAAAATCATCTTTAGGTGCTATTCAGAACATGACACGCAAACGATTTAATCGCCCGATCTACTAAGCGAAAGACATGACGCTTACTCGTTCCGTTTGGGACGTAAGTCCAGCAAGCCCAAAGGGTTCGCTTAAATCCAGCAGGGTCAGAGCTGGAAACTAGGGGCGAAACAGCAATACTTGAACTTTGGAAACATACGTCCCTCTCAATATGATTTAACCTTTTCAGAGAATGCATGAATGCAATTAAAGACGCTACAAAATATATAGTTATAAACATACAAAGATGTGGGAACTACCCCCATAACGTACTTCGGTTCGGAATCATAATGTCTAATGGAAAAAAATCTAGTTAAAGTATTATTAGTACAGTAATAACATGGTTGGTTACTAGCACGTTGAATCGGGTTCTATGTCACTATAGAAATGTTCAAAGATCGTTTGCTTATAGCCATATCATTATATATCTGGTCAGACATGATAAATTTCGCTGCTTACGTTAAAGCTTATATTAAATGAGTGATAATGATAATTTAATTGGGCCTACAGGTAAAATTTCAAAACAAAAATTGATGGGAACAGATGCAGCTGTTATTCTACAAATAATTTATTCTTACGTACATATAAACGCGCAGCAGATAAAAACAAAACCATGCGAATACTATCCATGACAACTGAATCTACGCAAAATTTTTGTAATTATATCGGCGGCCATTTCAAATATACCCGGCAAGAAATGCTGAGCTTCTTCTACTAACGGTCGGTCATGTTAGTAATGCATTCACCCCGTTCGTTAGACACCATTATCAAGCCCGAAGTCTCTTCAAACCAAGCCACAACTTGGCTTGGGCGTTACGCCTCCCTCTCTGCGCCATCTGAAGTGGTCCAACGGCATCGCCTGTGTCTACTGTCCAGCGTTGAGCGAGCGGCACGCGAATCCTTTTTCACAGAAATTTTATTTGAGCCTCGTCGGAAATACAGCCGCTATAGAGCGCAGTCATCCACTTTTTGACGGGTAGGTCTAGCAAAGCGCCTCGCCGGCAAATTGATTTGTTACAACATAAAACAGCTGTTACATTCCAAGTAGAATCTAGGGAATATGAGAGAATAGGATGGTTTTAGATAATTTGGAACAGCATTGGAAAGCTAGCGGGGACGAAGTAGCGGTATCGGAGCGTAGAGTCGTTGAATCGGGTTATACTAGTAAAAGCGATACGCATCGCTTGAAACTAAGGAGCATAGCATCCGCGTACTGTGTTACTCGCTCTATCCAATTAAATGACAACATTTACTCTACGCAACCAAAGCAGCAAGTTGAGCTACAAGTCGTTTTAATTACCCTTTACAGCTCTTGTTATGAGGCAAGCGTCAAACTCGATGCCCGTGCTAGCCTAGTGGCTAACGTAGTTGCCTGCTAAATCTCGGCGACACGTTATGGTCTAGGCTGCTTCGAAGCCGAACATTTTGTGCCGGGAGCAAGCCGTGCGATGGAATACCAAACGACGATACCGAACCTAAAAAACATAAAGGTCCGAAAAAATCAACGTGTCTGACACGATAAGGCGCAACATTATACCGAAAATTTACTTCTTCAGCACATCATCAATGAGGTTAAGCATTTGTGCTTACGATAAGCAGACACACGGGTACTACTATAGAAGATATCCGACAAGCGGTCTTAAGCGATGCGAACTTATTTTCCAAATAGAACCAGACCGTCTAAAAGTCATATAGTCAGCACGATTTTATTCAGCTTCGGCATAGTGTGACGCACGCGCAAACGAACATTTTAGGCAACGCCGTTTCGCCGCCTTTAAGTTAGACCTTCAAGTGATTCAGCTGTATCTCTAGAACGACGTTGGATGGCACAGTGATACACAATACGTTTTATTTTACGCGTTTCAACGATCAAAATATTCCATGCTTTGCATAATAAGTAGGGGAAGTAGCCCAGTAATTCAATGTACATATCAGATTGTGACTCTACGCGACGATCGGCCGAAAACCTATTTAAAAAATACATTGATTATAGTCTTCATATGTTCACGATTTCATTAGTCTGCAACACTTTTTCAATCAAGATACACCACAGTCGTTACCGATATGTTTTTTCGTTGCCTTTGATTAATACCTTCACTTTCGCTTTTTAGATACGAGTTTACTTTTCGCATTGACTTTCCTATGTACAGTGGTAGTTTAGGCTTAACGCGGCCTTTCTGTGGACTGATTCAGGCCACCATGTTACATGCGCTGGAATGTTCAACGTACGTTGCCCGTCTTTTCATCCATTACCAAAAGCATAATAGTACACAGAGCTACTTTCCCTCACTACAATACAATATCGTCATTCTGCTTTGGTTGCTGATCCTTTTCCATCTATCTCAAGGTGTACAAATCTGCTCTTGGGTAAATCTGTGACAACTGTGAAATGTACCGGAAAAAGGATTGAAGCTCACCCGATCCGTGTGTGGCCGTGTGATACTGCATTTCTATCAAATATTGATCTATTTAGTGACACTAATTTGAGTAAGAAAGGATACACTCGTACATGAATGATTGGTTTAAAGGAAGTAGTATATATGTATAATCGGATTCATCTCAAATCACGGTAAGCTGTTCGTGTGCCGTTATGAGGACATAATACCTTTAAGTTTTTGTTAAAATATTCAGCGAACGAATCACAATGAGTCCCCTACACTTAAGATTTCTCGAAACATGCTTGAGTTTCTCAGGTCTAAATTTCCGTCTGAGGCATAACAGAGATAAGCGACGCTTGAATACTCTGCAGCTAATGTAGAACCAAAGTTGGAAGTTCTATTTATTATTTTGACTAGGCGAAGATGTTCACTATGTGTCTTCTTCTACTATGTCTTAATCTTAATAGGTAGCTGCATGATGGTGTCGGCGGCGGATAACTTTGATAAATGCAACTTTCACGTAGCAACAAAACAAAATTACATTAATTTTGTTTACGATCGCCGATGAGTGAACGCTTGCTGTGCATGAAATGCGTGAGCCTTCGTCACTTTTTACTGATGGTTGATTGTGTATACCATGTGCCACAATTGAATTTCCTTCATTCTCTTTTTTTTTTTTTTGCTTCATACGGTTACCGCCATGAGTCAACCCAGCGCTTTTGTCTGAATGCTTCGTTCATGACACTATCTATCCCCGAGCTTAGATACCCCTCTGAAAAGGAAACTCATTAAATGCGTTTCCGGATATTTCAGTCGCTAGTGATTTTCCACAAAATAGAACATGCGTTTGATACCGTTGACAGGAGGTCCGCGGTTTCTCTTTGTAAAGCTTTATACATGACATTTCTAACGGCGATTGTAAAGTATCTGTCAAATTCTCATTGAAACACCAAAGAATTCTGACAGTTGCCCTAGTGAGGTCGAGACGAGTAGCTGACGATTCAGAACCGGACATCGCCCGGACTCCTTCAAAAGCTAATTTTTATAAATTCTACAGTTATTTAGGCCGACACGGCCGACGTCAGCACGATACTAATAGAAATGACGAAATCTTGTCTGTATCTACAAGGATACGCCTTATGGTAGTAATCAGCCTTTATAGATATTGGCTGTGCGCTTCGCTTTGCCGCTATTACCAGCATCCCAAGCACAACATAGTTATCTGTTACGCGTTTTGCACTCTGTTCGTAGTGGTAAAAAAGCAGGACCATTTAGTTATCAAATGAATACTCAGCAGTTCTCTATTAAAAACGAGTCTGCCCTTATCCACGAATGAACGGTAAGGTCATTGCTCAAAAAGCATAATTAGTATTTATTTACTAGTTATCTAAAGTGAGCAGTTTGCGACCTCTAATTGGTGACGGTCGTAGCTATTGACATGACGGAAGTTAAGCTTTCATAAACAGGAAATGACACATGCCTACCGACCTTTTGGCTTAGCGTATACTAGTGGCTAATTTCATACCTAGGTTAGGTATGCTTATCGGCGGACGCGTTACACAGTTGAATACGCATAGTTCAGGTGAAATCCATCTAATAACAGTAATCTTCCGTCTACCTTAGTTTCGGTAGACAGGTGAACCCACTCCCAGATTAGTTACGACTAAATATCGAAATACTTTTAAAATGTATGTAGTCATTTTACATGAAGCCGTTAGAGAACATTCTCGATAACAACCCTAATACTAATTTACATACATCTACTTACTTACAAATCCGCGTACAATAACAAGCGAAGCGAACACCTTAGAAAGTTGTATTATCGTTTCCTTTTTGTCACCGCTGTGCACTTTTCTTTATCGACTGTTTGATGGCTACTCAGTTTTGAAGTTTTAGCAGCATCCCCTTTAGCTACCGGCTCTAATGTCCCTTCGCTCGTTTCTTTCTTTAACCGTATACAGAGCCTTTGCAGCTCCCCAGCCGCTTCACCCTCGTCGTCACCCCGTATTTACTCCGTTTTTGAAAAGAAGGACTTCCGCGGTTGCTTCCTGCATCCGTTTCTGCTCGTTACCGTTTTGCTGACGCTATAGCCCAGGGCGGTCGTTGGCAAAGGCAGGGGCGGAGTCGTGTGAACGGGTAAGCTAACGCAAACGAAGGAGACACGCTTCGCTATCGAGAAGGCCGATTATACTAGCAGCAGGGCTTCAGCCGCAGGCTTACCATTGCCATTGCTGCTACTGGTAGCAACACTGTTACAGACCTTCTATAGTGACGAAATCACTTAACATCCGTCGAATGACTCACGCCCATTTTAGCTGGCTCTCAACACATAAGAGATAGCGGCAGTAGTAACAGTAGCACGTTTTGAGTTTTTCGTGCCTTTCTCTATACTTCCCTTTGTCAACCTATTTGTCGCCAGTGTAGGAAGCCACTGTACGACAGAGATTCAGACGATGATGGCACTCTACGCCAATGGCCTCTAACTCTTCTGGTAGTGGCCATTTATATTTCGGTTATTGTATGATTTAGCAAGGAAGAATTTTATAAGTAGACGACCTGACCGGCATCCATGCCAGTATTTTTTGCATGTCTTGATAGATTATATGTGCTAATACAATTATTTCTATCATAGCAGCAATAGTAGAAAACACTACTTTAATTTCAAAAACGTACTGCTATGTTTCTATCTTGTCTATGCGTGTTTTACATTTATATATGCGGCTATTAGAAAACTATCATAGTAAACAGCACAAAAAACGAGTCATCATTTCACCACGTCGTCCCTCAATTATGGCCAAAATGTTACAGTTCTAGCGATTTCATTTTCAACAAACGCAGATAAATCGATAAACATAGGTAGCCATTACCCAAAATCATTTGTGTATTAAAACTTTCTGTCTACACCCCACATTGCATCTGGATAAGTTGCATGCCATGTATATTACAAGAACACCATCTGTATGAGAAGAAAATGATTCTCTTTAAAGAGCAGACTAGCGTTTTCCAATTCCTTTCTTAGAACAACCTGTTGCTTATAAAATCCATAATCTATGTAGATACGGACTTGAAGAGAAATAAAAATAACATCGTCTCATTGCTCATGTATGATTACCTCTAATCGTTGCTTCTGTGTCGTGTGTGTGGGTGGCACAAAAGGCGAATTGGCCGTTCTCATTTAACCTTGTTCCATGGTTTCTTACTTCTGTTTTCGTTGAAACGTCGTAAGCCCATTCTGGCAAAGCCCGTCCGTCAAATCGAAAGAAGGTTCCGTAAAGTAGGTATCATGAAATAATAGAAAAAGCAAAATGCCATTACTCCGGAGTGAATCCCTCTGATTACTGCAATCGGTCGACGTCCACGGCAGATGCTAGACCCCACAAAAGTTGAAGTAGAAACGAATCGGCCGGATACACAGTAAAAAGCCCAAATTGATAGCAGTGGCCGGAGCAGGCAGCAGGACACCGACGAGATAAATTGGTAAATCCCCACTCGATCAACCAAACGATGGCTTCATCATGAGCTTCATCGAGCTGCTCTACTGACAGCGCTCCGTTTTAGTGCCCTAGTGAACAGGTGGTCACTGCAGGCAAACTGCATACACCTTGATTTTCTTGTTGTTTCGCAGCATAAAGATCCGTAACAAGCTCCAAACAAGAACGGGTAAAGGAGTAAAGAGGGCGTAAAGCATTTACGCAACGACACTACGATGTTGTATGTACCCGAAAGGACAAGTATTTATCTATTTATGCATATAGACAATCTAATAATTTGAAAAATTACTAGGCTTTGCTGAAAGTTGAGTTATTCGTGTCTTCAAACTTAGCTTACCATGCAGTTACGTTTCATCAGCATAGCTATTCTCAACTTCCAACTTATAATATATTCGAAAATGAGCCCCATCATCATACAGGCATTATTGGCTATTACGGAGGCATCAGTGGTCAGGGATTGCAGCCTTTGAGAAAGGAAGTTTGCGTTTTACAAGACCTTTTCAAGTTTTCATATGTATAAAGTTTGTAACCGCATGTCAAAAACAAGCCGAAATGTGTAAAACAAAGAACGAATTTATTTTCTCGCTAACTTTTTCATGTTAACAACAGTAATAAAACCTTTATTGAATTAGAACTTTGCTATCGTACAACTTAAAGCCGCATACACTACCCACATATTGAGGTACTACGTGCTAAATATTATCGTTATTTTAACCACCAAGACCAGATCCCAGTGTAGATGCAGTCCTATCAGTTGTTGTAGTCTCATAGCATTAAGCAGATTTAGATAATTTGATAACCTAGTTTCTAATGCCTCTTCTTTTACAGAAACAATTCGCTAAAACATTGCCAACGTTCATCACTTCCAGATGTTTAAGTTTATTTTAAATGTCCCCAGTTCCTTTAAAAAATTATATAAGTTAATCAACAGGAAGTTGGAACAATTCGACAAATGGTTTTGCAAGACTTTCACTCATTCAGTATGCCTATTGTTGGGGTCTGCTGTGCATATCTTAAAATTTATACAGCCGTTAGTAATGGAGCGTTAGGAACGGTTTCTTGCTTCTTCCGGAGCATGTACTTGAATCATTTCGTGTGCTTTTTGCGGGAAGTTAGACAGTGCAGCGATTTTGACGTATACAAACAAAAGGGGGAAATTATCAACTTCACTCGACGAATAGTTAAGTTGGTGACAACTTTAATCCATGCTCACTCACTAAATAAGGTAAACTTTTTAAAAATTCCGCAGTAATATCCAAAACATATATCTAAATGAAGTCGCAATCACCGCTCGAGCTGCATGGTCGTAACATGCATCAGTTTACATTCGTATATATAAGACTTTTTTCATTTTCAGCGTCAGCTATAGTTGTTTTCATCACAGTATTATTCCGTCAAATCAAGACTGTACGCAAAACAACATAGAGCAGGCTTGAGTACTCGTCCGGTATCCACTTAAAGGAGAGACTCTCTGATGCCTCTATATGTGGATCTATTGCATGGATTTCTGTGGCTGATAATACTTATGTACGCAGAGCTTGCGGTTAAAGTAGTTTGTATCGACAGAGTTTCGCAGGCAACTGGCTTTGCCTAACTTCATATACGAAGATAACTGTATTAGGATGGAACATGACCTAATCTATTAACTTCTCAACTAGGTGTGCACTATGGAATCTGCTGTCCGGTAATTTTATGCATACTCTTAAAATTGGGACAAGGCAAATGAGCTTATTCAACAGGAAGCTACAGAGATACCTTCCTGAGCGTAAGGCGCGGGATAGCGGCAATTTCATATAAAAATATATCTGTTGTTAAGGTGTAATCCCCAGCTCTTGGCAAATTTTATGAAATGGTTATCCAAACCTATGATCTGTGAATCGCTGGTCAGTTATGTGACATACGCGTGCAGTTATTCCAAAGGAAAAATCAAATGATATTTGCTATGCTACACTTTGAAAATTCAACCTCTTCGATCTATCTGACTTTCGAACTAATGCCCATTGACGTTTGTTCGCCTGAGGCATAATTAGGGCAATCTTGAAAATGGTTCTAACAATTCTGAACACTATTGAAGAGCTGATTTAGCTCTTTAAAAGGAAAAGGCGGCGGCGGCGAAAAGAATAGGTGATGAAGAATATAAAAAAGATGAAACTTCCCCTACCGAGTCTACTACGGTTGACCGTTGTTATTTGTTGACTGCATAACGATTTACTCTTCGTCCCGAGTTCATAGAGATGTATAATAGTTACAGATAAGAATTCATCTAATCAGGTGTTATATAAAGTATGTCTTCAAGTTAAGTATATATAAAGCATTTCTATTAGGTTAGCTCACGTAAGACTGAGATACGTTGAACAAGTCTTTATAAATAATGCCAAATAAACGGCTTTACTAGTTTGACAATATCTTTTCGTGAAAAAAAGATCGAGCTTGTTGATGATGATGTATGATTTTCTTATATATTTGGGCATGCCCAATCGAGTTAAAATACCTTCTAATTTTGAATAGAAGAGTTATAAAATACATGTTCCGCCCTGTAGATCCTAAATAAAATACATGAAACCCAAACTGGTTTGTAATTGTAACAATCTTACACGTAAAAATGAAAGTCTTTAAAACTACATAGTATGATCGCGAACTTATTTATATAATAAATTGTCGAAAATCTAACTTGAGGTGTTTTTCACTATTTAAAAGCTCCTTAAGAATCTAATAATAATCAACAAGCCCAAATCGCAGTTTCAATGTGTGATGATTTATGACGACTATAGCTATTACGACGTCCCACATGGTTAAATATGTCTTAATAATAAGTACTAACAGATTTTTAGTCTCTTTTGGCTGAAGAAATAAGCAAATATGTTTTCAATTACTTTTTTTAAATATTTATTTTTTTCAAGCTAGCCACTTAGCAGTAACTTGGCACTGACCTTGTGCACGAAGACGGGTCGAAGGTAGTAATATTCATAGTTTGCTCCTGCTCCTTCTCCATAAAGAAGATCTTTATTATATCCTAGCAATTTTCCCGATAGTCTTTAATCACCAGTCTCAATTTTCGGCCTGCTAAAGCTTTTTAGGTGACTTTACTTAAACTAGGCACCTTGTACTCGAGATATTGTCTACGTTACGGCTTGTCGTTGACAAGTGACGATATTTGCTTAGCGAACTGGAAAGCTGTCCATTACATTTAATAGAGCAGCGAAGTTGTTGCCACGTTTTAATTACGGGCACTGCATCTGCTAGCGGTTGTAACTGAACAATTCAAGCAGGCCTATTATTATAAGCTTCCGTATAGAGCACGAGGGTACATTGATTCCATAAGCAAAGCTACATTTTTATGAAAAAATAGAAATGATCACTACGTTTGAGTAATTCTCTAGCATTCTACTTTAGAAATAGAAGCAGTAACTGACATAATTTGTTGAAAAGCAGGTAACAATTTCAACTGTTTGCCTCAAAGCAGAAGTACACATTTGCACCACGTACAGCAGTTTTTCTATGAAAATATAATATTAGAATATAAACTACCGTAAGCTACCTTTCTTACAGGCATGGTGTCGCTATGAGTTAAAAACCAGACTTTCGGGATGGCTGGATAGCCTTTATCGATAAGGTTCATCGCTTTGTCTGTTCCTATTTTTTTTTCTACGAAAAAATATTAACGGGCACCTTTCATCACTATATATACACACTATTTGTTTCCACGACGACTACTTACCAAACTATATTAAGCAAGTTCTGCCTTCGTGACGCTACTGTGGGAACGCTTTCGTCTACAAATTTTAAGGGTATATGAGGGCGTCTAGGCTCTAGTGAGAACATGGAGCTACCTTAATGGTCCAGCGAAAAAATTCGGATAAAAGGCCAGTGAATATAGCAGTGCCTATCTCTCTGCTTAGCCGCTCGGGATTCTAATTTTCTTAAACAGGTCTCTAAAACGATGCTACACAGGAATACCAAGGTCTTCCATAGAAAGATAGCTGAAAGTTAGTTATGGAAAGAGTTAAGTTGGCAAAATCCATCTAGAGAATGTTGTACCAGGAGAAACTGTTTGCACTGGAGCACAGAAGAGAAACGGTGTCGTTAAGGGGGAAAAATGTCTGTAAAGGGTTATATCTAGAACAAGCAACGATTGCTCAATACAGGTAGAGTTTTCCTCTTTAAGCCATTCTGACAAAGTTTCTTTTGATGTTCACGCTAGTAAGTACAAGCTCACTATTAGATTTTACCGCCCGGCAGCCCGTTGGAAATACTCGTTAATAAAATTGATTGAATTACTATATTAGAGGCATATTCAGAGTGATAGAAGAACTATTGCAAGTCTCATCAGCCTGTAACGACATCCTCAATCCCTGTATTATCCCACGTACAAAAACTGAAATTGGTCACTCGGAGTAGATACTTGAAAATTCATTCTAAATTTTCGCCCAGTCAAAAATTAATTACACGTCGTATCATTTAACCCAAAACTGTGTGCGAGAAAAACGGGAGACAGATCGGAAGTGAGTGGATATGTCGAAACATAATTTGTCTGTAAAAACATCTATACAACACATACGAAACGCCTAGAAAGAAATAGTGGCAGCCGCACAGTACCATAAAGAAAGATGAAAAACAAACATTAATCCACTTATAAGTAGTACATTTGAAGGACCACAAATAGAAGAGAACGGTGCGTTATATAACGATGCGGGCAGTGATTTTGTTAGCTTTAGTATACAAAACTGAAACATAATAAAGGTTACAGGTCGTCTATGAGACGAAAACACCTAGTATAGATGGTGGGTTTTAAGATTGCGTATATAGAGCATACAGAGGAATATATTCTAGCACAATCTTGGTACCGTATTGATTATGCATGACTACCCCAATCAGATAATTAAAGGTTAGAATAATTGCGAGGAACTCAATATATACTTAATATGAGGAGCCCGTTTCTAGACCGCATAAGATTTTAGCCAATGTTTTTACAACTTTAAAAAAGATATTGTACGGTTTAATAAAGATTAACCCTTGTCTAGGCGAGAAATACTGTGTATCAAAACGAAGCGGCTGAAAGTAGTGCGTCCTTGTGAAGCTATTGGCGTAAGGAAATTTCAGATAATATGGTAGAATTCTGTTTGTGATGGTAAGCGGTGGCTTGTCAATACGACATCTCGAACGAATGAAAATTAGCAGACAGTCGCACCCATGCAATGCAACAAAGATATCTAACCAAATAATGCACCTGTATTTTTGATTTGGGGTCTTTTGTATACCTCTAAGAAAACCATGTTTTCTAATTTGACAATAATTAGATCAGTTATGTTTGGGTTTGAACTAAATGCCAGAAAGCACAATGCAATTTTTATATTGTTGTCTCAATAAGAACCTAATAGGATATGCAGCCTCAACAACGTTGCGTTTTTCTCTCTCTCGCTTTCTCTCTCTCTCTCTCTCTCTCTCTCTCTGAAAATATATCTTAAATAACACGGTTGATCGCGGTAAAAATAGTATCTGTTGCGACTATAGTCGAGTCTAATTAGTATATTATTATGTTCATTTTGCAATATTTGTCTTCTATAGATATGTCTTGTCTATGCCAATAAGCTTAAGATTATTCGTAATCTTTAATTATATATAGCAGTGTAAATTCACGATCTAAGTTTTTAGCTTTTTTAGTTGTAAAGACGTCCATTAGAAAAATATGGAGAGCTTGTAGTAGTTCATTTTATTTGATTTTTTACGGGAGCTTAATCTGTCGGCGTAAAATCAATTTTCTTTTTGCGGGATACAATTTTGCTGGGGCCCTCTATTTATAGAAATGTTGTAGGCTTGAAGATAGTGCACTTTATAGCATTGAATTACTAAAAATGATAGTTTTTAAGATTAGGGCAAGAGGTGGGTAATAACGGTAGCTAGTTTATTCCTGAATAATAACGGTTCATGTAAAAATTTGCTGGGTACGTGCCAGATACGTAGAGCTAGCTTTCCTTTTAATCTCGGAAGTTACACGTAATTTAAGAATGTTGAGGAAGGTCAATAACGTCAGTGATTAGTAAACGAGCGGAAAAACTGATAGAAACAAGTGTTATAATATTTGCGCTGAATAGTTGAATATTAGCTATAGCTAGTAGCTGAATAGAAGAATATTTCAGCCATTTTTACGGTTTTTTTTTTTGCAAGAAATACGTTTTTGATTGACGTTATAACTTATATTTAATTAGTTTTAGTTCGATTTCTTATTTTATTCAAGATTATAGATTTTTATTCAAGGAGAGAACGCCAAAGATGCTTTTTGGTATAATTACTTTACAGACCGGACCTGATATAGGATCCTGTGGTCTCTCGACAACAGGTCAATGAGAATTTCTCAAATATTTCTACAAATAATAAATAAAATAAAAACCGCTGGAATTCTTAATTGAACATTGTTATGGATACACGTACAAAACTACTGTAATTTCTTATTGCTCTATAGCGAATTTAGTAATTCTGGCTAAATGTTCAATGAGCTTAGAGAAGAAATAGAGCCTACAAGCATTTACCTCCCTGAGCTTCTCCACAATTTAATTTTACCATTGAAAGAATAGCAATAATAAACAGATGAGTTGAAAAATAGTATAGTGTTATCTTACGGCTTCGTCCATATTTCGTCAACTGTTCATGATTCATTAAACCGTGCATTGCCATGCTTAATCAGTCCGCAAATCGGAAATAACTCGTAGAAAAACGCGTGGATACATATAACACAAACGGTCAGTATTAAATTTAAGTCGTATTTGTAGACATTCGAATGTGCTCCTGTGATATATTTTTTATATTTCTAATTAAAAAAAAATGACATTGACTGAACGAACTAGATGCCCGTGTAACTTTCGAATTCGTTCATTCAGATATCGAACTCAGAGCCAACTATTGATTACGACCTGTTGTTTTCAAGCTAATTTTTGAGATCATTACCTTTAATAATTTCACGATGTTTACAATCATGAGAGAAGTGACCTTAAAAAGCCCAAACGCTTATAAAATGTAGTAAGTCATTATTTCGTACAAGCAGTTTTAGAAAAACTATATATACGAAATATCAGCTGCATAAAAATTATCAATTCTCCTTCCGTATTTTTTACGTAAGCACGCAGCTGAGGTCATAGGAAATCCAAGTTAATAGCAATATCAATACAATTCTTGTTTTTAACAAACTTTAAATAACATCTGATTTAATATATCTTCTGCCTGCGAAAATATTTTAACCGTGACCCCTAACCGTTATCATAGTTATGTATGTTCATTCTCCATGCGGCGCTACCTGTTCATTCTATGGGCGGCTTTAATACCGAGTTTCATGTATATTGCAACCTTTTCTTAATTGCATTAACAGATACTGGGATATTTCCTAGGTACCTGGAACGTTTATGTAGAACCTCAATCAGTGTCGGTACCTTTTTCGGTACTACTGCGACTACCTTTTTCTAAGCCTAATAGGACTGAATATAAAAGGCCTTTTGACGGCTCGAAAGGTCAGCATTAAGGGCACCACCACGGCTGAGACCTTCTGCCGCTGTCGCCATTGCTTCTCCCGCTCGTTTTTTGGCTGGCTTCCTGATCATCCCTCCCTCTTCCAATTCTACCAGTTTACTCCGGTTGGTCCGTCATTGATTTCTCATTGTTCTCCGCAAGGGCGGTCAGTGTGACATCTGTTCTTCCTCTCCATGGCCTTGGCGTCAATCGCAGCTTCTTCAGAACTATCTAGAGACTATCCGGAGGGGGGGAGGCAAAGCAGCTGTTGAACAGCTGCAGCCTTTCTTGTCAACGATTTAGAATGGAACGGTATAACCGTAGAATAGAAATATTGATTAAAAATACACAAAGCTCAACCAAGGGAGAGAGAGAGGGAGAGAGAGAGAGAGAGAGAGAGGGAGAGGCTGGGGAGGAGGAGCCTGTGAGGTGAGTATGAAAAGTATCAGCATAGAGGACTCCAAAGACGGGCAGGAGAAGAATTGCTCAAAGACCGAAAGGGGACAACGTCAGTGTATGTACGGGAGGGTAGAAGTCAGCGCTCCACGCGAATCGCATGGTACTCCAGCTGACTGTGGGAAAATGTCACAATTTCAAACGCGGTTGTTGGCCCACTAAAAATGGATCAGCAGAGAAAGGCATGGGCAACGCTGATGTTAGTAGTGCCAAATGCTAATACAAGAAGTGGAGAAAAACGTGAAGATGCATGATGCCTCTGGTTAGTGGTTACAAGTAGCACGTAGGCTAACAGATGGACTGAAGAAAGATAGTCGAACGGTTTTCTAAGGATACAAAGATACTCTTGCAGTCTTGTGACGTTGTAGGTTGTGTTAGTGTGAAACACAGACGAGTGAAGATGAGTTGGCCTCAAGTAGAGGAGTAAATATCTGCAACGAATACGGCACATTGAACAGTGCATAATTCTTATATCACACCTTCATGGCAGGCAAAATTCAGGTACTTTGCATAAGGTTTGGTTGTGCGTCTTATGATCTAGCTGTACGGATCGCTGCATTGCTGAGGTGGAAAGAAGTGGTGCGCGGCCCAAATATAGGATGCAAGTAATGTATTGATAAATTGACATGGATACCCAAAGAGTAACCTCTTCGTATCGCAAACCACCTTGCTTAAAGGCGGCAGAGAACGAACAATGAGAGCAGCAGCTGGCGAGCAAAACAAAAAACGGAATATTTCAGCTACTTTACAGTATAGCAGGTAGTTGGCGTGCGCTCTACGTACCGTCCCACATAAGGAAAATAGCACAACTTGGCAAACTCATGGTTGGGAATAGCTCTTTCTATTTCACGGATGCAGGCCAATTCGAATTGCTGACGAAGGGAAACCGCTCCATAGTAAGATCGACATGCTTTGCAGGGCTAATAAATGCTATCTAACGCTAAAACTGAATATCGCATTAAGAAACATCTAATAACAGTTGTTGTTTGTACTCCCAGCTTTTGTCAAATTGTGTTTTACGTAAAAACTAAAAAAGGAACGCTATTTGAGTAATTTAGATGTCAATATCAACTATCTCATTGAATATAAGTTTAGGAATATGATATTCCAAACATCGCTTCAAGTTACGTAGCTTTTTACGTAAATTCTTGAATATTAAATATTTGTTTTGATCCTACTTTCTGCTGAGAACTAGAGATGGCAAGGTAAAAGTAAGAAACGAAAAGAAACATAAGGGAGGGCCTGAATAGGAATGCATGAAAAACGTATCAGCTAATTACCGTTATTCAATACAACAGTGTTTGGTAAAAATAAATGTTTATTTAATTAAATATGTAGGTTAGAAAGAACACATAATGATAGACCTTATTGAACTGACCATTCAGACGGGGCAAAATCATCACCCTACTTCAATATTTTATTTGGTCAACGCATTTGTAAATAGAGAGCTACGCAGAGTGCCCGATAAAATATTGCTACTGGACACTGTAAATGTATATTTTGCCATGTTTCAGGGCCAACGACATGTTGGACCCGTACACGATTGAGCATTGTCTAAACACGATCCTCTATGCAGACCCGCCAAAAGGCCTGTCGACCCTTTTTTATTTAAGTATCGAACCAAATAAATACTAAATTATTTCAGCCGCTTTATCTGGGTTCAAAAGGTCTTGAATAGAAGAAAATAGCTCCTGAACTGTAACTGTTCATAGCCCTCTCTTCGCTGGCGCATCTTCAATTAACCTTATTCCCCAATTCTTCACCACAGCCTTCTAGCTGGTAACAATTCATTCACGCAAGTAGTACGGAAATGACCAAATCTGAAATGGACGTTACCGATCGTGTAAATCTGTATACTGCAGAATGATGTACCGTTCAGTATCTGCATCTCAAATGTACTTTATTTGTACATCTGATTTTTGTGTATAAATGCCACGCTTATATATATAATGCTACAAAAAAAGTGCCTCTAAATAAAATAAAATTATATTTAAATGAGCTAGGTAGCCGTATTTAGATTAAAAGAAATCAGACACTATTCTGCTGAATCGTTTAGTATATTCATTTACAACGTTCATAGCCCCGATTAGAGGACTGACAAAGTGTGACATTTACGAGCACGAATAGGTTTAACCTGCCACAGATATAATACCATGTTATTTACGCATGAAAAATTTCCTGATCTCATTTTTTTTGTTTCGCCGTCGCATCCTTTAGTTTTGAGATAAAAATTTTATTTTATTCAGATGGAAGCGCAAATCGGCAAACCATGTCGACAAATGAGTAATAGCAAAAAGCTCTGTCCTTTGTTTGCACTATTCCTAATCATTCACGTAATAATCGTCACTAAGTTATAATATCGTCAGTATTCTGTTATAGATGGATAAATGTTAGGGACCGTTTTCTGCAAACAACCATTTCTCGCATGAGTAACCGTTGATTTACTTCGATACCAAAAGCCTGCTTAAGCCGAGAACTTAATTTTCCTCAGTGGTAAGCTTCTGTGCTTTCTCTTATTGAAATCATTTACGCCTTATATTTCCTTTCGTATATTAGACTTCTTTCAAAGTCTGATTAGGACGAGCGGATTGTCGAGCGAGAAACGTGGATGGACGCTGATTTCCTGCGAAACTTGTGCGGAGCCAATAAACGTATTAATTACTAACTCGAATCATTTAATTCTGACGCGGTTTATTTGTTAATCTATTCGAACGATATGACTGGACTTGTTGAACGCTGTGGCCCCAGTTTTGCCTTGAGCCAATAGTAACGGTAAACGAACGTGAAAGCAAACAGGATTAAACTAAACTAAACAATACATCAGTTAAATCGCAGAATATAATGGAGGTCTGGTATACACTCGAAGCCTGCAATCATAACGACGCACGGGATGCAAATGTCTAACATCCTCACAGAAACTTTGTCAGTGTGCGAAAAGGAATATAACAATACCTCAAGCATATCCTCGCGAAGATCTAGACAGAAGCAAAGAGTTCCAAGGATAACAGCAAAAGAAAGAGAAAGGGCAAAACCAAATGAACATGGAGAATAGACATAACGCATAGGGACAGACAAAAAAAATTGGTTGAGGAAAGAGGAAAGGGAAAGTATTGGGAAGAAGGTCTTTATACGTCGTGTTAGGTAGCTATGCGAAATTACGGCTTTGTTTCCTCCCCAAGTTTTCTCTTTGGTCCTAGTCATTGTCCTTCGTTGGTCTTCCTCCTTTCCACCTGATCGTGTGTTGCTTGTTCCATGGCAGATGAACAGTAAAGGGTATTGGTAGACGATGTGCACTAATACGTGCAGTAGGACAGTTGGCATGCACCTTCGGAGACCTGACCTAGATTTAGGACCACTCAACCTGCTATTAACGGAATAGAAGAACGAAAGACAAAAATAGAAAAGAACTAACTCGAATAGGATTATCACCTTTGACGAACTTTCTGTATCGCCGAGTTTTCTTATCCTTTTTTGTCCATACTTCCATTCCCTGATCTCCTCCCTCCTTTTTCCTTCATTATCCACGTCAATCTGTATTTCTCACTATAGATCGCGCTTTTTGCCTGCACAGCGTTCCTTTTCCCGTAAACCTCTTCCTGACGTTACCTAGCTAGCGTCGCCTGCTCCGATTATGCCCGCCCGTTGTTCCATCTCTTTGCGCCTTGTCTCACTCCCCTTCTAAGATCGCTTCAAAAAGCACACCGTTACAGTAGAATTGTAGCAATAAAAAAAAACGGGAAGCTCTGCGCGCTCTCTTAATTTTTTCGTCAACACTGCATAGTAGAGCGTGGCCAGTGCTAGAACGGCTGCCTCTTACCTGGTGCAATAAAAAAACGTTGCCTATAGAAGGTTCTTATACTGCTGCTGTTTTTAGCAATAACTGTGGTATAGAAAGGTCGAAGGTATGCGTTAGGAGCAGCCACCAGAAAAGCAGTCTCGAATAGGCAAATTGCTGTTAGGAAGCCCGCGGTATCAAGATGGGCAGTGCGCGTCGGTGTGCGATAAATCAATTAATTCAAAATTCTCTCTTCCATTCCAAGAACTGTCACCGGTTATGTTTTCGATACGGCTTCCTGTGTCCAATTATTCATAGCAGTATCATAAGTAAAAAAACTATGTTAAAGATTTAGATGATCCTGGTGTAACCTTAGTGTGATAAGCAAGCTGCTTTTTTAGGTCCTTTCTTGATTTTAAGTAATGTTGAGCGAATTGGAGAGAACGCAGCGAAGAAACGCCAAAATATGTCGAGGAAAAAACAGTTATGAAGAGAAAAACGTGTGCATATAACAGTATAATTACATCTAACCCACGATAAAGTAAACATCCTATTTTAGGACGTTTGACCCTTTTCCAACAATTTATAGCCGCATTAAAGATTTAACCTGTGTGAAAAAAAAGTACGATGCAATGATTTGTAAGAGGTAAATTTCTGACCTCCAGGCAAAAGCATTTAACTGTAGAATTTGCATATAAAGCACACACACTCAATCATCGTAATATAAGAAGTCAACAAATCGAGCGTATATTGTAACGAGATTTATACAAACCAAGCATATTCTTTGACCAGAGATTTATTTTAAAAAAAAGTGTTCTATATTTTCTAATCTGTATCTTATTTAGTACATAACATTTATATTACTTCATCTATTAGCCATCTACCAAAGCTGACTTTACCAAAGCTTATGTTTAGTCAGAAAGATATTTAATAGAATAGAGAACAGCTAAAAAAGATATATGTATCGACGGTATTTTCCGGTTTGGGTATTATTTTTATAGTTTCCCTTTTAGCTTATTCAAGTTGGTCAAATCATTTCTTGACCTTATGCGTTATGTTTTTAATGAATTCGTTATGGCCGAATTGGTGATTCCTTGTAGCCCTTGTTATGTCGAAACAACTGTCAAAAATATCTTCGTCATTCTACTTTAATGCAGATTTTTCTTAAAAATGAGAATTAGTCCACTGGCGTGTGTACGAAGGCTTCAAGTTGGCCAAAGGAATACTGCCGTCACACCTTTTGCCAATATAGTAATGGCAGCTTATATCCAAACGTTATTTTTCCTTGTTCATCCAGCCGTCAAATCCAGGCTGTTTTTGCTTTCCAGCTTCTGGCGGAACCCGCCATAACATTATACACTGATGGTAACACGTATCTAAGTCAAGCGAGACACGGAAGCAAGAGAGAGACAATTCTGCGAGAGGAAGCAATAACAATAGACGAGAAATAAAGGGCCAACAAATTTGCACAGCTTGCGAAGAAACACATGACACGTATGAAGCATGAATCACTGACTGAAACGTAATACCTACCGCCTACTTATCTAGGTAATCTAGTAGATTTAAGGCGCAGCTGGACCGGGACGGATTGCGTGCGTGCCTGTATTCGTACGGACTAAAATAAGGCTCCGAACGCATTACTGCGCAGGTCTTTGCACGGTATATCGAGACGAGAGAGCAAGACGAACCAAAGCTGTACAATATAAGCACATAGAGTATGCGAGTAGTATTTCCTCGAAGCGACATTAGGTAAGATGTGATGTTCAATGAAGTAAAATAATGGCAAAAGAAAAGCCGGACGATTACGTTAATATATTCTTATTTCGGTCACGCTGATCACCGAACGGACGTGACCGATGCTTTGCAGAAGCAAGCAAAGTCAACACTTTTTACGTCAGATGGGGTCGAAAGCACAAGCAATATTCAAACATGTGAGCATGTACATGGACCAAGCCAGTGAACGTTTTTAGACCCCGTATGAGCGTTCTGTGTGGGTCGACTAAGTAGACTGCTATCAAAAACAGATGCGATGTACTATGTAAGCTCACCAGAACGTTTCGAATTTTGGTATTTATGGATTTAATTATGGACATTTCTATATATGTGTTAGGTGTGGAAACTACATCTAAGAATCTGCTTATATATGGTACAATGTATATGGTTGATATTATCTATCCTCTTCTCGCTTCGATATAAGCTTGCCTTTGTTTTCTACATGCTTAACGTACATGCATAAATGTTCGAATAGATTTTTTAATATTTGCTAATCATTACATTTACATATTGACGTGCTAGGGGTGGGACGACGGCCCTACCACCTGTTATGCTGCTGATGAAGTTGATAGCGATATGCTGCTCTAGCTAAACCTGATCTAGTTGTAACGCCTAAATCGAAGCCGTGACTATGGGCGCATGTGGAGATATATAACAGGATTTTCTCGTTAGATTGATTTTTGCCCTTTATCTTTTTTCATGGAAGTGCTGACTATTGCAAGTGATCGAAGAGCTCGTACCGGAACTAGTCCAAAGTCATTATCTAGTATATTTGGGCATCTAGTACAGGTATGGCAGTATAACAGCTGATATCGCGTAACTGGCATTCAAATTTGCTGACTAAATTGCACAACATAAGTTGTATCTTGGGCTAACAGCACCAGCCTATCGTAATTATTATTTGTCCCACGTAAGTTAAGTTTACAGAGTGGAAATAAATTTAGAAAAATTATCATATTACTTAGCCAGTCTATAAGCTAATCGGTTCGGTATAGGCATGATGCTATAATCGACTTAATTATAATTATAGTATCATTAAATAAATAGCTTCATTCACAGTTGGTGGGACCTAAAGCAGCGGTTCCTGCTTTGTGCCAACAAGAGGCTTGGTGGAATTAGTCATAGGATTAATGCTACCATCACTTCTGATAATTATCATATTGTTTTATCGATTATTTCAATTTAAATATATATATATATATATATTTAAATTGAAATAATCGATAAAACAATATGATATATATATATTCTATATATATATATTTCTTTTTTTACAAAACGTTTGCACAAAAATTAACCATATACAAAATTTGCAGATTGAAAAGCAGCTGCAAATGTTGGCGCCTCGGGTTCGGTTGGACACAAGCAAATAAACAAGACTATAAGCGTTATTAGAAAAATTACATGGGTAAATATTTGGACATAATGCAGTGGATCTGGCCGCTCCCCTTAAACTATTAGCAGTATTATAAGTAGCAAATTCCAGTGGGGTACACGGCGTCAAAGCTCTATGACAACATCAAGAGCATTTTGACCTGGGTCTATGATTTGCACGAAGTATCTGTGAGCTACATAATGGGAATCATAGTGCCGAAACGTTTGCGAAATACGTATCGATACGTTTGAATGAATGAAACTCGCCTGGGTAATGTTAAACTTAATCGAGAGAAATCCTTTCAGGAAATATTATCAGAAAGAGATGAGATAGCGACCGGTCTTCAGTTTAGGCAAGAATGTCCATGGATGGGTTGAATGCTTTATTCTTCTATGATATCATGAAGTTCTCCTTACCGATTAGATATCCGCTCACATAAATTTGCATTTAGATAGATATAAAAATGCTGTATCTGAAAAAAAAAGTTAAACGGTTGTGTTACCAGAAGAGGACAAGAAATGACACAGTTAAACGTCGCATTTAGGCCAGTGTCAAGATAAACTGAAAAATACTCGTTGAAGATTTCTGAGATCATTTGACATCGCACGTACTAAGGACCCATCAGCTAAGATGGCGGAGTGACTGACATACGACAGCGCTTAAACATACGTCTAATGGCTGATCATGCGGACTTGCCACTGGCAAAACCCTTCGCAACAAGAAGCCTGTAGTAGACTCCTTTCGATGCTCTTTTTACTAAGGCAATCTTGTTTTTAGAGGTAACACATATAAAATGACACATTGGGTGAGTCGACACAACATGATGGGCATGGTATTTATTGTTTGTTGTAACATTGTGAGTGATGATTATCGATTGTATATGCAGCGAAATATGGCTACAATAATCTAGCTAGGACAAATTATTACTGCTCAATGGCTTGCATCATGAGCATAAGTGAACCTGATAGGAAAAAATCAGTTAAAAGAAGGATTTTAATGGGGTTAGTTAGCAAACGGATGGCACTTAATAGGTCGGAGAATCTTCATATTCGTAGCAAAGTGATTACTGCAATTCAAAGGGACCACTTTAAAACCAGCTAAATAATCCTACGACAAACGCTTCGAGCGAACCACATATGTAAACTAAACATTTAGAGTTTTACTTCCGAAAAAAATTCAAATAGACTCGGGTCAGTCACCAAGCGACAGACAACCCCAAAAACGATATTCCCATTAGCTGAGTACACAAACTCAATTCAAGGTTCCAAGGGTAGTGATTCCGCAAAGTAAACATAAAAACGTAAGAATTAGCTTGTTACGTTAGACGATGAGAGCAACTCGTATACAGAAAGTAAAAGATATACCAGAGATGAGTAGTCACCCAGATTTAACACCAGTTTATTAAACGGGCAACTTCGCTCATCAAAGCGAAGATGTTTTGACATTGACGAAAATCTAGCGGTTCTCAACATTAACCTTCTCTCGCTTATTTCGCCTGACAGAATCAATGATGTTAGTTAACGGGAAATTTTCGTTAATATTAGGAGGTAGTTGACAGTCCAGTCGCGGGATAGGCCGAAGACATGAAAGGCCTGGGGCCGGACGACCTGTTTCTGAGACGAAAAATTTCTATATTGAGATGCATTACATGCATCAGTTTCAGACCATGGAGCCTTATCGAATTAAGAATAATCGCATCGAATTAGTTCACACTCCAAAGTTTATTTCGTATCTAGTTGCGGCCAATGGTGGGTTACCTGGCGAAAACGTATTCACTGGCCTATTATCTTCCTTTCCCCCTATTTCCGAACGCGTTAAAGGGCCGCTCTATCAACATACTTTCCATATTGCACCATAAATATTCTTGCTTCGAAAGAAAGCGCGTTTCATCGACGTAACAGCATCACTTATATAGTCAATTTTTCCTGGCGCTGAGTACCGTCCTCAACGAATCGCTAGCCGTAGCAGCTTTTATTATCCGTACATCAACGTAACAATTTTAGCGTCGTTTTTGTACATACATACATACAGGTCTTTGTAGTAAAAACACTATCGACATTATTATTATCGCCATAATCATCGCATATTCTCTGTTTATAAATTGGTAAAAAACATGGCTATGAACTGTAAACAATCGCCTCGTTCCAGAAGTATCCGTCCATGCAACACTAATTTTTGCTTGAGGTTTGAAAAGGGTATGAACGTCAGCCTGTACGTACGCTGTTCGAGGTATAGTGGAGTGTAGCACGCGATCTGAGAGCCGACGATCGCACGGATCCAATAGCCGATCCCTTCTTCAAATGGCCATGTACAGTGTGCAGCGTTTTATGCGATGTTTTGACACTAGTTCATTCAGTTTCAGATGACGGGCTGTGTACCATCTGTCTCCCACTCTGCGCCAGCATTCGAACAAGAGTTGGCTAATCTCGCAGAAACGTGGAAGCTCTTATTGTCATTGGGTAAAACTCCGAAATGGACAACGTACTTATCACGATAAGAACCTTTTTGCTACCTGAAAGAAAACGTCCCGTAGGAAATCAGCGTTAGAAATCGGCAATAAGACTGTGAACCGTCAAGACGGCCTGAAGGAATTTTTTCGCAAAAAAACTGCCAGGGTCGTACAATCAACGAAGAACATAGATCAGCAGCACTTCTAGCCCTCCTGTGACGATCTTTCTGGGAGCCGGCTTCCATAGGTGCGTGAAGTTTGATGAGGGCTGCTTTGCAGCGGCGGTGAGGCTTTTGGCGCCACGCTCCGACCCGATCTCGAACTTTACGTTCCTTCCGTACCAGGTTATTTTTTAGCTGACCGTAAGACAAGCAGCAATGTCATCTCGTCAAAAGCTGAACAAAACGCTTTACCGTTTTAAATCGTTTCCGCTGTCGCACATACCGGCGGCAGGCAGATGAAGATGGTCGGTTTAGCCGCGAAGGAGACATTGCCAAGAAGATCGCAATCATCCTGAAAAAAGGAATGGAACACTTTTTGGGAGTCAAAACCCTGAAGATCAGAAAAGACACAAATCGTGAAACGATAGGCATTGCAATGAAGAAATCCTCAAGCGTCTGTTGAGTTAAAGCGGGATTTTCCTGTAACGAAGAACACTGACTAACCCGAGTAAACCTTGCGAAGTCATCACCCGATCGTCGTCAGCGCCCATATCGGTATCAGAACTATGACAAGGAAACACTCTGGGAGTGAGAATGGTTCCATGGAAAATGTCAACGTTCCCAAATTTAGCAACTTTCCTACAATGGAAACTGAGGAGTCTACAGGATGTCTGCAAAGGCATTTTCCTGTAACGAATTACATTCTAGATAGAGTCGTAAAAAGGTATCAGAGACAATCATGCGAGGTGAGGCGGGAGTCGGGCGCGTCGAAACAACTAAGAACCGCTTATCTGAACTGGGGAGAAGAGTTAAACTAGATATCTCAGTAAAACGGAATGTAAAGGTAACGAACGGCGCACGCCTTATCGTTGCTGTCAGCATCCGCTTCCTCATCGGTATCATCATATTTATTGACAATTAAAGCCCTTCGAACTACCGGAGCCTACGCGCTGGGCGAGACTGCCTTAGTAGAGGGTATCAGTGCTGTCTAACCCGAGACTTGAACGTCTGCAGAGAATAATGTAACGCTGCGGTAGGACAGTATATTCAATACTATAGCAGCATATATTCGCTTTCGCAAGGACAACACGATTATATTAATCGTCAGGATCGCTCATGATATGTATGCGTCTCTTTTGCTGGCTGCCCGTTCCTATTTACTGGTCACCTGGATACGAGGTCTGATAAAACGAGCGAAACGGTGCCATAATAGAGACACCGCACTTCGCCTGTCCTGTCATTGCTATAAGTCGACTCACTAAGACTCGTTTTGAATATACAATGCGGCGTTAGATGGCTGGCTACTATCATCGACCGCGCTTACAAAGCCTCCCGTATCGTCCGCTTCAAATACGTTGTCTGTTCTACTCTGCTCGTATCTTGCGACAGACTTTCATAGATAAACATCGCCTCGAAACATTTTCGTACCCTCTAGTATTTCCGTCCTTTCAAGTGTTAAATATGAGTGATGCTTATCTAGACTAAAGAAAGAAATAACATTAACTAAAAGCAAATTCATAATTCTTAGCTTATTCCGCATGGAGCATCTACCAGTGGGACAGCTACGTGCATTAGAATTACCGACATGCTTACATCTATAAACACCGTAATAATTAATCAAAAGGACAGCGTTTTACTAATAGACGAGGTCACACACTTTCCATTGCAACGCAGCGTGATAATATCCATTGTCCAATTAGAATGTGCATCTGAAACAGTCGAATCGTCGTCTAGCTAGATGTTAGCACAACATTAACCCACTGCTTGCTTTTCCACGACGTTTGTGATGACCGATATTCATAAAGGTCTCGGACGTCACTTCATTGGTGCCTTTGTTTGATTATGAGCAAAATTTCGCATCACGGCTGTCAGGGCCGGAAAAAGAAACGGAAAACAATTAAGAAAACCTATGTACCAGTGTGAACAACAATATGAAAGACAAGGCTCACCGAGTCGCAACACAGAAAATTGAACCTACTCTTTCAGCGTTCATGTACGTACCGGCGTGTGTATGTGAAGGACGCAAATAAAAAAAGTCCGTGTCCCAATCCTTGTGGTAGGCCGCAGGTCACTCGATTGTCAATTTTGCGCCTGCAAATTTCTCATACTACCCCAGCCTTATTTTCAAAGTAGTTGGTTTTATCAGAGAACTAATAACAAAACGGCCACAGAAAAAGGAAATAAATCGAAGGAAAATGTATTTTAAAAATTGCCATTTTATACATTATCATAGATAACTTCGTCACAGAGGCAAAAGCGCACGGCTTAGCAATATAAAGGGCGGCTGTGCCAATGTAAGATCTAATATGTTTCCCTTATTGTTCAAGCTACATTGTTATAATGTTTCTTCGGCATACGGGTTTAAGTGTTTCGCATTTTTATGGGAGCCACCAAACCTCTCGGGTCAATTTAGCCGACGCTCGTTTAGCCACGGCTAATTAGTTCGTCACAGAGTTCGTTCTTTCAAAAATATGCTCGAACGTATACTTTTTTAAAGGAAGGTTGCTAAATCTTGAGAAAAAGTCCCTATCACATAGTCCTGGCTAGCTTAAATATCGGCCAAGAATCCGCCCAAGGAAATCGGTCATTGGCTGGGCATAGATCTAAGCTCAAATGTTTGATCGTGTCCCATCCCATTACATACACATACATTGAGGTAGTTTTCTCGTCTCGTACGGAGGCGTTCCGCTCAATGAGCCAGTAACGATGTCAGTCCGAACATGGACAAGTGGGTGTTTTGCGTAATTAGCAAAAGATGTCGCAGTAAACGAGTTGTCCTGCCGTTGAAG
Organism: Varroa destructor; assembly: GCF_002443255.2. Taxonomy (NCBI): domain Eukaryota; kingdom Metazoa; phylum Arthropoda; class Arachnida; order Mesostigmata; family Varroidae; genus Varroa; species Varroa destructor. Next base: position 12,783,408 of record NW_019211458.1, read on the forward strand.
CCGACACTGTTCATAGGTTCTAGCTGCCGTAAAGTATGCTTCCGTTCTGTACGTTGAACCGGATAAAGTTTGATGATACCGACCTGTAGCACTGCATCTCAAATAGATGCTTTCCGACTGATACGGTCTTTTCTACCTATTTGGCTCACTATAGAGCTATTGCGTGAACGAACAAATTTGACGTTCGATGACTTCAATCTAGAGCTACTGCGACGGCCATCCTCTACGATAAGCTTATGCCAAATAAACATTACTCTCCTACATCGACTCATCATTGTTCATGTTTGTTGGAATGTTCAATTACCCACATTCTCCATCCTGCAAGCGCCCCGGCGTCGCTAACCTATATATTAGTTGTAGCTGTTCTAATATCCATCAAAAAAATACAAAGTGACAATCGGGAAAATAGGTGTCTTGAAAATGTAAAAACGGGAAATGACTCTCTAAAAATTATGAGAATATACGGTTCTTTAAGTCATCATCAGCATGACAAATTGGGTTAACGCTTCCTCCGATGACCAAGCTCTAGTTCGTGTAACTGGGTTTCTTCTCCAGATCCGAGCAGATACGGATATAAATAAACTACAGATAAAGAATAAGCCGTAATCGGATTATTTAGCTTTGGTCACCGTCATATAGAAAACAGCACGGAATAGAATGTATGTGGATGCTTATTTACTGAACGGGCAGCGATGGACATGCCATAGATAACAGGAGATTGAATGAACCTAACACCTTTGTTACGCCGGAGTTGACCTGCGACAAGCCTACTTTATTGTTCCTCGAGCCGAGATAAGGTAAATATTCCACGGGAAAAGCTGATCTAGCGAATCGGCTAAAGCCCATATATAATGCCGAAATGTACAGGTTCGGAGGTAGAGTTCATAGAAAACCTATACAAATCAGCTCTTTCACGAAATATCATTCACAATTTGCGGTGATATAAGCAACTCTGCTCGACAAAATAAAATTAATTAGGGATTGGTTAAGCGCGTATCCTTTGAAAACAATGAATAGTAGCGTAGCCACGTTTGACATATATTTTATACGTCACAGTAACTGCTAAGTTATTAGAAAATTCTCATCAAATACGCGTCTCATCTCTTCTAATCAAACATGCACCTTGGCATATTATAGGGAATCTTTTTAAATCAAACAATTACCAAAGACCCTAGCTCCACTAGGGTCTTTGGTAACTGGCGACGCTAACGTTAATTAAGTCCTTGATACCGATCCTTAATGTATTTTTTCTACTCTTGGCAAGTGCAAACACACGTTCGCGTCCTAATTCACATTCAACCATGCTGTGCTTTTGTTATACTATCTTTCTCGGTAAATTTTTATTATTACGTTCCTTCAATCCTGTAATCGAGGGCACCGACCTGGTCGAACATTTGTCTACGAACATTTTAAGATGGTGCAAGGTTAATAATCTCCACAAATGACGTATGTACTTGTTATGTACTTGTTTGATCCTATATGTCTATATTTCTGCTATAAAATTTCAGGCTACAGGTGTTGACGCGATTAAACATTGGTCTATTTTACTATTTGTATATTGTAAATAAATAGTATAAAATATATTGTGTATCTATTATGTTGTTTTTTTCGTATTAGTTATTAGTGGCATACCAAACTCTTATGGAGTGCAGGTATTCTAAATAACACAATGTTATATGGTTAGTACCGTACCACCACCACCACCACCACCACCTCTGTTCGGTACCCAATGGCCTAAGGTGCCGTTTTAACTGTTTGGTTCATCGGAGATTGAGCAACTTGCCGGAGAAACGATATAGGATTAATCAATAACTAGAAACAACGCACGCTACAGGCTGAATAATCTATAACATCATCATAAGACAATCAAAGAATACGGCAAAACTATAAGCGGAAAAATAAGAAACGAAAAGAATAAATGCGAATATACTTAACTATGTAAATGGAATTCTGCATTCAATGTCTATGTGGGCTATCGGCAACCTAAAAGTGCCAAGGCGTCACTCGCAGTTGTCGGTATAGAGTAATCTGGTCTCTACCCTTGGTAAGCTATTAATCCAGATCCAATGGCGAATTCTATCATACTTGCATTGCTATGCGGAAAGCAGGAGCCCTCTAGCCATAGGCTCCTTCGAAGCGTTTCCTTGCGGGCTGTCCACTGCTCTTGGAAAATAATTAATGGTATGTCACTTTCCCGCCGGCCATTATCTTACTAACTGCGATTAATATAAACAAGCCACAACGAGACTACTTACCAGTCTTAACGTAATGAAGAGCGAGTGTTGTTCGCGCCAACGCGAAGATTAATATATATATAATCACACAGTTTAATCAGCAGACAAGGCTTGGCCGAGCGCAGTTTATTGAAATCTGAAAAACTACCAATATTTCTTCAAGAGATATGACATCTTTACGCTGTTTGATGCTTATCGTAGGAAACCCCAACGATTGAAACAAATAAATTATCTGCTAATTCGAATAGATCTCGATACACAGGTACACACGAAAAAAACAACCCACAATTATGATTTGTCCAAGATTGTACACTGTTTTTATATTGGCGAATTTCGGTAACTTCCATATTAGACACGATGTGATCTTAAAAATAAACGATAAACAATCTATATAATAGTTCTACGGGATCCATTGTTTAATTAGTTGGGAACTGCTTAAAATTGTCTACTACGCTTTCGTCTACGATAGAGTACACAAGAGGATTACTATCCGTTTATGATTGCAGCAGTCCACGTACATGCGCTATACACACGCGAGCAATTAGACCAGCCTCACAAAAGCCTGTAGAGTCAGAAATACTTTTAAAAACTATTTGTTGAACAAAACAGTAAATGTAAAACCCTTCAGTTACACAGGATTCTGTTGTGACAAATTTGACCTTGACCCTTCGCTATCCGTCATTTTTAAAGGGTCTATCGTTGGTCATTTATTATCGGTCATCATTGAAAAATTCTAACCCACGTTCTGGGTCGATGGGTTGGGCAGCATTATAGGTACAGCTAGGGCGTGATCCTTATCTTGCTCGGGTAAATAATGAACCTTTGATTGTAAGAATGCTTTGTAAAGGATAGATATCTTCATTAGGAGAATTAGAGGTTATCGAGCCTTTTCCAGCAAAGTAGCTAACGATAACACACCTATAAAATTTCCTATGCCTTTTACACCTTCCGCTTTATCTTGCAAATGTTCGCATTAAGCGCTGAAGCCATCTACTAGGCTTCCAGTTAGTAATAGTCACAGCGAAAGGAACCCAACGTAGCTGAGTACAGATCTATGGATGGAGTTAACATTTGGCCCTGCAAGCAGGTACCGGTAAGAATAATAGAGTAGGCTCACATGGAAATTAACAGATTTGTTTTGTAATGTCGTCAAATCGTGTTAACATCTAGCAATTTCTGCCATTTAAGGTGACCCTCAAAATAGCCTATCTATGCGACAAACCGCATTCTATGGGCAGCTTCTATAATAAGTGATACTAAAACGAGTTTCTCAAATCGTACGTCACTAAGCAGTCGGTATATGACTGTAGGGTGTTGCGCTTCATTGCCATAGAATAGTTGACACTGAGCTCCACCCTTCACTAGTCATGACTCTCAGCTAATTTAACACAGCATCTTTTACTCATCATGGAAGAGTAGCGTAAGCGGGCACGGTCAGTTGTAATGAGCACCCGTCGTTATTCGGCGTTTGGACCGCCAATTACTATGCACTCTGCACGCATAGTCCCAAAGTTAGCCGCTAAATGGGTAACTGCCACACGCTACACGTTCAAAATCTTTCGAGGCAAAAGCTTCAACGTATGTTTATGGGTGCGCGCCGTATATATCTGCTGAATACTTGTCTTCTATTTGTCCTATATGCAGATCCTGTTTGACTTGTTCGCATGGCACTGGCAACTTGGCAAATTTACTAGTGGTAATTTCACCGGAATTGATCGGAACTCCCCAGGGAAAAACAAATCACATTTAAGGTAGTTTTTCTCTTTTCGGAACTTGCAACAACCTTCTTGGTAGCACCTGTGAAAGAATGTGTTTAAACACTTAACAAAATAGCCATGATATAATCGATATTATTTAAGAAATTATCTTGCTAGGTTCGTACAGGTGATTTTTAAGACTATACAACGTATCGTAGGATCTAGTGCAAATGATAGCCTATTATCCAGATTAGTAATTAATGGAATAGAGGTAAATAAATTGAAAGTTGTACTTTATTCACTATCTATCAGTATCGATATGGTACGGAAGCTTACACTGGCTTGGGTTAGCAATCTCACCTTCCGCACTAATGTTGGTCAGTTCGAAGAGTTAGCATATTGATGGTGTACGATACAGAAATGATAATTACTTTAGTGTTTTCCTCGTTCAGGTGTGCAAGTGACGAAAGCATTCCAATGTGTCCTTTTTTTTTTTCAAAAGAAGATCTAAAATGACGAACGGAGGCGGCTCAGTTATTACAACTAACGTGACCCACGTCTATGCCACAACCCATATGAAAAGTTGATCAATGATTTATTCCCTTGGTCTCTTCTATGAATTGAAATATCGATAATTTACTTCAAGAGCTCTCTGATATAAACGGTAACCCAGTGACATCATTTTTCATATGCGACATACTAAAAGCATGTGTTTTCACTTAGAAATATTATACAGCCTTTTGAATGGAACCAAGGCTCTAATAATATCATAGTATGACGCTTAGATCGTTCGATGTACCAACTTAAATTTTGATGTTATTTGCTTGAGCATGCGATCTGTCTACATACGATTTTGTGTGTCATAGGGATGCTTTGACAGTTATCCGCTGATATATTCGGTATCTTATATACACCACACAAGCGCCACCCGATGTGTCTTAATGCCGTAGAACTATTATCCTATTGATAGCTGGCGAAAATTTTATACACTTCAAAAGAACACCCGAACGATGGATTCGAAAAGTATAATGTTTTACTTTTCATACTATTTATAGAGTTGATACATATTGTGGCTTTTTTTTTTCGTATATCGAAAGCGCATCTTCTTTCGCGGCAAGATCGTAAAGCCATCAATGAGCCTCGCATTACCGCCAATGCAAGCCGGATAATGTTTTTATAGATCTGACTTGTATATGGTACAAGGCCAGCAGCTGTTACACTCATTGCATCCATATAGTGAAGTCGATATAGTGAAGATGTAGTAGAGTCCAATCAGTAATTGAAGCATATGGATTCACACGCTTGTGTTTATATTCCTTGAATTGTTATTTTTAATAATATTGTCTATATGTTTATCTGTGGGCAATAGTTTGCAGTAGATAACATTTTATACGCTAGCTGGTGCCAATTTCAGTTCTTTGTTTTCTTCCTTCTGAAAATTTCTTCGAGCTTTAAAGATTCATCTGCAGGTTTTAGTGAATGGACGGTCGGGCCTAATTACAATGCCGACAGGTAACGCAAGCTTTACACTGAATAAGAGTCATATAAATGTTAGTCAGGCTATAAATCGCCATAGACTGGTCTACATTTCATTCCTCCTGGTCCTGATACACACCTTGAGAGACCACGCAGGTATAATGAGAAATGATTCTGCTTAAATATTCATATTTGAAAGGTCGTAACCTTATGCTTAATCTAACCGATGATGCACCCTCTGTCCTTTCCATCAGAAAACATCTGTACGCATCGTTCCTAGATAACAGCCTAATGACCGCCGTACCTTAGTGATCTAGCCGTCGCCCCACGGGCTGAATATTTCTGTGCGCAGGAACGAATCCGTAGGTGGGACCTTGGGATATTATAACACTTCGACAGTTTTAGGCAATTCGGAAAATCAACAATTAGACACGACTACAGGAGGCGCCTGAGTGCTCCGAACCTATTTTCCCCACTCGACGACCAATGGGTAACAACCGAATCAAAAATCTGATGCAAGATTAGTGTAGTTCAGGGCGTATACTTCCGACATTTATTTAAACTAGACAGCCGCACTGATAAGGTCTATATTAGCAAAAAGTTCATGACAAATATTATAATTTCCATTAATCTCTATTGAATGAAATATAATAATACCGTCGATAAAAATTTTCTTGGCAACCATTTTGCGAATTCATTTATTGCCTTCCATCTAAGGTTGAGATCAAGCAATGAATCCTTTCGAAAGAAACGGTGCATTTCCAGTAAGGTACACTAGAATACTTCCATAAACATCTGGTTTAGTTAGGTGATTTTGAAATAGGGACGTTGTTAATGGAACCCTTCTTTAAACAGAATTCAGTTCTTCCGGTAAAATGAGCAAAGACCGCCTATGCCTAAGACGACAAATCAGCTTACCTACTTTCATGTAATCATTCATCCTACGTGGTGAAAACGTCCTCGGCATTAGTTTTTTTCGTGAAGGACCAATTCATCATAATTATTATTACTTTATTATAAGTGTATTATTATAAGTGACCTTAATTTTTTTATTGCATGCTAATTGTGTTAAGAAAACTGTACGTTCAGGGGTCTGTAAGAAAAATATATTTATTAGGAAAACCGCGAGTTTATCCCTTTCCGTATTCAAAGCGACTGGGTCGACTGGGAAATAAAAAATTAAATTACTTAATTCGAATAGGTAGAATGCACTCGTTGAGAAAGTAACTTCTAATACGCGTGTTCTGCCTGTTTCATTTCCAAAATTCTTCACACACAATATTCTGTATCACCTCAATTACCTTTATGTAAATAGGGAAGCGACCCAGTTTATAAAACCCATGTGTCGATAAACAAATCATTGATAAGAATAGAGATAAGTACCGGTATAACAGTGAATAATTTCTGATAGCCAAGGCTCGACAATACGGTCTGACTTATGTGTATACCCAAAACGCTGTCTCAAACTTATTTCAGATGGGAACCTTGTAAATCGTATGCCCATCATATGCGCTCAATTGGTAGTGGACACGTTTTCCGTAGATGCATTTTAGACAAAACGCTTTAAAAACGATTCGCTAGGTTAACAATAATAACAGTTATTATTGATACCACCGATTGGAACGAATAAAACGAAAAATCGATCCCTATTTTGAAGCATAGCTACCAACGCCTTACGTACGCAGGGCAACATGAATTCTGAATGTGAAGCCCCTGTACAAACACCGCGCCACTTCATATATGCTTTTTCGAATGCCATTATATCCAAATGCGATCAAAACTTCGAGGAAGTTCATTATTGTTATCAGTGGTCTATCGTAATTACCTTTTATTTTGCTGAGACAGTTCTTCGCGCGCTAAAAGCTTGCCGTTTTCTTCAGTCAGTGTCGGCGAAGTTAGAAATCCAGTTCTCTTTGTTTGTGTTATTATAAAGATTTATTAAGGTTATAGCATGTATGTAACGTGAAATTGAAGAATCCAATAGATGCATTTCGACTGTGTACACCGAACCCAATGTTTATGCCTCTTATCACTCAAGATCAATCACTGCGTAGTAATTCAGGATCTACCCTAATTAAATTCATCTTCCATTACTCGAAAACTTACATGGGTAAATCTACAGGGTGGGCTATCTAAATATGTTCTGTTTCTTTTGAATCATTTCTAAGACTCTGTCTATACAAAAATAGATATTTTAACGAGATTTCCTACCTGTGCTAGATGTATGACTCTTCATGATCGTGCTTATTTAATGTAAGTCTTGATTACTACGATTACATGTTCAACTGGTCGTTTCCAGTATATATTTTTCTTTGATACGCAAAAAACTTTTACTGGCAACCATGCATCAAGCAATATTGGCCGGTGTAGACTAGCCAGGATGTCGGGTAAATACGCTACGTATAAAAAAAGTCCGGTGGAATTAAATGTTGTGCTGATAGCAGGCCAAAGTCCTAAAAATACAAGAGTTTAAAACGACCAAAGAGTGCAGAAAGCGTGAAAAGTTTAGAAAAGTAATGTCCAAAGCTTACCTAGGCGACATAATTAGTAATTTATATTTAGGTGCCATGAATCACTCTTGGTATAATTAAACTCAGTATAAGGTCTCGTAAAAGAGCTTCTGGAATCTCATATCTTTTCATGAATGAGTGATTATTAATACTATTCCTATTTTAGTAGCCAGGTATCTTCAGGTCTTCTGACATGTTTGTTAGATGTTAAGGGCATCAATTGCCAGCAGGTATTTTATATAGTTCAAAGAGATAATTGGCTTGAACTCTTTTGCACGGAAGACATTGTAATAAGTAAACTTTATTCTGGATGGATGTATCCATTTATGTAGAGTTAATGAGCGAACTTAAACCAGCAGAGTAAATCGCTTCGGATCATACATACCGCTAGACGGCGACATGTCATATAGCAAAAATAACCGCATGGGTATAAGCGTTCTCGAATTGGAAGTTAATGGCTTTTTTGTGTTGCTACTTTCATGAGGTACCTTTGCGAGATTTTATTATGTTGGCAGACGTAACGCTAGATCCTGCAGCGTCGCTTCGTTCGACGCACAAGGCGCAATTCCTACGATTTATTGACAAGACATTCATCAAAAAGCTAAAACTTCCCGTTTAACTGCGGGGTCGCGAAGTAACGATCTGCCACTGGAGATCACTCCATAGGCCAATTTCGATCCGATAAAAACTTTGCTCGGCGAAATGAATGTTGACCTAAAGAGAACCGTGTTAACTGATTCGTTTCTATATCTGAATCGATAGCTTCTTGCTCCTGCTACTGCTTGCGTCAAATAAAGCGCAGCTGTTGATACGGATAGACAGCCGATGTGATGCGTACTTCATCAAATACCCGAAGCAATGTTGCAATGGCTCCTGCTAGAGCTCATATCCCTAATAAATGTGCATGTTTACAACGAGTGAGTATTCGAAATGACGTACGATTGAGCATAAAGCTATGAATTTTCGCATTTCGAATGAAGCGCCCATATGAATAATTAGACAATGCTGAACTTGACGTAAATGATGACGTTATTGAGTCGAGCAAATAATTGAACTTCCAACACCAATTAAATTTATTGGTTTACAAATACTTTGGGGTACGCCATGGCGAGTCGAAACGATAGTAATCCAAATACAGCGAAATCGGTGTAGCATCCGGGATGTCCTAGGTCATGCGACATGTTGCTATCAAAAAACGCGTATTACCTGCCATGGGTAACTGTATACAATGCTGCACTGATATATAGTCCTGTGACACCATAGCAGAGGTAAATTCACTGTCCAGAGAGGCTATGTGGACAGCTGAAGGAATCCTGAAGTCCGAAAATCTGTCCCCCGCTTCAAATACAAACCATTCTTCGTTCAATTGTATACTGACTTTTTTTTTTTACTCTTAATTTACAACTACCAACAAGTCCGCTTTGATTCTGTTATACTATAATATAATAACATTGACGGATAGCAGCATATAATCTTAGCAACGGTTAGACAATATGTCAGTTGTCAATAAAATGTCTGCAGAAAGGAAGCAATCTGAATATAATTATACTTTGTTTGTAAATACGTACCCGCGTTGATATCACAACATCATGGGCCCAGTACATTCACTTCGATGTGCGAATATTAGGATCGTTCATATTCATCTTATACCCTACGGTTCGGATTCTGGTCCATGAAGCCGACTAAATAATATAAGATACCTCGCGAACAGTCCTGGAAAAATCAGCCGGACGATTTTTCGAGAAATAACAAAAAATCAGCATTTATCTTGCTGTGTACGGACTTACAAGTTTGCCTGAAAACAACATAATATTGTTTAAACAAAAGATATGTAGAAATATACTTTTTGGGGGCATTCCGCTTGTTGCGACCAGCCCTTTCACATATTTTAATGGGGTGCTATTTATAGTCCAGATCCCAATGCACTAATTCAGAAAATTTGAAAAGTCCTCACAGCTTCCGGCTTTTAAGGCTTCTAGGACATGAAGCGCAAATGCTCCGCTTCGTAGTCACAAATCACCCATATGTCTCTTTGCCGTTGTTGCCATGTTATCGTTCCCTTGCCTATGGGGCATATATCTTCCTTGTGTCAAACCTCCAAGGGCCTGCTACGCCGGATCGAGCCTGTTTCGTGCACAAGCTTATGACCTTTTTATCATTCGTGCCTTTACTTATAGCTTTAATTGGCTTTAGGATGTTTTCTGGCTTTTAGGTTTTTTCGTCTTTCAACTACTTAAGGGGAGCCGCATGTCGATAACAAATTCGTGACTTGTAGATTAAACCTTCAGTGTAGACGTTCTTTTTTTTTGTGAATGAAAAATACAGATCGAGTGTTTTTTTCGCACGGATATTTGAACATGGATAAAAAACCCAATTTAAGAGGGGATAGTAAGTGTTTTTACAATAGCTGACAGAGAAACTGAGGTTTTGTTTCTACGAAAGTTGATTTTGTTCAACAGATATTTAAGACTGTTTGTTCTAGAAAAACATCTGATATCAGGAACAGCGGATAAACTCATATACGTTGCCACAAATAGTTTGCCAAATTTCCGCGATCTAAACACATAATATATATATATATATATTCGGATTCAACTGATTCGGCTAAAAAAATGAAGTCGGGTAATATATAATAGGAGTTGTTAGCTTTACTTAAGTATAGTTCGAAGTGGTGTTGGATTCTAACTCATATCGATATTGCAAAACAGCTTGCCGTTGTTAGTCCAGCGCGAAAAAAGAAGATTTTTGATTAACAAAAACGGAATCACCCGTTCCGTGAAGCTAACAGACGTGTTAACAGCCATTACGATATAAGCAGCAGCTTATGTAGTAAGGACAGTTACAATTAATGGTTTACTACACTAGCGCAAAGAATCTTTGTACTTAATTTAATTAAAAATACGATAAACCAGCGATATGAAAAAAAAAAAAGGATAAATTGCGAATTAAGGCTTGACTCAGCCTGCCAAAGCAGTAAAGTCTGGTGACTAGTACCTAGATTAAATTTTAGGAGGGATAATCCATTAACACCCTCACAAATATTACAGGTTAGTGTGAAATACGTCCAGCAGCGTTTTCCGTACTTGTTTGTATGTTCGCATTCAGTAAAAACTGAAAGAACAAATTTTCGTATCCGAAATTCTAGTCAGACACGTTTGTGTCAGTACAGCTGATTGACTGGACGTCCATGCGTGTGTATCTACTCAATTAACTGCCCGTCCAGTAATTAATGGTATCTTTTGTTTTAATTCAGTTGTAACCATATGTTTTATATCGTTCCTTCGAGGCCCATAGGGTGACGTATGATGCGGAACTATAAGTAGCATAGGTGCATGAAACGGGCAGTTTGTCTAACGGCGGGTTAATGATGCTGCAAAAAGTGGAAGGCTTTCCATAAAACTGTGATTTATATAAGGATAGGATGTATGAAAACATTAATTGACAGATGGCAATATACGACCATGTCTTCGTATTAAAGAGTAAGAGAAGAGCTGGTTTTTCGGCCATCCACGTTACAATTAGGTTACCTGAAAAGAGTTATTTTTGTAGCATGGATTGCTATATTCACTGCCTTCTCCTGTTCTCTCGGAGCGTCTGTTTCCAGTTATATTCGGTGATTATGAACTTTTTTGCCTCTGAGCGTTTCTCGAGTACGGCAACATCCCTCATTTAAGAGGGCAATTTCCTTCGCAGTAAAAGGCATTTCATAAGGATACTCATGAAAAAGAAGAAACTACCTCAAACAGGTTGGCGAAATGTGTTGAAGCAAATATTGTATGAACATTACAATTAGACTTTCATATAGTTGTACCTGGCGTATTCCAAACCCGCGGTAAGCACACTTCTGGTTTACATAAACTCCTGTTGGATAGAGCAAGACATTTCCAATTCCTTATACGGGCAGCGGCCTTCTTATTTGCTTATGATGGGAGGCGTCACATAGCGTTACGTTGGAGGGGAGGGGAGGGGAGGGGAGGGGGGTAGGTTGTCCAATAGTGGTTCCGTATGATAGTCCGCTCCAGCTTAAATTACGCATTCCGATGCGTATCGACTAGGTTGAAATCAATATTCGGATGATTAGAGCTTTCGCCAAGACAACATTAAACTGCGAATCAAATAAACAGGCCAGTGGCATGCATCTCTATTCAAAACTGCATTGGTTCCCTCTATGTAGAAGCGCCATTACTAGGGAGAAATGAAACATTTTGAGACTGACTTCCTATTTTAAATGTTCGTTGCTTATTTTTGGGTATTGCGCAGCTTTAGCTCAACAGAGTTTTAGGCGGCAAATGCGTGCTTTAGGATTTAATTGGCTTCCCTCTGATATTTCAGTCCAGCGTAAATTAAGAAAACATAAAATAATTCAAGGTGCTTAAAATAGTATGTTCTTTGCATTTTGTCTTAATCGCAAATACACATGCAAAGGTAGCTTTTGGGGGGGCGAGCCATTTACCCTATAATAGCGTGCAAAAACTTATTAATAAATACTTCAATTTTTGCTTCGAGCAGGTCAAGCTACACACCTTTCAGACGCTGATCGTAGTTGCTCCATTTTGAATGGATCACATTGAGACTAGAGTTCACCAGTTTATCGTTAGTACATCAAGGATATTTTGTCGCAATAACGTTACTGGTTGAGATTTGTCGATATCGAATTTGATAGGCGAGAAGTTGAACTTTCTTATTAGTTTACTTTACTTACTTTTACATACAGTTGCTTCACTCGTACTTAGATTTTTATACGATTAACGTAAATGGAGATGTTTAGACATAAAAATGGTGCTACACGTCAGACCTAATGTTGCCATCAAATAATCAGACCTGATTTTGATTGCCGTTCAGCGTTCCATGTGTGTCTTTAGGAACTCGAAATAGCAGGCCGCATTCATTGCTATCGCATAGTAGCAGACGCCCCTTGTATATTGTGAAATACTGCCATCATCTTACGTCCAAACCTAACTTACATTGCAGCAAATTTGATATCCTTACAGCGTAACGCACTTCCTCCAGCTTACGTTTAGGATCTAACTATGGCTCGTCCATGCCGACTCTACGTTCCACGCCAATTATTAAATTTTTTGTAAATTGCTGGGATAAACGCAGCTACCCAAGCCTCCCAGCGCAAGTTTTTAGCAGATTGGAGTGCCTGCCAATCAGATTTCATTTGCTAACGTCATGTGGTTAGAAATTTACAACTTCAAAGCCCGTTGGACTCGTTTATAATAGGTTGATACTTTCAAGGTATGCGTACGTTCTTAAACACAAAAGATACAGTTGTTTTGCTGCTGCTGCTACTACTACTACTTCAGCTTTGCTAAGTTTAATCCATATGGACTCGGCCTATCTGCATCCATGTATTCGCAGTTATTTTAGTCTTTTCGGAAAATACGCATAAGGGTTGAAGGGCTTCAAAACATTACCTTGAAAAAATAGTTATAAAGTAAAAGTTGCACGTGAGTTTGATGAGCTGAAACTCTACCAGACTGACTAAACTTATAGTGGCGATAATCTCTAAAAAAGCCTTAAATATGACTCGTCGAAATCAACCTGTGATGTTCAGCAGATTGGCTTAACTGAGATAGCTCTCAAAGTTATAAAGGCTTCTTTTTTAGAAGAGTCATCTACCGGACGTAGTTTAAATTTTCCTTGTACATATCATTTATTACGTAGGGAGTATTGCCGCTGGATGAGTCCATACCTAGGCCAGGTAATGGTTGTACAGAAACGAATTGTAGTGTTTTGCAAAAGATAATTTTAGGTGACGATAAGACTTATTACACTAACATAGCCTTGCTTAAGGTTAGAAGTCCTTGACGACTAAATGTTTAATGGTTTCAGCGCAAACAATTGCGACCCCAAGATATCTAGCCCACCTAAAAGTTCGGTGATAATTTGCGTGATTGAGATTAAATGTATCCTATACTATAGGTATTACATTTTTAGCTTATATAATCATAAGCATGGGTTGATCGTTGGCGGTGCTATTAGGTAATATAACTCTAATTTTGAAAATTAAGCTCGAAGTAAAAGAAGTTGCCTACGAAAAAACAACGCAAAAGATTGTTGCACAGGCCTTGCAATTAGGTCTTCCGGAAAAGCGTGAAGTTGACGTCTCTGATGCAGCACTTCGATACTGTGTAGCCGAAGTTTACTAAGAGGTTTAATCGAAAAAGAGCTCCGAACAGAAAAAAAGTTCTTCAAAAACCGTTACTTTGCATTACAGAAAAGAATTAAAAAAAGAAAAAAAAACTAATGTCAGTATATTATACGCTTTTTGTTAACGATTATATAGAAATACATTGCTAGTTTATGGTGGAAAGATTCCCACTCTTTAGCTTTAAAAGCACAGGTCCGTTTTGCACAAACTGTGTGTAAGCTGTACCAACAGGCGAACGTTTTTGCGATAGCTTTCAGATCAAGAAAAAACATCAATGTCCAATAGACCAACTAACAAACATTTATATTATTAAGAAGCATCAGGTTCTCGCATTTTGATTACTACTGCATAGATCTAGTCGCTCAAAAATGACGTAAATGAATAAATCTGACATGTCGTAACATCTTGACACATTTATCTTAGTAAAACACATGATCGACGTTAAGCAGCACAAAGAGCAGCTTCGTTACGCTGCTCTAAAGACAAATATGTACAAAAAAATATCGGCTAAAGGCGTTTTGACTTAGTTCTTTGCTCTGTTATAAACTATCACTAAGTTATGCTAAAGAATAAGAGCATAGGTTAAACAAATAGAAAGCGTGATAGGAGTCGTACAAGCCGCCCCCATGTCTGCTTAGCAGGTAATTTTAGGGACATGTTGTGGTCTAGGTTCGAATCATGGAATAAACAGAACTATGTTTGGTACTGGTATCAGCCGTCCGGCAGAGCATACCAGACACTGAACTTGAAACGTAGGAGTTTACCCCAAGAATGATCTGACGGGATCAACGTTTTTCACAATGACTGCTCAAAGATATACCTTTAAACATGGCCCCCGGCACGTATGCATGTACTGTTATCCTCAGTTTGAGGAGGGCTTGCGCAATTACATGGCAATCCATTATTTATAGTCTCAAAAGCGTGTTGCTATATTTAACAAGGTGGTGGAAAAGGCACTCGTTGCTCGGACAGATTGTGAGGCGCGCAATTTTCAAATAGACAGAAGGAATAAGCTCCTATACATAATTTACTTCTTGAAAGCTTGCTTTCATTACTGTGTGCTTTTCTACGAATCCTTAAGTTTGTTACTTAGGCTCCAGTAGAATGGCCTTAGGCTGCTCTCATTGCGCTCGCCAAACAAACAGAAAGTTGTCAACGTGAATGTTAATCAGTATTGTTCAGACCACGTCCACTGCAGCGAAATTCGAAGCCCTATGTGGTTTTGTTTATGACAAACAAAATGCGTCCACCCACCAGCCATTCGCACTGGAAGGAGCAAATAATTCAATGTTATGGTGCAGGCAGACTTCTTAGCGTCGTATTATTTGGTTAACAGAGTAAGGCTGCGCACGTAGAAAAGCTACGTAAAACGTCTTGCAGAATCTACCCACAAGACCCGTTAACCTACCTGAGCTCTTTCCATACCTGACGCTGGACAATCTACTTTTCCAATCCCATTAAAACAATGGTGCGAAATTCTGAACTATCCGCTGGAGAGAATGATTTGGACAAATTATAACTATTCTGTGTTAAAATACCAAATTAAGTTACAAAATTAAAAAAAAAAAGGAAGCAAATATATGGTAGAATCACCCAATTAATCTAGCTAGTAGCTAATGCTTCGTATGAACTTTTCTTATTAAATAGAAACACAATTGTATAAAATGATGTCTTAGTATGACGAGCACGCTGACCCAAAGTGAGGCTAAGCTAACGCCTGTTGGAAAACTGGGATTTTTTTTCACTTAAGAAGAAAACGTGGCGTTTCGGAACAGATAAATTTTTTCCCTTATTCCATTTAGTATCTATGTTATGTGCTTCATAGTGCAAGAAGTTTCCAAATCTGATCTGAACGAACTTGTCTAGCTAACATTTGAAACTTACCTTATTATCAAGCGCATTAATATAACTTTATCTACCAGTAAGGCGGAATGCCGACAATAGGAGGCTTGAAGTATAAAAAGGATGCAAAAAAACCTTTCACTCAGGCTATCGTTAAGCGGCTGAAGCAGGCTTTGCCATGTGTGCACGGCGAACGTTATTGTGATGAAAGATGGCTTCGCTCATCGGAACTTCTCTGTTAAATAGCTTCGGTTACTCGAAGCAATGCGGGTCATCGATATCCTTTTGTCACCCATCTCATTTTTATTAGGCATTCTGTTGGTGGTTAATTAAATCTTTTCTTCTCAATCATTATTTAGTATGCAAAACCTGTTTAGTTCTTCCTAAACTAAATCGTAGTTTTATTATACTCACCAGGTAAATAGAAACCTAGTTTCTATTCAACAGATAAAATGTATTGAGCAGCTTCAGGAAAAGTTTTCTGAACACAACATGCAGACGAAGTGTGAATTTTATAGCAAGTTCTCGTTTATTAACAACAGAAGTTGTCCCAATATTTGCCAACGTGAACAGGTTATGTTAGAGGGACGTTACTGATAGGTCAGCGAAGTTCCACCTTTCCAACGATTAGTAAGGACCAACGTCGGATACGGTTAAGTCTCCTCGACGAAAATGTTTAGTACGTTACCCAAAAGGCCCCATAAACGTATTTTGTCTGTTGAGTGTAAGTTCCTGGGTTTAAAGTTTGGCGGGAGCGTATGCCTCGCAGCGGAACTAGTGCCTTCACGTTTCGTATACGAAAACGACCGTCGAGTGATCTCGACTAAAAAAATTAGAATTTAGCTGACCTGAATTCATGTGAAAAAACTGACATGCTCGAAACAAATAAGGCACTGCAGCCTACAAAGGCATCTACCAATAACGTTCGGCATTGATCGCTTCAGTCCTATTCATTACGTATGATTTTTGGCATACGTTAGGATTTACACGAATCGACGTTCTTCCAACAACAAAATCTGCCGCTGAAATGATAATGGCGTCACTCCGTCAGTGCACTGGGTGTGTGACTTCGCTAATACATCTCTCATAAATTGAAGCTCTTTTGCACTGCAAAATACATCGATTGGCGGTCGAACCGTTTGTGCTGTATTAAAGCGGGTACTTTCGATCAACCGAATATCTCACTTAAATAATTCATTCCAACTAGATTTATCTAGTTCAACGAACGTATCGTTGCACAATGAAACGTCCACTGCGACTGAAACATTAGCGATTTGACTTTATTTGATTTATTTCTAGAAAACATTACATAGTATACATTTTTTGCGTGCTTAGTGTATTATTCATTGCCTTATAGCCTCTATGTTTCGTGTTTTACGTCCGGCATCGCCCTTAGCCACCCCAAGCCTTTAACGAAGACTATTCGTACGTACTTAGACTGATATTTTCACTTTCAATTGCGATTTACCGGCCGAAGTAAAACCATATCCACTCATTCAGTGATGAGTGATAAGACAGTGGTATATATTGATCTGAAAAATACCTACTTAAGACAATGATCGCGTATTCTATATATGTAGATCTGCGAGAGCTAGAAATCGCCTTAATTAAACAAGCTATATTTACTCCTTTGCTTTTTTCAACGAGGTTTTACGGTTTGGGGCAGTTTTGACATTCTGGCGATTATGGAACATGCTCAAAGTTAAGAAAGTTAGAGTTGACCTCTGACACGGCTTTGGTTTTGAGTTAAAGAGTGGAACGTTCGAGGGGTTCCGTTAGGACAGTTAACTGTTTACGCTTTCCTTATCAATAAAGAGCATTGATTCGTTACACTGATGCTTTATTGCAGGAGCTAATAAAATAACGAATATACAAAAAGGAACGGAAATGGAGTGCAATTGCTTGTATCAAGAAACCTGTCGTCATTAAAGAGAATACTTGATTTTGTCATTAGCCGAGTAATGCATACTATCTGTGCACTCAATATCACAACGATAGGTGAAGCAAACGCCTTTTAAATGCGGACGATATTATTAATTCATGATGAGAAGGTATGCCTATTGGAGTCGCTTTACGGGGTGGGAGAATTCCCTGCAAATGTTTTCCCAGCCAGACGCGACGCGTCTTCCCGTGTAAAATGCAGCGGCATCGTTCACCATGGAGTTTGGAATACGAATTAGGCTTATCCTCAAATCAGCTACTCGAAAGCGAACTTATGCTAAGTAAAGCCAAACATAAAATGTTCTATAAAATTTATCTGGTACTAGTTATGGGAATTCCTCGCAGGCTAATTACAATGTGTACAAGAACTGTTATCATTGAAATTCCCTATTTGTAGGAATATATTGCCAGTTTATGCTGTGCAGTGGAAATAATTGTGGGCTCTAAGTTACCAATCATCTAGGTTGGCCGAAAAACTCAGAGTTACAGATGCAGTCAATCAGTAACGAATCATGAAACACAGCGCGGTATATCAGTGGTGCACGCAAGTCCAAGACCCCTAACCGAATTCCAAGTCGCTCTAAGCGTTTTTTTTAAACTAGAATCTTCATTTGGTTTCAACATTCTTATTTACAACGCTTTTGCTATTACCTAGAGTATTGTTTTATGTCCGACGTTGCTAGACCTGCTTCTTGCTAAGGCCTCCTTGCTTAATTAGACAAACCTCAAACCTGCATCGGCCGCCTTCTTCAATCAAATCAACTAAGATATCTGGTAAGAGCTCTGTCGAAGTTTTGGAAGCTTACTATTGGTGCTGCTCGTAACATGAACCGAGACTATCTTTAGGACAAGCAAGCACTTGGTTCCAGAGAAAAACAATACACAATACCAAACTAGCCCCATGGAGGTGTTTGAAGAGCGGGTGTGCAATCATACAGGCAGCTTTTCAATAATTTTTCTTGCTGATATCGTTGAAACCGACCGGTCATTAGGGTTGCTCTACTTTGTCGTATTAGCTTTTTCCTGAAGAAGTGGACAAACATCAGGATTCATGGGTGACTGATTATCGTTCCGCTACAGATACCATGGTGTGTTAAATTTTTGAAACGACGATGTGTCTCACTCTAAAATTTGCGGAAGATGGCGCCTGCCCAGTTCTGTCTATCTACTAACATGCTGTATAAGTGTTATAATTCGTAATACATGTATAAAGTTCAATGATTAATTAAAATTCGCTGTGAGACAAATTTGGGTCAGGCGGATAAGCCTTATGGCGCTGAACTCAGTCTCGACGCATGAAGTCCGGCCTCTAACATGGCAACCAGGTCTTAGTTTACCATAGCTGCCCGAAAAATGCTTTTTAGGCAACCTCACCTAAAAAGATCTTAAACGAGGCCTTTTCTTATTAAAAATATCGCTACCGGCCGAAACAGTTTCCGGATCAAATTCACAGGCAACTAAAAGCTATCTAATGCTTGTTTTTTTTTTGTGGACTACAGAGATAGGATGACACAAAAATTGGTACAATGCCTGCCAAGTGAAGTCCGTTGTTGTACGAATCGCGCTCTATAATCTTTCTCCAAGACCTTCCACACAGTCGTTCAGATAAGAGAACGAACACAAAAGCAATCAAGAGGACATACGTTGCTCTGTGCAGGTTCACAACGTCTTTAATATAAAAAAAATGCTTGCTACTGATGAAATACAACAGTTTGTACATAGTTCTCATATTGGTTCGGTAGTAAACTGGATGCAAAAAGACTTACTAGAAGTCCTTGCTGGATTTCTACGCCTGAAGTGGACTCCTATTTAAGGAACAAGAGACGTTGATGCTGACTACAGCTGGGACAAAATGGTATAAAATAGGCTCGTATTGGGATTTTATTTGAAGAAAAGGTCTCGTTTGTTTGGTGTGAAAGCGTTTTTAAATGGAACTATCATCAAAGAGAACGTTTTATTATTTTCGAGAATGTGCGTCGTGTGTGTATAGCGGTTTTAGCGACTTTTAAATCTGCTATGGCAAAAAGTAATCGTTGATATATAAGTAGGAAGCACTATTTTTGTAGCAAATATTCCGAAAACGTGTTCGACTACTAGAGACCGGCACTCTCCTTTTCTGCAACTAGCCATCTGTTATGCATCTTATTATTTTATATACCCTTGCTCAAAAGCTTATAAATTATCGTGTTCTCCCTTCCTGCGTTAGACTCTCTGAGAGACCCACGAGACCCGACACAAATAACCTTGTGACTTTTGCGACTACGCTTTTAGGTATATGTATTTATTAAAGAAGTTAAGTTCTCATTTGGTAAGTTGATTGTTGTGTAAATGTTTCTATATATGTGGACAGGAACGCTTAGCATACTGTTGTTTCAAGCGTCGATTTTTCTTAGATGGCAACAAGAAAATGATCGAATCAAGCTTCTTGCTATCTTTGAAAATTTCTGTAGGAGTTTCCAAATAAATTTGTTGTTCGCTAGCGTTTTACAAAGAGGAAAAGGGTTTCCTTGTATATCTAAATCATGTATATCTATTGTATATATATTGTATATCTAAAGGCAGCGTCATGTTGGTTTCGATAGGCAGGTACGAATTATCGTCGTAATGGGCCGTTTGATACAAGGAACTCTAATGATGAGTGCAGCTTTCTTATCAACCATAAAGATAACAATATATACCACAATAACACGGAAAGCATTTTATTTAACCTTGTCCCTATCAATAGAGGATAGCGCTACGCTAAAACAGTCACCACACTTTAAAGTAGTACTTTTCGGTATAATTTTTAAGTTCTTCAAGCGAGTAGGTAGCATCTCGAGCTAATTATGCGATGAAAAGCCGCTCGATGTAACACCTGTCGACTTTTTCGAAGCGTGATTTGCATTCAGTGCTTAAGCAAAATATTTATATTTAAAAATTATTATACTTAAAGATAAAATATACTCTAATTAATAAAGTTACAACTATCCACGACTTAGTGATTTTTGATGTTGTAGTTGGGATGCCAAAAAACCTTTTTTTTTTTTTTTTTTTTACCAGTATGCTTAAATTTAGCATTTCCTAAGTCAAAAGTAGCTACAAGTTCTTTGCTATGATGCCGCAAACTAGTTACGGAATCCTATAATCGAATGCAGTAGACGAATGCGCCTATAAAAAAAGGTAAATATCGATTTTCCGCTTATAGAAAATTGATTTGAGACGAGCAGTGTCTAATAAATATGTCTTACAATCCTGACATTACGCATAGCTTCATATGCGTTAATATTAAGGATTCTTTAGTAACTAAAAACTACGTTAAATTATCCATGATTTAATTTAAATTACTACTCAGTTGTAAATATAATCCTTGGAGTATATGCTAAATTCTTTTTTAGCGTAAATCTTAAATTCGTATCTTAAATTCATTTTTTAGCGTAAAACTCATGGGTGTATTAAGTGCTACCCCTGTAAGTGCATTGCGATGTGGTCAGATTGGCTTGAGGCCAGTTCCTCAAAAAACACAAAATTACCAGAAGAACAACATAAAGCATTCGTACCGTTACCAACACAATTTCCAGATTGTTCATGACCAAGTTATTGGGAGCGACGATAGTAAAGAAGCTTTGCTCTTCCAGTGTATATACTTCTCCGTATGGATTACCATCATTAAGCAGACCGTAGAGAGGTGTAGTAAAAAATCAACATTTACCAGACCGAAATGAGCGAACGCGACACCAATGTCTCGATCTAAATGTTCTAAATGATAGGAATGCTGAGAAGGTCCAAGGCAGATGTCGCTTGTACGTCAAACGCAACACCCAGAAAAAAGCCGGATCATCCGTTAAGATGACCGCTCAGTTATACCGACCCGCTGAGAGTAATATCTTATCAGATCAACTTAGTTATGACGAAATTTTGAAGAATCACAAGGGGTAGTTCTTACATTTACTTTAAATCGTTCAAATGATCGCTCTTTCTGAATCGTACTAGAAGTGACGACCACAAATCATATTTCGAGTATTCCATAAAACCACAGAATAACTACGCTAGACTTCAAGAATTACTCGACATGACTTTGTATCACCTTCAAGTAAAATGAGATTCGAGGCAATGATACTCGAAGGCCTACTAAGATGTACATCATTGTATGTTATGCCTGTATACCACATGCCCTAAATGTCTAAAATAATTACGCCGGATAGCCTATTACTACGTTGTTAATTTTCGGCTAAAAAAGAAAAAAAACTAAAACCTATATAATACACGGTTTCGCAATTAAGCCACTTCAGTTCACATTAATAACTCTTGACACCTAGCAATCAACTCCCCCGAGACTCTTCCCAGGTTCACATCTAAGCACTTAAACTGTGCTAGCAAAAGGTCGAATCTCCTATTTTATCTTGTCTAAATTTTACTATACGTCCGTGGCTATGATCAAAGTAAATGTCACACCTAACAGATCAGACGAGTAGACTTAATCTGCAGCGATCTCGGTCACCTCCGAGATGGAAGTGCTGAAATCCTCAGTGCTGAAAATTGGCTTGCCGCAAGACCGTTGGTCGGTCGCAATGGTGAGCTACACTGTACACGCAGCACCTCGCAATATTGCCGCCGCTTTCGCAATTCGGACGCAAAACGAACCTGGCAAATAGTACTTCCCTTAAGCAAATGCATACCTAAGTCTCTACAGGTACACAGTCCTCGCCAAGTTAAGCAAATCAAATTATCCTTTTTTGTATTTGCACGTCTATGATGGTCAAGTTATATGGCGTACCCGATTATACTATTACACTTTCTAAAGATTATATTGCAAATCAGCCAAAGCGGCGATACCGTCCCCAATGTACAGGTGTTCAGCATATTTATAGTTGCACAGACGGTCCCGTCAAGCTGTAAATTGTGTGCCTTGTGTAGTCGATAGTTTTAGACCTACTACGAACAAACATACAAATAGTGTACAACGCTAAAGAAAGTGCCAGCCATGACCAAGGCCATGCCATTCTAATCGAACAAAAGACATCGACATATGATAAGCAAACATCTGCATAGCGAGCTATAGTATAACCCTTAAGAATTGTGCTTTAGCCTAGGAATTTTTGGATTCAAGACGATAATTGTTTTAGTATCAAATCTTTATGCAAGGATTACCCCGCATATATTGGCAGGCTGTAACGTGAAGATGAGTGAACGTGTATGTTCACTCTAGATCTAGCCTCTGAGGCAAGAGTAACGATTGCCAAAGAGCGCTTTCGACACTAGTTTCATGTCGGCCTTAAGTTAACTCTTAATGTTGGTGGCTCGTCTTATTTTTACGCTAAAAAGTTATGTGATGGCCCAATAGAGTTTTGATATTCTACAACAGTAGAATGTCGGAACCATAAACGATTGTTTCAGGTAAGACGTTCCTCTAAAAAAATTCCGGCTGTTTTTAACTATATCAACACTCAAGGAAGACTAGGGGACATGGCTTCAAGCACTACAAAATATACAAGTTTCAACACACTGTATCCTTTCAACTAACTTTGTAGTCTGTTAATTACGACACTCTTTATCAAAGAGAAGCCGTCGAGATATTTCGATATCGTTTCGACTGTTTCGTTTTGGAGAGGCTGTGTTGATATCTTCAACATTTGTGCCCGTTATATTGATAATAATTTTAGAAGCATTTAGTAGCCTTGGTTCAAATCCGAATTTCCGTTTTTGTGCTGGTTGCCACCCGTTTGATGGGGCACCTAACGGATGTAAAACGTATACATCTCTAAGACATCAAACGCTATGTCCGCTGGTGCCTCATGCATACATATAGGCTGTCCTATAAATATGTGCATTTTTATTTTGGCTTTAATTCCAAGAATTAGCTGTGTAACTCTTCCTGTCTCTCCACATGTCTAAAATGATCGCGGTGCTGGTCAGAACATTATCGATCATCTTTATCTCTACATTGACAAATTTCGACAAACATCGAATTTTGGCTTGTGGTGCATTGTTGCTTATTTCCGGCTTGTACATCTTTCCGTGTTGTTAGTTTTTTAGCGACGACTTTCTTTTTAAGGTACCCGCGCGAGGAAAAGTTGATTAACTTGAATCAGTGAATTTTTTAAAGTAAACAACATGAAAAAAAACTATAGCCAGAATTCATGATGACTGTTTTTTGGATTTATGAGATATACGATGGCAAGAAGAACTGTTGCCCTTTATGAGTTTATGTATAGTCATAAAAACATGAACATCATTGAAATTCGTTTGTAATTATTGGTTACAATAACATCGTTATCATTGAATATGTTGTACTACATCTCGAATTATATATGGACGGATGAAGATGAAATCGAATAGATCGCGTTCATACCCGTTTGTGGTAAACAGCCATTGGACTACATGGTCAGTAAGTGTCTTTCTTTGTACAATAGTTTAAAGATGCTTCACGTGCGACACTCGCGAAGAGAGAATGAGACGATTTTACAAAATCGTACAATGGTATTTAGTTTGCGTGCAGGAAGTACCTTCGACCGAACTCGACAATGCGCAAAGTCCTTGGGTAACCTTATTTGGTTGGCCACTAACTATCCACTGTTAAAGAAGCATTAAGCGTTAAGCGTTAGTATAACGAGCTTAATAAAATAATGAATAAAACGATGAATCGGTTTTGGTTCGCAAAAACTTCACTTCTTGAAAGCGTACCTACGCGACCTATACGATCCGTGTATCTAATTTCTTCAAATTTGCTATTAGAGTCGAGAAAAGGGAGACGTAAATGTTCACAAGGTCAATACGGATCTTTTAATGAAAATATTAGCCGTTCCTATATTGTAAAAGCGTGAAGATATTGGTGTCTTTTTTTTTCGTAAT
The DNA here is from genome assembly GCF_002443255.2 of Varroa destructor. Taxonomy (NCBI): domain Eukaryota; kingdom Metazoa; phylum Arthropoda; class Arachnida; order Mesostigmata; family Varroidae; genus Varroa; species Varroa destructor. The sequence goes on from NW_019211458.1 coordinate 12,808,093, forward strand.
TAATTGCATCTTTTCAGCTATTTAATTCGCTCAGCAGCGTTTAGTACATGCCAAGAGACGGAAAGTACCATATTATCCTTATTATAACCTTATTATTATAAGGTTGCTATTATTGTTATCGTTGGAAATAAGCTTTGTACTTAGGCATAAGGTGCCACACTTTGCAAGTATTTTTCAAGACTCAGCCTAGGAGACGCCGGTCGTTTCCTCCAGAAGGCTAAAGGATAAATTCAGAGAGTGTACAGTTGTATAGCTATGGCGGCTGAACATACCAATTGTTGAATCCATTTTTGCGAGCTAGGGCGTGACCAGGATTTCCATTTACGACAGATCTGCTCGTAACCAAATGGAGCACAGTTGCCACTGAAGTTTACTATGATGATACAAATGGCAAAAAGACTCTGCAAATATGATTCGAATTAATCAGGGTTCGATATAGAAGATCATAGGTTGAAATACTAAACAAGTAATCTGTTAGTAACAACAGCTCGAAGTACGACCGCCTAAGATATTCTCAATTGTGCATCAAACGAATGAAATGCCTGTTCAAAAAACTGCATATTAAAGAAAATATGATAGTAATTAACTTCATACCATAGTCGTTTTAATATTGTGGGGTTAAGCGCGGTGCGGTTTTATTGGGGACGCAATACGGCCGGTGTTTTCCAAGGAAGCCGCTTGCTCTCCTGCGATGCATTTATCTATTATATTTACTTGCAATTTTAAGCACTATTTCACAAACTAAGCATAATAGATGCTCATAATAGAAAACAATCTGCAGAAGGCCGTAGTCAAAGCTACACACCATGTGTTTTTTTAAAGGAAAAATAATCGACAATGCCCTTCACCCCCTGTCTCCTACAAATCAGCTGATTGACTTCCACCAACGTAGCTTTCTAAAAATGAGCTTATATACACTTTGGATTTGGAATATAACAAAAACGCCTTGCAAACTCACAAAGCCATTAATTGGACTTTTTCTAGGTATGAGACAATTAGAATGGAGATATTCGTCCCGAAATGCGTTAATCCAAAGACTGCTTTTGATGGCACGGTACACCAACGGGCCATTCAGAAAGTAGCTAGATAACGAGATTTACGAGTTTCGTTCGACCGGCAGATGAAGTTCCGAAATCGACATAAGACTCCCCCCCCCCCCCCCCACCGTATCAATAACTTGAATATCAGGACGTTCTCCCCACAATATAAGCCTAAGAGCTTTATTATTATTTATGAGCCTTTGCTTATATCCTAATGTAAGATCATTTTTTTTAAAAAGGGAGTATTTGTATTGTATTAACAGTGTTCGTTTGGTGACCAGGCATACGAAAGACCTCGGCATTGTGTTGAAATTCACAACTTTCTTTTTCAGTTGTAAGTCTCTGCATTATTCTTGTAAGCTAGTGGAGTAACAGGATAGATAGATACAGAAACTGAAAATCCTCTTTCGCTAGAAACAATATTTTTTACTCTCACCGAATCGGCTATAACAAGTGAGCCAATAATACAAGGCATAGCAAAGATTACCATTTGTAAGCTACATTTGGCCATAGATATGCTAGATGATCAACGACACGCACACGTTTCACGTGCGCCCGCTGCCGCATATCAATTGGAGGAGATATGAGCCTTGGCAGCAATCAAAAATCAGCAGCTCCTACTTAAAGAAAAATATGCCAATTCTAATAGTTGGTGAGTCTACGTCGCGTGTCGTTCTGACATAGCAAAATGCAGTCTACGGACACAACTAGCAAAAATTATTATATATGTTGATGTATATACCTGTAACTGGATAGTATAAGCAGCACTATCTCTGTTACCCACAAGTATAGAAATGGGCTATGCGATCGGAGCACTGTTATTACTGCCACTATTAATTTGTAGCACAACACAGTAAAATATGCTATGAACAACAGCTATGGTATTAATTTCCAAAATGTCCATATATTGCGACACGCAAAAAAGATGGGCGCACTTTATGTTAGTACTGCGAAATTACCGGTTCATACAAGGAAGTTTTCTGCAATGCATGAAGGCAAGGACGTTTTTCGAATCTTCGACCTTCGTCCCAGCCAAAAATATAGGTATCAACTTTAACTACGTCTGCCCGGCAATCGAGTCACACAGCTGTAAAAACTGCGTAGAACCTCGAAACATCTACTTCAAGCTTGCACCTCAGAGTAAAAGCTACAGAAACGCTCTGAGTGACAGTGGAAGTCTTTTTGGTGTCACCCAGGTCCGTTCAAATGGGGCATCCTGGAACTACGAAGTGACCGAGGCAAGCTACAATACGTAAAAAGTGAAACTTACGCCAACGTTCCACGACTTGTGGCACACAGTGAAGAGCAAAACGAGGTGTACATATAGAAGAGGTGGTGAATGACGCACTGCTCCAAATTAAGGGCACTACAGGCCTTTACAACAATGCTCTTGCTTCGCCACCTTTTTACCCTTTATGTTTCGAGTCCTACGTCTGGCATTGCCGTCAGACACATCATCAGACGGCTGATCCCCAAAACGAGACGGAGTGTGTCTATACCCGGACTCGAGTCCACAACATGTTCCTAAGATTAGCAGGCAAATACGTTACACGTACTACACGTACAAATAATGATAGCGCTTATATCGAAAGAATCGGCAATCACGACTGTAAAATTATCGTTTTCTGAAACGGCCCTTTTTCCTTATACAATTATATACTGAATTAGTGATGAAGAAGGAACAGCGAACGTTTTTAGATCAGCCGCAAAGCTCTTTTCTGTATAATCTGGTTGTTGATTAAGAATTTAATAGGAAAGAAAATTAAACTTAGTGTCGAAATATTTAGTTAACGTAAATCCGCTCGAATTTATCAATTTCACCCCAGGCCGCGCCGCGCGACCTGAGCTTTAAGCGCATAAAAACAAACAGACGGCTGATCAGTTAATAGTTTTAGAATTGAAGCTGCTAACGTTGGTACGTGCTTAAAATATCCGTTTTTGAATAGGCCCTTTTTACCACATCCACGCTAAAACACTGCAGAACTAACAGAACGACGACACTATACTGCCGTTCCGTTAACTCGCCTAAGATACATCATCTGTACAGCTTCTGAAATCGACTCCAAATCATACCTATATAATATTGCAGAAAATCGTGACTCTTGAAAATAGTAATAGAAATACAACAATATTTGAAGTTAAGAAACTGATAGAATAGAAATTATTAGACGTTTTATAACCTACCATCCTATTTTTAAAAAGGTCAATTAATAATCAAGCTGATATTTCAACTACATTATATTATATTATTGAAATTATATTTAGCAAGTTATATGACCTTAGCGGTGCTTGCGAGATATCTAAAAATTTATCATTCCACTAGAAAACTGATTATAAGTGATCATAATAACGGAATAAAATAACGACGTACATACGTGCAACAACCATACTGATACGTTCCACAATAATCTTCTCGCACAAATGCGTACTAATGCACACGAGTTTGGCCTTAGAGTGTCCTCGTTGATAAACCGTTGCGTGGATCACTTTCTAAGGCACATTAGACATACGTCGAACATGCTGATTGAAATTCGAATATGTTGGCATATCTAAGTAGATCATCGTTGGGGTCCTCAGTGCGTATCTGAGTGAAGCTAGGAAATAAGCTCAAGTGGGAATCGATCTACGAATGGGTATCTTCTAGCGTTTAACTTCGTCAGTTGGAGAGCTGCGGCTTTATCAACCATCATTGCGTACTTGTTTGAATTGCGGTAAAACGATCGCACACGTATAGGCGCCTAGAATATGCTTTTGCCTTGAGAACATTCGATAAACATAAATTATTTGTATACTATGAATAAACTTTTGAATGAATAAACATTCGATCATTGGATAAACATCGATCGAAGTTTCGTACGGTACTATTTGAAGACATTGCAGAAAAAACCGACGTCCAAGTTATTATAGATAACCCAAGTAAAAGAATATTAGGAATAACTTCCTCGGAAAGTTGGGGCTTTTCGAAGGAGTTGTTATATTTTTGCCCTAACCTTTTTAACCCTAGCATTTTAACCTAAAAGTCGTATAACAAAAAAGTTCCATTAACAAAATTGTAGTTATTGACAAGGCGTGTTTAGTAACTTGGCTTATTTCTACCATCGGTAATGATCTATTTAACTTTGCCGATGAATTGCAGCTCTACGTACGTCATTTTACGTCGTAACGGTTCGCTCGGTGGCGTTTATATGGATAGAGAAGAACGACTAGCGTTGTGCACGCGGTCCTATGGACACGAAACAATACTGAAGTCGAAAGCCCTAGAAGCGGTTATGACGAAAGCACATTTGTCTTGCTGGATTACTGATTAGTGGAGACGTGGAGTCGGTAAGCCAGTAGCTATCTGTGTGCACAAGCGACTGCGTTGGCAAGCGTATCCGCAAAAGGGGAACGGCCCAAAAGAAACTAGGCCTGAGTACCGAAACAGAGCCCCTCTATGGCACTTGAGTGAAATCTATTTGTTTTGCATAAAATTTGCAAGCATGTTCGGATTTGCCAGTGAAGATGGACACTACGAATGGCTGTTTCGTGTCATATATTACCATATTTTGCGGTTAACTATATCTTGTACGCGTAGAGCCTTGTCGAGCTCTCTGCCTTCGATCCTCCACCCCTATCACTGGCTTTTCCCATTCTCAGTAATCTCAAGAGCACAATATGCCGATTTACATGATAACCAAGTATTAATAAACGGTGATTATACTAAGCCCAACTGATTAAGGTGAGATTTGTTACACCTTAGTTAATGCCCCGTTTCACCTCTAAATTCACTAAGTAAATTATGCTCGGGCTGCAAGTACCCAGTTAGTCATCGAAGGACATGCCCTCCATTTTCTTACATACAAGTCTTATTAACTACTCAGTTATAAGAAGCCGTAAGTCGAAGGCTATGCAGTAATAAGAAGAATGTTAAGAATTAAAACGTTTGCGAGTCAACTATTTTGTATGTCTATGGCTAATGGCGTTGGGAAGCGAAAATAACTGCTGCGATAAACAACGAAAAAATAATAGCTAAACGTATGCGTATTTACCTGTCAACCCACTTTTTCTCTATCTAGCAGCTTATCAGTACGTCTTACACCATTACAAGCCTAACTTTGTTCTCTTCTATATATCTGCATATATTATGTCCAGATATGTGGATGCAATTAGCTTGATTGGATGTTTCCAAATAAACATACCCTTCCATTGAACATAAACGTTTTCAATGTTGTTCATTCAATGTTCAACGCAACAAAAGAAAGCGTGCGAAAAGTCTTTTGTATTGTAATATCTATGTAAATTGTTTTGTGATCTAAGTTGACAACAAGCATAAGCATTGTTTGATTGAACATCTACTATAAACTAGTAATAGGGTATTCGTTATAGGGTGTGAATCCTAGCCCATATGTCATAGGATGTCAAACGCCGATCAGGCTTTAAGAAACTAAATTCAATTACTCTGAATGTCATGTTACATGCAAAAGCCTAATTGTGGTATTCCATTTTTCAGCAATGTTGAATGTCTTTTTTTTTTATTCCTTATATAATGCCATTTTCTAGCTTGCAAAGATGGTGGACTGCTTCTTATTTTCTCTTTGAAAATAACGATCACACCGAACAACAAAGCTTTTGCCAAGTACGAAATAGACTGAATAGCAACGCATTGCGGTAACAAGGAGAGGTGGTTTGAATCGTGCTGGATTTCGGATACCGTTGCTCAGACCATGCTTGCATCAAGAGAGTCTCGGAGCAAAAACACAGGGCGGATGCGGATCGAGAGCAGTTTACAGAACAGAGTATATAGGAGCAAGTTGACGAATATTAATTATGTCTTTTTTCAGCTCTCTAACGCCAGCCTCCGTTTTCTCCACCAATGGTGGTTGCTATGTTAAGGCCGAAATAATTTTGCACGTGGTGAATTATCCACTTAAGGTGCTTCTAAGAAATAGCCAACGACAGAGATGACGACGGCCACGACGACGACAACAAGGATAAGTTAGATAGGCTCGACTATATGTGGAGAATATCAACGAGTATCTAATAACACTGTCATGTCATTCACGCAGACTCTACGGGAGATTAGGCCATCGATAGGCGTCATGGGCGGGATACAGCGCAAACGAAACTGCACACTTCTAATAACCAACGTTCTTATCGTTCCGACTGAGAAGAACGACGTCTCGTCACACCTGAACTATCTAGACTGATATACGTCGCACTACTTTTAAAGTCATGTTGCTCTTGCGGTAGTACGAGGCACATGCTCCCCCTATTGCTCCTTGACCTTTGCTTAGCGACGGTGACAGCGGCTTCAAAAGCGGCTGCAGTGCTCGGGCTTGCTGACGTTTACGGGTACATGGCAAAGGCGTGTGGTTCTTTGTATGTTTATCTGCGAGGACGTGGGCCAATCAGGAATAGCAGAGGGTTACGGCGAAAGAGGGAGATAGGCACCTGCAAAGAAGCGCTGGCGAACTAAAAGTACAGGCTGCTGTTCGCCGAAACAGAATGTGCGTTGGAATACAATAAAGTGAATCTGTAGCTTGAGAATGAACCTGCGATCTCTCAGCTAGTTCAATTAGTGAATCCCGCGATGTGCTGGTAATCGCAATGTCGACATGAATATATACGTCAGTCCGTAGCTCAGAAGCTTTCAAAGCGTATTGCGCATTCGGATTTAGCGCTACTTTTCGGCCTAGGCTGCAGACGCAAAAGGCCTTTAAAGGAACAATCACAGAGTGCCACTAAACAAACAGAATGAATGTAAGTGGGTGGTCTGGAACAGGCCGCAAATCCGCTACCGACACAATAGACTGATTTGCTCACCTTAAGGGAACGCGATTCAGTCGGTTGTCAGCAAACAAAGCAATCGTTGAGAATACTAGTGCTAACGGAACACAACTGTGTGTAAAGAACAATAGAAAACCAAAAGAATGACAGCTGGAAAAACTGAGGAAAAGATTTACGTGCAACACATTCAGTAGGTATGTGTTGTAGCGCTTAGCCATTTGTATCATCATGACGTTTACAACTTTGCTGCTGCTGCTGCTGCTCAGCGTTTTTGATAAGGGCCGTGATAAAAACGGATATCTACGAAATGTGTACTTCTGAATATTTACGCTTTTTGTCACGGAAACTAAATAACAGAGTGTGGGACGTCAACGAAATACTAACAGACACATAGAAGGTGACGGGGTAATTTAAACCAATCCTGAAGTAATAATGAAAACTTGACAACGTAACAAGAAAGTAGAACATAACACACCTATGTTCAGCCCGGATCGAACTGATTTCTAGCTAAGCTCAATTCAGTTTAAAAATAAAGGAAAATGTCTTTCTCTAGAATGGACGTTATTCCCATCTGACTAGTTAGTTCATCGATAACAAACAAAATTTTAGTAATAATATTATTTGTTATCAGAAAACAGCCGAAACAATTTTGGCCGATCCGATGACGATTACTTACAATGGAGTAGTGTCTTTCATTGAGTTAACTTTTTATGGGCAAAGCACTGTCAGAGTATTGCGTAGTTTAAATTTAATTGAAAAAGTACTTATACAAACAGCGAGTCTACGTGGCCCGTGCCTAATTGATGCCATAAAAAGATACGATTAATCAAATGTAATAGACTTATCACACAACCATGAGTAATAACTTGTTGGAAGCTAGGGGTGATCGCTATGCATGATAACAACATGTAATTACCGTACGTAATCTAATAGAACTTCTAAATAAAATAGAACTTCAAAGCAATACATATAAAATATTTTCTCTATTCAAATGTTTAGTTTCAAATAACAAAACTTCAGCTGTATCCATAGGAAGTAAAGCAAAAAAATCGTATGTACCATATCTGAACACGTGTAGCAATAAACTGATTGCCTCATCTAAAAGATAGTTAATTACACAAAAGGTCCTGCTCAGCATCGTTGTAAATTATACGATATTTTATTTCATGTATTCAACAAGATATGCTATTCTGGGTCGGTATCCTGCAAAATAGCATCGTACAGCACTTGTCTTTCATCCAACAACTACTCCCTATAGGACTCCAAAAAGTTGGCACATTGGTGCGTCCTACATATCCTTATTGTACACAAACTTTCGGCTTGATAAAGCCCGTTATGCAATCCGTCAAGGCATTATAAAAGAGGAAACACGGCCCAAGGCCTGCCTGGGGCATTGACATAGGTAATCTGGCTTACTGATTCGGCAGCTATAGTAAGGGTCGGGCGTTGGAACTTCAAAGGTGTTGGTAGGTGTCGAGATGCCTCCGGCGGTGGTCACAACAATACGTAATAGTCAAAGTTGGGGGCATCTATTAGACAATCAGCCAGCCGATTCAGCTCTGTAGATAATGGAAGCAGATAGATGATGAAAAGGTAGATGGATCGATTGCGCCTGGTCGACCGTCCGCTAACTTGTCCGTGCAGTGCCACTCTCGCGATACAATAAATGATAAAGGCAACGTTCACTGACGTGCTGTCGCCACCAATCCGCTTAGGCGTTCCCCTAATTCAGCTCGTTGGTGACCCGCCGCTGCAGGCGATTCTTTCGTAGGCCATGTATCATCGTTTCTGTCTTACTGCGCAGACGCCTTTCTTTGGCCACCCTGCATGCTGGCGAGTATTCCCAACAATGTCCTTATTAACCAGGGCACATACATAGTCGAATACCCTTTTCTCTGACCCGTGTTCAACAGGCTTTTGAACTCTGGTTGCTACTTTATACGGAGTCGGGCGGCACGGCAAACGGTTTCGACCCGTCATAGCGGATCGATCATAATTCACTAAGTGGAGGTGATCGATAGCGATTCAGTAGAGATAGGGCGGGACCGAGGCAAACATTTGCCCATCTTTACCTTGTTTTGTAAAACCACATCTCGTTCTTCTCTCGGTATTATTCTGCATAGACTTAAGCTAAGTTTTTCCATCCTTTGTCACACGCTGATACTTACGTGCAGTACGTATAATGGTGCAATACCTTTTGGTAGAATGGTCCCTGGAAATACTTGGCCATCCCTGAAGATCAGCACAGATCAGATTGTCTAGAAAACATGGAATTCACACTCAGTTAATTATCAATGCCCCTTTAAAGAAAATATTTCAATAAGTACGCTAATTTTTAACGCTGAAAAATGCTTATGTTGGCCTAGCAGAAAATTACAGAAAACAACGCAATGTAGATTGAGTTAATACAGGATTGTTATTATAATACCTTATTACCCTTTATAAGTATAATTACCCTTTATCACAAAAGCAGAAGCCAATTTTTTATACCTAGGCCAGTTCCGAGCATCAGGTTTAATATGAAAAGCTCATCTAATAAAACACTATTGTTTTATCTGATAACTCAAAAGCTATTAGAAAATTAGATTTTTATATGATATGCATATTAAAGTTTTACCTGTTGCTTGACGTTTATTGGAAATTACTGGCAGCCGATTTCAAGGTCGAAGAAGTTCCCTTTTTGACATATTTCTTCGAGCTCAGATCCGTAGATTAGCTCTTAGTGGATTTTGTCCCCACTCATTTTTCGTGTCGAGATTGTCCGTCGTGCTTCTTATCATGCCTTCGTCTCTTTCGGGAGTTAGATCGTTTATTGTCGGCGCAATGGGCATGCGCTAAGAAGCGCAACAGAAAATTACCGTATAATTACCGGAATAATACCGGAAAATTACATATTGTTGAGCAGATTTTTGCTTTCCATTTGCCAGTGAACCATCTCGCGGTGACCATTTTTCATCGCTGCGAGCATCTCTACCATCATAAGCTGCGCAGCAACAAGAGTTCGACCTTCATAGCGATACCTCAGCAGCCTCTGCTTTGTCGTTCAAAACGTATCAGACACTTAGTATGCTCTGACGTCTGTCTAAAAGAGGTACACTGCTGGACGCCGTGAGACGCATCGAGTGTATGTGTACATACAAGCTTTCCTGCGCACCATCTGATATTGGACCAGGCCAAAGGTGTGTGCAAGCCAAACATGCGAGAACGCTCCGTACTGTGTCGGTGCATCTTGGTGTTGTTCAAGGAGACGGTTTGTGGATGGATAGACTGTTCGGGTGGAAATGTCGACGGGGACCTCATTACAAGGCCAGGACGCATCCGGTCAATCAGGCGATTGTGAACCTTCTGCTATCCTGGGTGGCCACAGTAGCTAGAAGTTGTGGATCGACCACGCAGAAAGGACGTCATCGGAAAGACTAACCTGGTATCATCACCCTTGGTACTACCTTCTGGATAAGGTACACTGTCGCCGGTCTGCGTTTGCTACTGTGTTCCTTTAACAACAGGTCGGGCAGTGCATTCGTCGCAGACCTCCGCAGATAGCTTCGAAAGGATACTTCGAGGGGACAGAAGGGAAGAAGAAAAGGAATTGGGAGACGGGTAGAGGTAATGGATGATTCGGGAATGGGTGAACGAGGCCTGACGAAGGCTGTAACCATCAGGAAATGGATATGTGTAATCAACTAACGTCCGATAACATGACTTGCCCCCTAATTCCAAACCACTCCGGTTACTACCTGCACGAATACTGACTCTATGTAAGCAAGAAAGACCAATGAGCCTTGGAGTAAAAGTGGACGTCTCGCATAACCACATTATGAAGAGATCGTACAACATAGAGCATGTAAATTTCCTTTTTGATGACCACCATTAAACGAAACTTACCTGTCAGAGGTACGTGCTACAGGAGAAAGATCATTAACAAATCGTATGACATAGATAAACACATCCACTGAATAAAGTTGTGGGTCTAATGTGCAGTGAAAAAATTTTACTTATTACTGATAATAAATGCTCGTTCCAAATACGCTTAATATTCAGTACTGTATATATAGGTAGAGCACCGTAGCCTAATATGGCTTTCAGCGATTTGTTTTACCAACTATTTATCAAAGTATCCCGCACCGAAAAACGTCTAAAAGATATCTTGCTGTTTTTTTGAATGGGACCTAAAGGTGTAATCGGTAGGAGTCCTAGTGCGCTGAACCTCGTGCAAGCGGAAAAAGTGACTATTAGTATATTATCACGTTGATGACAGATGTATATGTGAACTTCTTTTGGTAGATCTCCCATTGCCTTTTCTATTTTGTAAGAGACCAGGAGAGATCACACGGTAGCCGATTAAGCTAATCTGTACAGTAGCGCAGATTGTTGATCTTGATTGACGCTAGAAAGACCTCAAATCATTTTTAAATAAGTAACAGAACACAACAAGTTCCTTCGTGAAGATTGACTCAAACGATTATGTCCTCTGCTACATTCTTCATTTACTCCTAATTAGTTTTGTTAGTCTATAATTAATTAACGTACCATAACAAAAATGGTTCGTTGACTAACAAGACAGCAGAGGTTGAACGCTAGATGGCTTGCCTATCTACGTACGAATGTACATACCGAACGATGTGGGCCATATAGAGGGTCCGTAAGACTTTGTCGTAGTGCTTTTCATACTACAAGCTCTATGCTGACAGTACACCGACACATTGGCTGGCTGGTGTATACACAGTATAATTCTGTTTACTCTATTGTAAAACACAACCTGCATATATTCAATAGCGTCACGGGTACCAAACCAGCGTTCATGGTGCTACGCAAATTGAGCAGTATATGAAAAACGGTAAAGCCTCTCCTGGGATTTTTACTCTGAAGTTTTTAGATCTAGCGAACAAACTGAATAGGATGACCACTGCATTTTAGTATGTATCCTCTGCTGTGTCCAATTAGTCTCCTCGTTGCTTAAGGTCCCATAGCATTCTGCACCTATTGTAGGTGTATGTTTCATTTGCGCAGACCTGCCGTTAGACGATTCACCTGTTTTGGCATCTTTTTCCGTAACAGGCATTTTGGTTTGTTAATCCGTGTAACTTTCTCGCGCTGATTATATAGGAACTTTTACCTATTTCAGATCCAGTCTGTCATCACTTAACCGACGACATTGGAAAAGCTCGCTAACAGAGGCGTAACTTGGCACCCCCGGATATTGTGCTTCATAAGAATCTTGATGACAGCAGCAGTTCTATCGTTTAACAGGCCAGTCATGCAACTTATGCGAATGCGTCCTTGCTACCTCTCAATTTCCTGTAATATTCCATTTGATGTATACCCGATAACAACCCCATTCTTATTTCGATTTGCCGATTTTTATTATTATTTGATCTACTATGGCACCTACAGACTCTAATCTAAGGATACCATTTTAATGGTACACATATCTTCGTCACTTTAGTAGTATTACTTGTTTTGCTAGATAAAAACAGCCAGCAAAACTATTTCAAGTGATATCCTGGTATTAATAAAGTTATCACTTTTTAGACATTCACATGACAAATACTGGATATGATAATACAACACGCAGGTCCCTCCACTCATATTTTATATATATATATATATATATAAATATATATTATTTATACATTTCACCGCGTTCATAGCGTCGCGTGAATGTTACGCCCGTTGTATTCGTTCTCAAAAAACCTCTATTTATTGTAAAAGGATATTGTTTTTCGTAAAGCTCTAACTTACAACTTTTGGGCTTAATTTAGCTGAACACGTCACGACCCGTAACGAGCGTAACTTTTTAAATATCAATTTTGTCAAAATGATTCTCTATTAAACGATTTCGTTTTACAAAGCTGATTATTAAATTAGATAAACACGCCTTTCGACACAACTCGGTAATCTACGTCTGGTGAACTGTGCTCCAGCTAATATTATTTTGTAGTAGTCCATTTTTTTTTATTGCATCTATTGACGCTGTAATGAAATAGCAATCCAATAAATTGTTTAAGTTTGCTGTTTGTTGAAGTTTAAATGAGTCTGCTGGCTTCACGATGACGGAGAAGCTAAAAGTAGCGCTTTTTTCTTTTTTAATTTCACCTTTCTTCTGCTTCGCTTTTTTTTTTACTCTAAAAGGAACAATTAGCAAAACACGTGTAGATGTATATGCTCGGCTGTCAATTACAAACAGGACAGTTTGGCCGCATCATCGACTAGGCCTTAGAGGTGATCATCAACATGGCCAGCTTGCGAAAATGAAAACGTTAAAGAGAATAAAAGGATGCTAGAACTATGAGGGCACATAGCGTACAGGAGTGTGTCAACCCTATTTACTTGACACCGTTGTTCGTGGGAATGGATCACGATATTTCAACTCGTCCTGTCCTGATCCTAAAAGCTATCCACCAATGGTTTACTAATTAAACGAATATTTGTTTCACAAGTCGACTGTCACTTAAAAACGTTAAGGTACACATACGTTTTCCTTCTCATAAAAACGACCACAATACTGTGGTATAAATTTCATTGTAATAACATTACAAAGTAAAAAATCTCGTCCTCGATGTATATCTCCACTAAATGTGATGTCCGTCTACCACCTCTTGATCAATCCAAATGTTCGATATATTTTAATAACACTTTAAAGAAGTGCTATATTGTAGACAACTAGATTGGCGTAGAGGATTGACTAGATTCACGTAAACTAGAAGAAAACACTGCATCATTACTTTTTATCGTTCTTTTTTATAGCCTAACTTTAACTTTATTTATTTAAATTAATCTTTAATAACATTCTCCTTCAAATCTTTTCCAGAGTAATAAGATATCACGTTAACCTGTCTATCGACTTAAATCGTATTACCTATTACCAACATGTTCCTGCCTGCATGAACATTATGCACAAAATATTCCCTGAAGTAAAATAGTCAGAAAAATACGAAAAAAGCGCATAAATTGTATGTAATATTTACAGACGCGTGTATAAAAATAACACTTATACGAAAACCATTAACATTGTCCGCATTTATTCTGTGACAAATTCGTACTAAAATACGCTTCTCTCTTCCGGTGTCGAAATGTTTACAAGGTAATTAGTACGCGTAGGACTAACTTTGTATATTTTTTAATCCTTTTATATACTTTGAACAATCGTTGGAGTTTGTCAAGGATGAGTATTTTGACAAACATGCTGTTAAGATTACGGCTTCTATAGCGCATAAGCCTGTGTCTCGACTTAATGAACACGTCCCGACTTTAATGCTAGGCATTCATGATACATTCACGGTAAAAAATGTATCATAAGTAAAAATGATTTATGATGTGTTACTATGGCATGTTTCTTACCCGGGTTCTAAGATATGCAAAGAACCTTTGTACTTTCGAAAACCATGGACTTCATATCAACGTAGTACCACGTCACAACAACAATAAAGGTTATCAACCAGCATACCCAGAAAAATACATACACACAACCTTAGCTCACTAATTTTTCTTTGCAATCGGATTTGCAAATTGCAGCCGGATTTACATGAAGTGTAGCTTGGCCTACCGTAGATGTTCAGCAAATGAATACCGTTCCGGTCAATACACTGCTGATAACAGCGGGATCCATGAACTTCAACAAACATTCGGTTTGGTACTTCCTCAATGGCTCTTTGATGTATTTTCCATAAGGGAAAGACCATTGGCTCTGGTATGGTATGGGCAGGGTATTCAACATGACAATTGCCTTTAACCAATCTGTTTAAACTCACCTACTTAATATATATCAAGGGATTATGATATTACAGTGTTAACACGTTATTCACGTCGTGCATCTGACATTAAATCGCGCATTGAAGTATGTTTACCAATATAGCCGACAACCGTGTGAAGCCACTCGGCTTACGATAATAAATATAACCCGCGGCAACGCGACTGCTTTTAAAAGAGTTCAGGCTTTGCCCTTTTGACTTCTGCTGTATCTCGTGGAAACCGCGCCATCATATGCCGCTACTGATTCCGAAGCTGTTAATGCCGCTCAGGCTCAGTTCCGAGGCATCCCGCCTGTCGGCGTTCTTGGGCCTCTCTAGCCAGTTCGGCCCAAAGGCCGGAAAGCGATTCGAATGTCATTTATTTTAAATATAATGAGCAAAAATCCCATCCGTGGCAACAGCTTCTAAAGCAAGCTGTCCTTTCATCAGCAGATAACAACCTCTTCTGTAACCATTCAAATGGTACGCTGGGCCAGCCCGTCGCATTTGGTGTCCCACATTCGTTTTGATGTGGCAGTCTGCAACCTGCCGCGATTCGAGGCAGGTCGTGTTGTCCATCACGGCGCTGAAGCACTACGCAGCTTACAGCGCTCGGATTATGACATCCCATGTCGCTTCCCGAATCGACGCGAGCTGGACGAGACAAATGTGAAACGGTCAAGCAATATCAAGACCGGGAAAGGTTGATCGCCTGCAGGGAGCTCATGAGGTCTAACCTCATTTTTTCGAAGGGAAGGTGGGATTAGATACTAGATGGAGCGTATTACGCTCTGTACTTAGGTTATGCCGTTGGTAAATTTCATGCCGGGCGAACACTTCCCGGACCCGCCTCGTAAGCTCTGGTAATAATAGGAGGATAGGCTCTTCAACCGACGCGGGTGTGAACAGGGTTTCCATTACACATTCGAATTACCTGGGAAACAGTTCAGAAGCTTTAGTTCGAATACAGTGCTAGGACGGTTTTTTCGGCCCCTATGCACGGCGTTACTCCCATTGGTATGACGTATCCCCAATGGATCTACAGTGGTTACAACGCTAGTAATTGTCCTTCTTTATACCTCGTGAAAAACGGCTTGTCCAAGATGTCGATGCCCTTGCAACGCTGACCAGGCCCGAAACCGTCAATGGGCTCGCTGGATATCGTGTAAGTACAGGTATTCCGAACATCTTCCATTCTCTGGCGAACGCTACTTATCGAGCAACTGGAAATAGATTGCGTTTATGTTTGCTCATTGTGCCGTGTCCATCACCGGCCATGGAATCGAACATACTTCTGCTCGACGTTTCTGAGTTCCAATACGCGCTACTTTTTTGACGTCCCTTAAGAAGGCCTTACTGGGTTACAGTAACCCCAATCAATCCATCAGAAAGCGTTTCTTCCGGACGAAGGTATAAAAACCTTTCCCCTGTCATCTCCTCCAGACAACGTACTCTAATGGATCTCACGCCAGCCTTTATCGGAATTCCACAAACACCTCCGCCTTAAGGTGCGCCTACGTTGCAGGCGTTACGATCCAACGCGGTCTTGCCGACCGCGAAAACAACTCAGGGAGTGGTTTGAGGAGCTGACATAGCTGCTTTTATATATGCATATGTATATAGAACAGTCGCTGCTTTTCAAAAAGTAAAACCGCTGTGATGACAACGACGCCGTTAAGATTACGGTCTAAATATTGCATGAATTTGCGTTTACTCATTACGTTACCACTCCTACATATATATATATATATATATATACCATTATGGCAGCCGATTATTTATATATTTAAAACAGTGAAATATGATGGTATACAGAATGTTACTGGATTGAAGCAATAGTTTATTCATCATAATAATTTGATAGAATTATTTAAGTTGAGATACATCGCATCTAAATATCACTAAGGCAAACATCTAGTCAGACTATGTCCCAAAGGCACAGCGATGTCTGAATTTTTGAAAAGACAACAAGACAATGAATAACCCAGTGGGTTTCAGTCCCGGCGTACCTCAATCGAATTGGATCCGGGAGATTTTAAAATAGTTTTTCTATTTATCTCGAGAACACGGAGATTTACAAGTTGGCTCGTGAGTATATAAGAGCACGCTCTAGGTTACAGTTGTCATTCAATTTTTCTAGGTTTTACCCTTTTTAATAACTTAATTTTATTTAATGAAGAGGATATCTCATCAATAGCCTATTTTTTTTATGAACAAAAACTTTATTGCCCTGTTTCTCTCAGACTGTGTGCCTTTTCCGCTAGTTTGTTTATCATAGTCTCATAATGCGTTGGGTGTCGAAGAACTTTTGCTATTTCTGCAGTCGCGGACCCTTACCGTACAATAATAATGCATTTCGAAATATAATATGAAACCATACTAGTTATTTGAGCAATATTTTTCTAAACAATTGACTGTTATGACAATCTCAATAGTAATACTATCACGATTTTCGCAACGCTCTCGTAAACTATATATAATTTTCTAAGCATTCGCCAGAAAAAAAAAAAGTACGTTTGAAATGTATTGGGAATTGTTTTTTTTTTTTTTTTTTTTTCACATAAAATCCTTATAGTATGGTTATTTCGAATGTGAATAACGGCCAAAGGCAAAATAGCGAAAAAAAAATACTTCCCGTCAAAGAATCCCTTAAAATAAATAAAGCATATAAACATTTCCATATATTTTACTCTTCTTTTTGATCTAGCAAAGCATATCGACCAATGCTGCATTTCTAAGTGGATTTTTTCGTTTTCCGTCAACTGCACCGGGTGACTTTAGCTGCAGAATTTAGCAAACTGGGGACGTCTCTGACTTCGATAATCTCAATACATATATTTGATATGTATTTGCCTTGGCGGTATCATATCGTTGTGCGAACCAAAACAGATAAACCTTCGCACGCGTCCTATCGATGGTAGATTATACTGTGATAGAACGCCAAGCGCAGCCTTCCGTTAATTAAAAAGCTGCATTCAGAATGCTACTCACCTTAATGGCTATTGGAGATGCAAGCAATGCGTGAGTAAGCCTCGATATTAGTATACTATGGGGTAATGCACTCTAATTCAGCAACTGTAATATATGCAGTAACCTAGGGTAAGCTAAACGTTTAGGATTAATTTAATGTTTTCCCCAATGTTTGTAGACAAACGAGAGCCGATAGACGTCAAGCGATGAGCACAGCAGCCCGTGTTGCTTGCAATGTTGGAAAGCTACAGCTTGGAGTACCGCTGTTTTTCGTAAAAATTTATTATCGAACTGGGAAAATCATTAAGGTGACACTCCGCTGATTAACTGTAGCTCAGTCTAAGGTAATAAATAAAATTGTTACACCTAAGGATCAGAAAGCGTGACGGTGAGTGTCGAACGCCTACCTTACTCACAAAAAATCGAAGAGAAAAAGGGACGAAGAGGCCATTGGACACTTTTTTCGTGAATGACAACGGCGAGCTCTATCGCGACATGTTGCAAACCATCCAGAAGCCGTTGAATACAAATATTAAGTTCCAATAATAGGAGAGCAACTTGCCACACCAGGCTTGCAACAAACGATCTACCTGAGGCCATGTTCTCAAAATGGCTGACCTCGATGCGGGGCGGCAATATCGAATAGCCACCTCCGTTCTGTGATTTTACCTTTTTCGATTTTTCCTGTAAAGCTATGCGAAGGACAGAACCTGCAAAAATTGTTGAAACAATTCGCTCCCCGACACATTATATTTGTGAAGGGATTGGTGCAATTGACGCTGATGTATCCATGGCCGTGACCCAGGATTATGCAGAATGGCCCAAATAGTGAAACCGGTCCGCACCCAATTTGCTGAAAGTGATTTTGGCAGACATTGTTTTCTACATATGGCGCAGATTACGTTAGGCTAACGTATGAATAAAAAGATTCGTAGGAACTCTATTTTCCTTGCCTTTCCCTTGGGGCATTTAAGTTGGCTGGAACGTTTAGCCCACCTTACACGACCTTCTGATAATTTTCAAAGTAAAATAAAACTTGCCGATATCGTGTTCTTCAAATTTTATTATATCGTAGTATATAGTTTCGTTCAGTTAGCCCTATCTGCTAATAGTTTATTCTCCAAATCAGACAAATGCTGGTCTGATCAGCCAATAGCTTAAATTCGAATTTTTGGCTAATGGACAAAAGCGTATAGTAACATGTACTTCCTTCCAATCAAACATAAAACTTACTAAAAGTAAGCATTATTGTAAACAACTTTCTCCATGGCGTTTCCTTTCACCAGATTCATTAATACTCTGACGATACTTTCACGTGAGATGTTTATCGTCGCTTGTATTTGCTTAAAATTTAAACGCATAACTAGATCAAGCTTTCACCTTAAATTTAAACTAATCTTTGTAAGATTTTAGCTGTTGATATAGGTTTCTACCATAGGAACGTACTGCCATACTAGCAAGACTCTGATTGGCAGAAAGTGGTTACTAGCAAAAGCCTTCTTCAAGTACGTTACGTACGCGAATGCATCCAAGCCATTCCAGAGGTCGAGGGATTCGTTCTGTTTGTACCCCAAACTGAAAGAATACGGATTCACGCCGAGTATATGTATGCAGTGCAAGTGATGAAAAAAAAAAAAAAAAACGATGAGAAGTGAATCTTACCATGCAAATTGCTGTCGCGACAAGTAATAGCTTATGATCTGATGAATGCGTGCCATGCGGTAGTCGAATATTGATCTTGAGGGCGCTATGAGGGCCGTCACATCGAGAGATGCAACCCTGTTCGCGATTGTTTCTACTGTCTGAACTCGTACCTGTCTGTCTTCCGGCACCAACGGATGTTACCTGTCGCCGTTAGTTTAGATTGAAATCAAATTTCATATGGCCTTATTACTATTTGAAGTTAAGTTAACAGAAAATAGTCGATTGATGATCAGTCATTCCGAAGCTTATCTAGGATATGGAATTTGAAATCCTTCGTTCTAATATGGGAAGTTGATTTATTTTGGGTCCTAGTTAATCGCTTGAGACGCGTTCGCTTCTCTTAACAGAAAAAATTGAATTAGGTTGCAATGAGATGTCCGAACTCTTAGGCTCGATTCTACTGGTCTTTATATTCTATTTGTTTTTGTTGGACTGCAAATATTACGATGTGTGAGGACATGTTGCCAAATGTTACCACGTACGGTATGAGAGCCCGATCCATTATTGGCTTTAAACGGTATACTATAGAGCAATTGTAGCATGCCCTCATTGTAAACTCCGTAGAAATCGTGATGTAGCGCAATATGTCCAATGACGTGTCCGGGTGGAGACTCTACTGTGAGAGACTAAAGCAACAAATCACCATTAATTATCCTATTCTAGTAATTCTGCCTGTCTAATAGAGAAATTTTATGTAACGCTATAGCCTAAACTAGAGACGCAACCTGAGATGGATTTGTCAACAAATATACTACGTTCACCATAAATAGCATATAACGAGGCCTTGGGGGTTTTCTTACCATTACCCTAATAGGTGCCAACTCTTCCACACGCACGTAAAAAAAACTTGTTTGTTTTAGTTAAAAATTATGCTGGAATAAAGACGGATTCCGAAAACTGTCCTATGTACGGCTTTCAGCACGAAAAAAAGAACGTATCTGCGCCTGACTTTGAAGACCACGCGCTACAAATGCTCCATCGTATAGTCCTGTTACAATGTGCCGCGTTAGGTGTCCCTCTTTTTACTTCTATTTTTTTTTCATTTTTTACTAGATTTATACTAATATTAGTTTGCCAAAGCCACAAAAACTATTAAAAGGATCCAAATCAGTTTGGAATAGTGAAAATATCGAAAATCAAAATACTGATCCCGCCGTCATAAATTAACAAGCGACCTGTTGAGGGTTATGGAACATAGTACTCCTTCGTTGAGTAGCGTGAAGGTTCGTATTTACTAGGCGATTTTGGGAACAGCGTGTACAGCAGCACACACATCCCTGACTCCCTTCTGGGCCGCGAAACACAGCGATACAGTCACCTGAACGGTCTTTTACGTTTGCAAGAATACGACTTCGTGGTGACCCCTATTTGATCAACGAAAATCACACACCGATCTTAATTAGCCACATGACCGAATTCGTTCGAAATGCTGTCTGCGTACATCTAACATTCGTAGCGAGAACCCGTTGTCATCAACAACTTTAACAGTTTAATCAGATCGCTTAAATATAAAGTGTCGGTCGTTTGGTTGCTACGCCAGATTCCAACAGTTTCATAATGTAAACCTTCAAGTGGACCGTTTATTCTATTTATTATATTGAAGTATGAGGTCAACCTTAATATGGGCCATCATCGGTTACCATATATGATTTATGCTTTTGTTTATGTTGATTTTGATTGAGCTTACCATATAAATAGTTGTAAGGTTGAGTAAAAAAAGCGCACTCATATCTTCCCCGTTAATCTGGAAACTCCTAGTAAAACTGCCTGGATGGAAAGTAACATCGTACGAGCAATTGTCGTTAATCTCTATCGATTAGCAATTTTTTGTATTTCTAAATGTGCTGGATATATGCACCACATTTGTATAAATAGGATATTTGTTCTCATTCTAAAAGGCTGTTTTTCGGCCAAGGTACGACGCATAATAACAACTTGTTGTTGGATCGTAAAAACGAATTATTTGTTCATAAGCGCCTATTCGACTCATAACGCCTCCTGGAATATCAAGATTTATGCGTAAACTAATCATTGATGTTTCTATTATCTTTGTGAGGTCTTATATGATACCTGGCCGTGGTTGAGTTATAATTGTCTCGACAATATCCAGTTGTGAGTGGTGGAACAGAGGAATGAGGAACTGTGATGGATCTGCAAATTTGAGTACAATTAGGCGAAGATTACATTGCCTTGAGTTGCTTAAACGTTATCGTCACATAGAATCGAACGTACCCTTATGATAACCCTCACGTTTGACATCTTATGGTTAACGATATGTAACATCGCAGAACTACACATACCCAAAATAATGGATTTGTACCAACCTTTCGGTCCTATTGATGTAGGAAGGGCGGATCTACCAAAGAGCTCCGCAGTTTTCGCGATCATCCCGACTGGTGTCAGAGACGATGAGGACAGCATATTGTGTACCTCAAGTCCTAACGGGACATCTTGCTGGAAAAGCATTAGGTGCGAGCCTCCAAACGCCAAGTTTACCTGTTAAGTTGTAGCAATACATAGTACATTTCAGAGCATCGTATTATATGGTTTTATATTGTACCTCTGCTGGTTGCTATTCGAATTAATTCGCGTATACGCACATTACGATGATGGCTATTGATACGTCTCTCTCCAGCAGCAGCAGCAGCAGCAGGTCTGTTCCCTTATTTTTATAGGTTGATGACATTGACAGTAATAAGGCAGCTGCGAACAAATTACGTCGACTAGCAGAAATAAGCCTGAATAGAGTTGAAAACATTGCCTTACGCCTTTACCTGGTCGCCAGAGTGCAAAAAACACTTGTCAACTCTGTAAAAAGCAACCTGTATACAGCTGCTCTGTGCAGAATATGAGCAGGTGAGCTCAGAGGCACACATTTTCATTTGTTTTTATAACTACGTATTTTTTTACAGCATTAGCTCAGAGCTATAACTTGCATCGCACATTGTTCTGATCGAATAAGGCATCTGATTAGCGTCCATTCAATTTCATAGTGTACTCGTAATCTGATAAAAAGTGTCACAGAGATAAGAAACTCGTCATCGGTATGGTCGCTACTAAACGGTTTAGATTTTACAAGAAGGACTTGTCGTCAATTGCTATAGGCAGCTGCCATTGAACGCATCTTAAATCTTTATTGGTCTGATAATCAGCGGGTGCAGATTTTCGATTGCAAGTTGCCGATATTAATAAAATTTCCATTATCCTCGCATTAAACGGTGCAGAAGCAAGTAAGAGGAAAGGCTGACATCGTAAACCACACGTAGAAAGTGATAATTCTCTGCCGGGCGTGAGAGAATATGCACGACGTTTTAAAAATTAGGTCAGAACTCGAGAAACGATAGAACCGGGCAAAAACTGTTTTTCTCTCAATGGGATGCTGAGGCGCTGTTTTATTTAGGAACTCTAATTTGTAAGAGTGACAGGTATGGCGTATTTTATTCAGAAATTTATATAAGCTGTCATTACTGTTGCCGAGACAACTCGCTTGTTAATTTATTATTGTACATTAATTAAAAATAATTGAGAGGGAAAAATTAAATAATTTGAATTAAAATTTAGTAATCCCTTATTTTGTTCCCGCTTTTTTCTTCAACACCTTTGTTGTTGCTGTTGTTGTTTGATGAAATTACTTAAACGTTTATCATTACGGTTATGACTTGGGAACCATGTTTTTGCTTAAAACTTCAATTAATCGAGCAAAATATTGAAATTAGTCTGAACAGTAGAGGGCTTACCATTTTTTTCTATTTGATAATATTTTGTCAAAAGTTTGAATTTTCGTCCTTACTGTGACATAGCTCTTTTATCTGTGTTCCCGTAGACCCGAAGGTCAAGCATTTTAAAATGGGTAAAGTTTGCCATTATCGCAATGCAAGCTTAACTCTGTATCTTAGATTCAATATTTTCGCACTTACATTTAAGCTGCATGCAAAGCACTTAAACCAGCATTCTAATCACTCCTTCAATTAAAAGCACAAGCTACATAAAAAAAGTTATCTAATATACAAATACCAAAACTAGCCCTATTCTTGTCATGATGACGCGTCACTAACAAACTACATAGATCAAAACATGGAAATTCTCAAATCTACGGAGTTAGCAACTCTTGGATTTTGTTTCCATTGTTTACTACAGAAATAGGATCTCGTATTGTGCTGTAGAAGCAACTCTGTCTGTACTTCCCTGTCGATTAACTTGATTAAATCAAATTGTTTCTAAAATAAAAAAAAAATGAGTGTTGCTGAGCTTCAAAAAGCAGTCAGTATCGTCCAAAATTATATTGTCATATGAGAAACCGTATTTACTACACAACCTTTAGGGAGGCTCTTACTCTGTGTATGTAAAGTTGTTCCTCTATAGTTTTTTCTAATAGGTCGAAAATTGATTATCGTATCTACAGTATATTTTTTATCATTTATAGCAGGTACAGGTTTGCCTCTTTTTGGGACTTTGCTTGACCTCCGTCACCACTTAAACATATCTTGTTGATGGCACCTTTTCAAGGTGGTCTATTTATCTTTTTTATTCCGTAATCTTCTTTCTAGCTTGAAATGCTCAAATTACTAAAAAATTAGTTGTACGTCTGGTACTGCGGTAAGCATTACTTTAGATACCTCATAATATTAAAGTTAATAAATCATGCTATTAATCGAACAACCGGTCTATTGGCGTGATGAAAATTAGTGGGTGGTAATTTTGACGAAAACGTCCATCCGTCGGCACCGAGCTCCCGCACCCATAGGCCCACAGTTGGTAGACCTTTCTCTGCTAGATCCCATCAAGACGGCATCACTCAAACCCATTCAAAAGAATATTATTAGTCTAGTGATTATCATCACGCTATTGGAGGCGATAGCACACAATACTCTATGTGAACTTCTGGCGCAGAACCGGAAAGCTGGACATTAGCATAAGGACACAAAGATAACGAGCGCTTTATTACCGAGATAGCTAAAATGTCGAATTTCTTATTTTTTTGTAGCAGACATCTCTTGCATTTGTTTTTTGGAAGGTTTGGGAATTTTACAGACTCTTTCTTTATAGACTATCTAACGCACCCGGATACTTCCCCATAAATGGTCCGTCGTATACGATTATAATTAAGCTTGTTGAGAGTCCTCCAAGACCAAGAGCGACAAAAATTGTTGCCAGATAATAATAATAATCAGGAAAAAAAACACAAAAATTAGGATTTAAAAAAGGTATTATCATTAAAATTTATATGAATTTTTATGGTTTCCATATTAGTTCATAGGTCTGTCAGCGAAACGCTGTATAGTTCTAACAAAATATAGGTCAACTAGGTTCCTAATGGGAACAAATCTTTGATGCTACATTAACAACAAAGCGGACTAAGTGAATAGACACACCCTCTAGCACTAGTAAGCCATCCGGCGACCCCTCTGAAGCTCTCTTTCCTTTGTTCGATATGAAGTCGTGTGTGTGGCAGTGCCATGGCCTCTTCGAGATCGCAGGAGCTGCCTCTTTGCATGATTCCGATATATCATTCGATCTCAGCTGTGTTGAATGTTTTTCTGCTATTGAAAGGTCTCTCCTTTTCCCCCTTATTTCAAAAGGGTCCGTCAAATACCCCGTCTCCAACTGACGCGCTGCGCTTGTAGCTCTCTCTTCAGGAAGACAGTATGTACGCTAGGGCTTATTCTAATTCTCTGTAATACTCCTCCGCTTATATCCGCTGTTTTCCGACAGGCTTCTGTATGTTCTATTTGGGTTTTTAGTCCAGCGCTATTTTAAGCCCTACCGTGTTATCCACAACATAGAAATTAACATGTCAGGTCAGCGAGCCGTTCGACCGTGAAGCTTTGTACGTTAGTGATCAAACGGCAGTCAACTTACTATATCCTTCACGTGTGCGGGCTTTTATATCTTCCGCGTGTGAAAATTGCAGCCGCAGAAGAACACAGCGATTTCTGCTCCAGTTTACGTAAAACGTAGCCTGAAATATCCTGACACACTAAGATGCTCATTTATGTTCTTATTACATCCTTTAGATGCGTTTTTTCAGTTTGCATACCGTTTAGTCGCTGCCCGTTCTTGCTTATCCTATAATATTAGGATGCACTGGTGCATCACGAGACTGCTATACCTTTGACAGCTTGAAGCACTTACACTTTTTTAGACTTCACTTGACTCATAGATTCAAGACGGTTCGTTAGAATCGTAGCTCACCAAAGTTATGCCCAGCAGACTAAAATTTCCATAAGCTCAACCAGAATACGTCTACTAGATCGAAAACTCCAGCCTTTACATCTGCGAATTTACTACTCGGCTCCAAGTAAGGAGGTACAAGGAAATGTCATATAGGTCTAAATAATGATCCGTACCAAAAGGCAAGTGGATTAGGTTATACTGATCGGACGAAAAACGTGAGAACCACTTGCGTAGACCGCACGAATAAACAGCGTTTCTGAGTAGTGCCCTAGCGTATTTCTATGTTCACGTTTTGTGATGAATGAATGTAAGCCTAATGAAATGAATATTATGTACGTGACAGTACTACGGTACTACTGCGGCCGCCTGACAGCAAAAAAAAGGTATAAGCAGACTTAGTAATCCAACGACCACATTAAGTAGTACGTATTCACGCCAACTAGATAGCCCGTTATCCGTAATAGGGCATATTTCTCTTTGCGAAGTGGCGAGTATTTAGGCAGACCCCAAAACATAGGTCCTTTGTTGCTTGAACAACATTCTACGTGGTAGCATAGATAGGAAGCTCCCTATCGCTATTAACAATATTTTCGGACGTACACAGCATGTATGCCTGTAAACAGTGACGCATATAATATACACTTCGGTTTACGGAAACGGATCACGATGCATACCCCATTCGAACTGATAATGCCTTGTAAGAAATATCGATCGGCAGCAACCAAGTAGGTAACTTGGAGTTGCATCATGCGACTTAGAAGCGTTGAGTGATTCCTTAGATAAAATCGACTATTTTCAACAAACGGGTGCTTTTTTATTCTGTCAACTTCTCTATGCAAGGATTGACCAAAGCAAGAAGAACACTAGTTCTCCAACCCGAATTTCTTCAGGGTATTGGAGTAGCACAGAGCAATTTCAGGAATGATTAGCGGGATGGGTTAGATTGGATGAACCACAAAGTGATCCGTTAGCCTTTCCGTTTTAGGATTTCTCATATTTTGCCATGTATACATTATTAATAGTCAAATCTGTATCTATGCATATTTTTAACGGCGTTATATACACGTTTTCCGAGCAGGGCATCGCTTCTTTCCACCGTATGATACTATTGGTACTACATTCGTTGCTTCTATTTAGCTGATTTTAGGGGCTGACATTTTGGGGCACAATACTTTAACTTAACGAATGTGCCACGTATTGGCCTTTAAACGGTTCTGACTGATTAGCGGGTTGATAAGTCGAAGCCAATGTAGTAGCAATAAAGTGAAATATCAAAGACAGAGATGATACATGTACCTCAGTAGCGAACAAACTTCATGAATGAATACAGAAACTTCGACCCGAATACTCCAAGCCAAAAAATCGCAACAAATTCTAGAGAAGTTTTGATCTATTCTAAGCAAACTTTGCTTAGGAACTTCGTCCTATACATTCAATAAAGTTCCGAAAATTAAATAGCGAATTGGTTATCCAGTTCTTTGCCGGTTTTTCGTCTCGACAGGTAATATGTCTACACTTACGAGTATCGGTCCGGTCCGTTGTCGTGAAAATAATTGGTACAACGATATTTTACTGTTGCTCACCTAAAGCAGCGGGTCTCTAGGCACAGGTAGAAATAAATGTCTATTTTGTCCGAAACCTTGGTATAAAATGTGATCTATTAATTGAAAGCTATCAGCATCTCCGTCGACCTGTAAAGAGCAACATATAAACAATATTGCGTTGATCACGTCCTTTACGTGATATGAATTGTAAAGGAAGGCGAGAATGAAAGTTGTGTTCCAATTATAATCTGTCGTCTGCATTAAATCTTTGATAAACGGACGCGTCGTGATGAACAAATCGAAATTCGAGATGTTAGAGAGCTACGTATGGAGCATATTTGTTTAGTAAACAGATCCCGAGAGACGTTTCGACTTTTAACGGAATACCTAAATTTCCACTAGGGAACAAAGACGAGCGTTACTGTGAAAAGACTTCGGATAGCTGAGGGATTTAGGTCTGACCTGGAATATTTGGGACGCCACGTATAAATGACTTGTTCACTGTTTCGACGTTTACATGATAATAAGCGTTTACTCATACCCTGTATGTACACGCTTTAGTAACGTGGACAATTTTATGAAATCTGGAATAGATTCGCTATTTGGTCGTTATTACCGGTACCGACATGACCATTCAGAGAGGTTTGGCCCTAAGCTTGAGTCGGTCAAGAATCGGCTATTTTGATTACATAGACTCAGTGGTTTGTGTTATAGCGAAGTTCAACTGTAATCGCCTATCGTTTGGTAGATTTACGCTTTGAGGAATACGAAGAAATTCAAGCACGTAAAATGATGGCAGAACCAATAGCAAAAGCTTGTTAGCTGAGCGCATCTTGCGCGCGTGAAATCAACTTTTTTCACCAGGTATCTATGGCCAACAACATAATGAAATACTACGACCATATCAATCTGGGTTTTCGTTCAGAGTATCTTTTTATACTGAGTTGGTACGAGTTGGCTCAAATGACCTCGTACAATATATACTCGACTCCATTGTATTGTTATTTCCCATAATTGCAAA
This sequence comes from Varroa destructor, assembly GCF_002443255.2. NCBI lineage: Eukaryota > Metazoa > Arthropoda > Arachnida > Mesostigmata > Varroidae > Varroa > Varroa destructor. Next base: position 12,836,042 of record NW_019211458.1, read on the forward strand.
TCTATATTAGTGTGAAAACTAAAGCTTAGCAGCTCTAAGCCCATATATTTGTTAGCATCCTGTTGTCGATGTATCTGGCAACTTCTCATCGTCACGGATCGCATCTAAACGTCATGGCTATGTGCCACGTACTCATTTGCTGCTTCAAGTGGCCTTTGAAACTATCCTGTCGAAGGATTAGCTGTCAAAGCAACCGCGATAATACGTATGGATACGTACTCAATTTGCCAATATACATAGGTTTCATAATATAAGGATTGTACACCTTTCTGCTTGAAGTAGTATAGGAAACCTAAATGCAGATCAAACGAAGCGTGCGTCGCCAATATAGATCCCGCCATGTGATTTCATGTATAATTCGTACACCGTTGCGGGGAAAAAGCCAAGATGTTGACCTTCTCGCTAAATCTATTCGTAACGTGTCTTTAATATACAAACGTGCTCAACGTGCCTTATTATAAAATAAGGTAGAATTAGACCCGGATTAACAGAATTTTGACTTGCGTGGCAAAGTAATGGACGACACTATCAAGCGTTCCATTTTTATTGAATGGCTGATGATAGCCAGATCGGGCCGTTTGTCTTTTTCAGTCACGACCAGTTTTGAATTTCCTTTGTCATAGATATCGAACCTCTTCGAAGCCTACAGAGCAGATTTCCGTATATGGCAAGAGCGTAAAGCGGTTAACTGCTTTTAGGAGATCGCACTGTATAGGGTAAGTTCATATATTTACGCTGATTTGATGATCCGCAATTTATCTTATCACGTGTTTGTATTATACCAATACAGATTTCTATTGACTTAACATTTGCCTAGGTTTGCATTAGCCCTGTAAGAAGCCTAACCGTTTGTCCAATGAACCCAGTGTCTCATATCGATTTTAGGAAGCAGACGTGAAAATACCGCCTGATCCTTTAGTGCTTCCTTAAGGGCCTTCCTTCTATCTTTAAGTATAATCTATTATCTTTATCGCTCGATTTATTATCATTTCATTTGTGAGAGGACTGAGTGTCGTCAGATGAGAATTTCAAGATGGCTCAGCCTATAGTGTAATTGTTTAAAGCAAAAGAGGACAGATTACACAAAGAAATGAATTTCTCAGAAGGCTACCCTGAATAGGATAGTCGTGCAGTATTCTCATGCGTATCGCCAATCGTATTTAAGAACTTCTTAGCGAAGAAGTGCCGATGCCAAGCAAATCAGTTAACAGAGCGACAATCGCTCTCTCAAGCTTCATTTTAAGCTTGGTATGTAACTAACCGTTTAGTTCTGATTTTTTTTTATACTTTCCCACTTGTTACCTCCGATCGTCGATTTAGTACGTTGTCCTGGTATACATACCTCATCCACTCTGCCGCTAATGTACGTCGTGTTCAGTTGACCTTTTCCACCGGTGACGTTTGCGGGTGTATCCGATGCCGCCATTGCCATTAAGTCTTAGTCCGGTGGCAAATAAACATCCGTCAATACGACTCTGGCAGGGGCACTTGAATTGTCCGATCTAACACGGCTTGTATACAGCTTATATATGGCGTATCAAGATATTACAGGTGTATATTACTTTGATATTGTTTACATGGAAATCGCTAACATTTTTAGCATGCCCGTCCAGTGCTACGTTATAATATTTGGCATTTTAAGGCTGCATAGTAGACGCACTTCACCAGTCATTTTCGGCCGGACGATTTGCAGTTATATCACTTTCGTTAGAGTTAGGGCCGTGACAATCAGTGACATCTACTGTATAATCCATACAGAACAATTCCATGGACACGCCTAACAACAATCGAGCCACTCAAGTCAACTTTAGCCAATGAACAACTGCTGATCGAACAAAACACCAGCAGCGTGCGTTAACTACGCGGTATAAACTATAGTTTTTCGAAATAGTTCTGCGATCCATTCGATGCTCTCAAACTTAATTTGGTCTGTTCGCTTCCTTTTCTTTAGAACGTGGGTAGTCCGCTAGGTTATGTTTGTAATGCAGTACATCAAAGACAACTTATCCATCTGTCACTGCCTGCTAAAGCAGCAAGCAAAGAAAGGGAAATCCAACTCTATCTTGTCCACTTCGTGTCCTAACTGGAACAATCGATCATGAATCAGTTGAAGGCAAGCTTTACTGCCGCGTACGAACATTTTATGGAACACAGATACTAACAAGAACTCTTATGCTGTTCTAGTTGATCCTGGCCTTGATTTTAAATTGGCCTTTGTGATTTGTATTTTTCTCAAACACTCGTTGGCTGTAAAGGATTAATAATAGATGATAACGGGAAGCGACATCCAGACGCCGGAGAGACTGTCAATTTCTTATGTCGGACTCGTCTGGAAGACTAGATAGATTTAACCTCTATAGAGATCTATCTCGATATCATCGATCTTGATCAATATCATCGATATTGATGAATTTTGATTAGCATATTCAATGAGTAAATGAAGGTCTATCAACGTTGAACTTGTAAAACTGGCAACTTATAACTTCATTGTACTAGTCCTCTATCCGTCCACTTTGAAATTTGGGTTCAAATTGAAACAAGACTGACGCGTACTGATTGTGGTTTTCATATTGTTCTTTCACGACTATGTAAATTTCCACGTATTTCCTAAAATCGTTCGGAAACTGTGTATTCCATGGCCTGATCTCTTGCGGCATATGGAATAGGCTATTTTCTCACAGCCTACAACTAAATGTCTACAGCTACGACACTTCTGTTGCATTCTAAAGCTTTTATTAAATATCATATTGTAGTATTAATGCAGACAAAATTGGTCACAAAAATTCGTGTTCATTTTGCAGAGTGACTGATTCGAACCGAACGGACTCGGCCTTTCGTTATGAAGTATCGCATATTGCCTGTGAAATTTAATATGAAATACTAACGATCACATTAAAGAAGAAGCAAGTATTATCATCTGTGCTTTGCCCGACCATATCTTTCCAACAGCCCATATCCGTTCCTCTTACTTACTTACATACACGTATACAGAATGAATGTTTGTCGTCAAAAGCTCGCTAAACGACGTTGAATGACGCGCACGGAACTACCCCGATAATCATAATACTGAATAAGTATACCGTAATATGTATGCAATCGATGAAGCACCGTCTTATGCAGAAGACGGTCGAACGTTTGTCAACTATGAATGACACTTAAGCATATGGAGAAAAGTTTAACAAAAAAGAGACATTTTGCTAGGCAAGGCGAAATGGTAACAGCACTACAGCGCCTCTACGTTTGAAAGATAAATGTTTCGAGTTTTACGTCTGGTACTGCCGTTCGCTTCGAATTTATCCCACTACGTGCCGCAAAACTAGTAGGCAAACCCGTTACCGCTACGCTATCGCAGGGGCCGGGTTGAAAGACGACACGCGTGGCGCCACGGCCTGCCGAGAACAGCGAGACAGGTGTTTAACCGTTAGGGCGCTCGATACAGAGGTATATCGCAGAGTGCGTCCGTTTATTAGACCGTACTGTCTAGAATCATTAGGTGGTAAGCTTGTCATTTTACGTAAATATCAACTACGTTATTTACACTGTATGAGTTATTTGCCGGTAGTGTGAACATAGAGAAGTGCGCGCGCGCGCGCGCGTTCATGTGTGTCTGTTAGTTTCTATCGGTATCCTTATGAGGAACGTGTTGTGTATATACCTAGATACTCCTGAAAATACCACCTCGTCTATGCTTTCTATTGTCCGAATAATTTTTTAAACGCTACTCGTTCCGAATGAGGAAGACAATCGAACAGTGTTAAATGCACCTTTTAAGAAACCAAATGACGCATCTACTATAGCTAAAGGATAGAAGATACGCTATATTTCTTGTTACAAACGAACTTTTAGCACCTTTTTGAGAGAGGAAAAGATCGTTAAACATTTTACATCTTGTTGACCAAATGGAATTGTCATCCGATCGTATCATGTAGAAAAAGCGATAATTAAAGTTAAAGTGCCAATAATGTAGGGAAATGTAGTAGAAAAAAATGAATGAATTTCTCAGATACGAAAAATAAACCATTGGTACAGTTGCCGACAATCGATGGTGCTTCTTCTAGCTTATATGACAATTACCCAGTCACTAAAAAGCCCATTTGTACTAAATCTTGGGAACCTAGCAAATACGCGAGGAGTTCGTCAATCGAGTTACTTTGGCATGTTCAAGAACTAATCGCAAATAGTTTGTTTGACGCCAAACCTGACTGGGGAAAAAAGCAGAAATTCTATGAACACAGTTCAACGCTGGAAGATTAGGTCCTGTAAATACCACCATTAGCCATGACACCACGCGCAAAGATGCGTGTTGAAAGCGCATTTTTGTTTTTTTTTTTTTTATAGGTGTTTAAGGCGGATTTTCATTCTGAACTTAGGCTCATTTCATTCAATGAAGCGACCCTCACAACTGGGGTAGTTTTTATTAAGCGGCTTCTACAGCATAATACAGAAAATAATCAAATTTGCACAGATATTTTTTTCACTTTCCCTACCAACAAGAGGACGATATAAAAGTAAACACGCTAGCCCAAAAAGGCTAGGAAATAAACAAGAACGGGCTTTTGGCTGTCATCGTAATCCTTGTGCAAGCGTCGCCTCTTCTTTTATTCGTTTGTTCCGCTGTGCTGATGGCAATATACTGCCTTAAGTCAATTTCGTCTTTCAGTTTGTATAGGTAAGTGTGTTTCTACACGTTTTCAAGTTCAGCAGAGCAAAGTCACACAGCTCCGATACCGGTTATCAATGTGACTTCTTGTCTATTTCTAGCCCCACTCTAGGCAGATGCTACTTAATCATTTACTTATTCGCCCTTTTATCGGGTGTTTCCTTCAAAAGGTCGCGATAAAACTTAGCGGTGTTGGCGCTGGTTGTTACTTAAAGGAAGTTTGTAAAAGTTCAAATAGATCTACTCCAGTCTACAAGTGTTCACAAGTTGCGAAATAAGACAGGCGAAACAGATGTTTGTGACAACAATGCTAGACAACTTTATACCTGAGATGATCATACCAAACACAAACTATAATCCTAAAATGTGTACAGCTACGGTACATCGAAATCGGTCACGAGAGTAAGGATCTACATTGGACTAACTACGCTACAAACAGTATCCAAAACAGTACTGACGAAGTGTGTGTTCCTGGGAAAATATTTTGTACACTGGCGCACTCATAACGTTGTGAACACATAATAGACATAAATATTAATAGCCACATTCTCCATCTAAAATGCAAAAGTAAGACATAGTGGGTTTCAATGGTTTAACAATCACAAATGATCGCCATTTCTGCCTCTGAGGAGACCAGAGATGGCCTGCGAAACCGCCTGGACGTCATAGATACCAATTACCTGAATCCGCCTACTTCTTTGCCAGACGCTGCTATTTCTGTTGTCAGCCGCTGGCCGATACAACGTTAACTTGCACTGAATTGACTTGTACTTCGGTATAATGTATATCGTGCATCGAGCAGTTTGATCAAGGAGTGTTTTACAAAGGCTAAGACATAACACTATTAATGCGATAAAAACCACTTCGTACATCGCTTTCGGAACAAGTTCCGCTTAGATGAGCTAGTAAAGCTTTTATCCTTCGCATTAAGATAGATCCACTAAACTCTATATCTACACAAGTCACAGGAAATGTTGTGCATTGCTACTTTAGGCATTACCCAATGCTCGCCTAAAGCGGTACAAAGGAAACCAAATCATTTACTACAGCAAAATATTTCAGGATTCGGATAAAACTCTGTCACAAATTATAGAGGAGTTTTCAAATTATAGAGAGAGTCCACAGGATTCGAGCCCCAATGCTACGAGCCAGGCCTCTCATTCTTTTGGGGATTTTGTGGCGTCACAGCGGTCGAGAGCTTTCTTCGAATACGATCCGTAATATTCAATACTGCTATCGAATTTTTTCGGTCATAGACTAGCGCTGCTACTATCAGACTCTGCGACCTTTACACCTACAAGCACTACTGCATAGCGAAAGCTGAAGTCCGCCACTAGATATATTCTCATACCTATATATACGTATATAACAATTCATTAATACCAAATTAAATATATAAGTACATCGTCGTGCTATAGGCAATTCTCATACGGTTCTAAATTGTTGCGTGCGATCCGAGGCTCACAAAAAAATAACAGATATTATAACCTCCCAATGCTAAATTTTCATATCAGAAAACGCTATTCTAAATGCATCTAATGCTTTTTACCAATAACACACTTGCGCTTCAAGTGCAGGGCGATGCTGTATGACATGATTGAAACGAAGTTGCAGTCCTAGACAATGTAGAAAAATGATTTGCGGGAGTGCTTTACCGCCCCATGGGGAGTAGCAATAGGGGCAAACAGCAAATAGGCTGTGTTTATAGTGCGATCTTTATTGGATGAGAGACGCAATTGTAAAGATAGAAGATTAACCCAAAAGCTCTTTTAGCTAAGAAAGCTAAGGATGATATTTGTCCAAAAAAAAAAAAAGAAAAAATACTGTTTTAGGCCACCGGGTCAGCGAATAGAATCTCATTTGAATAATATAATAAATAGTATAATATTAATGAAAGGAGTCCATATATACAGTAGACTGATGGGAGGATTGTAGAGTACTCTATACATTTTTGTACTATAATATTTTAAGCAGTCCGAACCAATAGGGGTTAACAATTGCAGAGTATCACCGGGTAATTTAAAAACTTTAACTCCTACGGGTTCTTATCTCTGCTCTAGGGTTTTGAACACTACAAAAGCTTACTTTCGTGAATCACAGTAGAAATGCGGATGGCTACTTACTATATTAGCAAAAATTCATATACATGTATGTATTGATCCCCACATAAAAATTACAAACTTCTGTCTGTACAAATAGGAAAATTAGATATGCGTAGTTACTGAAGAAAATCCGAGTAGAAGAAAAGCTGGAGGCTTAACTGCGTAATAACAGTTTATTCTATGAGTATCCTTTTGTAATGTTCCGAAACAAACAATAGTCCTAATCACTAGGACACCGTTCCTGCTGGCAATAACTTTTTCAGAATAAGCTAATCCAACTTGTATTTCGTTCGCTTGACACATATATTATGGGTATACAAGGAAACAGCCTGATATTTGCCCCGAACTCATAATCATGCTTATGCTCGTATGGAGCATGTTAATGTGTTTTGATTATTACCATATGAAATATTTTCTGTTTCTTCTCTATTAATATAGCAAGGAAAGAAACGTATTTGTTCAACTTGTATTTTTGTACATATTTAACTGAGTGGTGAAAAATGCTACTTGATAGGTAATTCTACTATCCTATAAAATGTCGAGGTGGACAAAATTAGGGGGTAATGCTTTTCATACATCTTGGAGCTGGCCACTCGCTAAAGAAGGTGTCGCTATCAGGATCCACTTAACATGGCATAATGATTAATGCCAGCCATTATACTTTTTTAATAATATACAATTTTAATCTAGCGGTCCTATTTCATTACGCCATAGTGGACGTAACATATGGGACTCACTTAAATTGGCTACGCTAAGTTGTATATCAGCAATTTTTATTTCGACATTTACGTCCTTGCGTAAGGTAAAAGCCATTTGTGGCCACATTGTGGGATGCAGGCAGTGGCTAGATAAGCTCATTATTATTATTAAGAGGCTCTGTACGGGTCTCATAGGCACTGAGTGAAGTCACGCCAGCTCTATGGATCAACTATAAAATAGGTATAGCCTACTCATCATATCATGCCGTCGCTATTTTTCCCTATATAATAAAATTCGAACAATGTTATCACGTCAGACATCATAGGGATTTTTTTTTTGATAGAGGCGTTCGCTTACCTACCTTGTCAAATCTTTCCTTATTGATGCTTTGGAGCGATCTTTTAAAAAAGAAGATGAGAAATTCGTTAACTACGCATAAGCAAAGTACCTAAATAGATAAAAGTCACTTAATGGAAAAGTTTTTCCGCGAAATCTTCTCTTAGTAAAAATTACTTTTTGGTGGTGCAACTATTATTTGGTTAGCTATGTATTTATCAATAAAAACAGAATGATTCCAGTAAAACATCAACAACGCTTATATATATGTATATATATATGTACACACGTATTGACATAGCTGTTGAAAGTATTTGAATATAGAAATCATCATTTTCCAAAACGGCAATTATAATAAACAATAAATAATAACAGTAGAAACGAAGATACAGTGCGTGTTATTCTCGACAAGCGTTTTGTGGGGGGGGGGGGGGGTAAACTTCTTGGTCTGGCATTTCCTTACTAGCTAATCGTCTATGTGTCGCTCTAATTAAGCAGCTTTATGCTAAATGATAGAAGTATACTGCTGTTTTGTCTGATTCGTGTATCGACACAGTGTGATATTTGTTAGGCCTTGGGATTAAGCTATTTCAGTGTTAGAGCAGTGTTTTATTTTGGAATAATTATCGATCTAAGCCATCATGTAGCAGCAGTCAATCAATGGCCAATGATAAATTCGCTTTTCATTCATTGCAGCGGTATCCTGTTAATGTAGCTGTCGTCTGAAATACAAAAAAAACGAGTCTGATATAGTGCTTTTTTCTCGATGGCATATTAAGCAACGACAATGGCAAATCAATAAAGCCATCTAGCAATTTTTCAAGTACTTGTTTTTCTGCTTTTGTTCAATGCATGTTCCAGCCGTCAGTCATAATCTGGTCGCATAATTGTTTTCATTATACTATGATTGATGACCTATTCAACAGGACCGGGTAAAGTAGTTCGATGTTTGAAGCCGATGTCTCGAGTGATCTAAATCATGACCATGAGGTAGCGAAGGATTGTCTTGCTAAGTAACGTTGCTTGCTCGATGATGAGATCTACTAGCTCTTCGTCGTCCGCAACTGGATCTGCCAGGTCCTGCAGATAGAAGCATGGCAGAAATCATCAATGAATTTTCCTCCTCTATATTCAGTGATTTAGTCTATTTTACATTTTTTCAGTATTTAAAATAATGATTTAAGACCATGCTGATTCACATTGCTACAGATAACCGTCTCGGTATCTTTTTCATTACGACATTTGTCGTACCACTACTTTTTAGATTTGCTTTGTGAAGTTTTTTTTTGTCTACTATGAGTCGCTTTTTTCAGTGGCCATTATAATAGAATGACTTTTGTTGTAGTTATAGGCCACACTCGTTGCGATTAGTTCGTTGCAAATGCTGCTTTGTAATAGGCTCACCGGAAAGAGCGAGTCATCGTCGTCGCCTCGACTCTCGAAGTCAAGAAGCGAAGATGGTGTTGCTGATTCAGGTCGGCAGAAGGACATCGTGTAATCCTCTATCGGTGTCGGGGTACTGGAGGCAGCTGTCCGTTCGAGAAAGCCACCAGAGTGCGGCAGGCAATCCCTGAACGTTCATTATTACTATTATTAACCCTGTTATGCCACCTACAGATGTGATTATCAAACTATTATATAGTAAGCTCTATATATTTGCTATGCACTGATGGCAACGGTATTCGACCCATGCTTGCTGCCCAGAAATCTATTATTATCGATTGTATGACGAAAAGTTATTTCTGTGACTCAATAAACCAATCCAAGTTTTCTAAAATAAACTTTCAACAATGTTAATAATATTTGTTGTTTCATGGGGCAGCCGTATCGAATCATTAGCTGTGTCAAAAGCTACCAGTTAGCAAGTGGAAATCAAAAACTCTTCGCGCCGACTAACGAAATTTACTCTGACGCTACGGCAGCGTTTGTTTAGTATCGTGTCAAGCTTTAACCTCTTCAAAATGCCGCTACGCGCCTATCATTTTCGCGCGTTCCTGTCCGTTCCTATTTGGATTTTTTTGTACTGAATTCAGCTATTTCAATTCTAATATATTCAGATAAAAAGCCTACATTGCATATATCTATCTATCTATTTACAAACAGTAACTACAAATCATTTTAAGAAGCGGCTCCGTACGTCTCGAAGAAGATGTCCGAAAGGATATCGTCATCCATCGAAAAAGAACGCGCCATCCTTAGACATCCGCTCATTTCGCTGCTATCTATTTTGCGATCACTGTTATCGACGACAATAACGGAATTAGAGCTAGGATTAGCGCCTGAGCGACTGGCACTCCCCCGTGGCTGCGTATCAGCATCTGGAAGACAGATGAGCTTGTGGGTGTAGCTTGATGATGGGTCGATCACCCCGCTTACCGCTGCGAAGAAAAATCACAAGAGAAAACAGCATAATTTTTTCCTTGCAGACATGGAGTAATCAACCGCGTTATAGTAATAATCATAACGACTTCGAGCTATCCAGCTCGATAACATCTGCCGTACCAGTGGAGCTAGCGGTGATAAGACGACACGAAAAACAAGCATGTACATAAAACGCGTCGTTAAAATATTGACGTCTTCTTATTAAAAGCCTGCGCGTATTCATCTATGCTAGTTAACTAGCTATAACAATATGAATATAGCGTATAATAGTAACTGGCTTGGTTGGCCGTCAATGACGCTATGCCAGTTGTTACCGAAACTTAACACGATACATTGTACGAGCGCATGATGAAAAGGAAGGAGAACGTTAACTTTATCCGATTCTGGTTGCTACCGGGAACAGCTTTCGGAACTGCTAGCTCTACACAGGGCTTATGTTCGCCGAACGATAGTAATCAACTTAAATCTATTACAGCTAGTGATGGTAATTTATTTTATGAAGTTAATAAGTAGTGGCTTTGCTTTCTGTGTTTGTAACCAAATGTTCGAACTTTGCTTGTAGTTATCCATTTACTTGACGTACAAAAGGTCATCGGTGTGGCTGAATTTATAAAATGTTTTATTTATCCAGGACGGTTAAGTAAAGGTCTCTTTTGGGTGACTCGCTCGTCGACACACGAATCTAACTTTACGAGAAAAAAAAAATTGCCTATTTCTTAGTTTTTCCTTACGCAACGCCGAGAACGACATCAGGCACTATTCTACGAGAGTGATATTTCAAACGACTAAAGAGTCAAGTATGACAAAATATAGTCGACAGTAAAAATCTCGACTCAGAAAATTCTGAAAATCAATTGTTGATCGTTCACAGCTATACACGTTGAAGCAGCTGAGTCAGAATTTCCTTCTCATAGACATAGTAGAATAGACTTCGAAAATAACACTAACACAGAGTATCGATCGGCGGCCCTCTAATACCAACGGTGGTAGCCGGATCAGTCAAAAGTGACATCTCAGTTCGATATTGCCCGTTGTTTTGGAAACTTGTGTCTGGTGGGAAATGTGGTAACTAAGACGCGGCGTGCCATTTGTGTAAAGTAAGATTATGGTGCGACGACCTTTACGACGACTTTGAAAACGTTTTCTATATCTGAGATACTCGAACTCTTTTTAACGATGGACCACCTTAGCAAGTAAGTTTGAAATTACTGGACAATAGCTAGTCGAGTTATGTTATTTTGTGTTATCATGTTATTTTGAACGTCGTGTTTTGTATAGCACATTTACGATAGAATTTTGAAGTACCTTAGGTAAGCGTTTGTCTTTTAACTGGATTTTCTTATCATCTACTACAGACTACTGCGACGAATTAAGAATCGGTGATTAAGCGAGCCTTCAGTTGAATTGTGTTGCCACTGTAAAAATAATTTGTTTCAACAACGAGTCAGTAAACTATGGTTTGATGTAGACCGCTTCCCACGTTAGATAATCAGTAAATATCACCTACTGATCTTGCTTGCCTAATTCAATTGATTTTTTCTTCGTAGTTCATATTGTTTATCACGACGAAGTTAAGTTTGATGCGTGCGGATCAGTCGCGTTAGGACGCACGACTCTCAGTGGTGCTAATGTTAGGAATACGATTCAGAAGTTCATAGGTGACGACCGAAGTGTAACATTGATTAGACCGTTGACGGAACCAACCCTGAATGAATAATTCCGAAGCCGCGTTTACACAACGAAATTGTCTAAATGGCATTAACTAGAGGCTCGTCTACCTATAGATCATGCCTATATCATTTCGACCTGAAATCCCTGCCAGCTCCTCAGATCGTTATAGGAACGATTTAATTGCTTCTATCCAAATAGTTTACCAGCATCGTTTAAATCCCGAGCCCATGGTTTCGGAGGCTGGGCCTCCAAATCTGCTGAAAATAGGATTATTATACTCCACATTATGCTTATATCAGTTTAGGAGCGTGATTTTCTTTTCTTAAAAGCAAACAAAGAAAACATCAACTCACGTAAGTAGTTATAATACAGTAAACAATTTTGGCCTGCTCATTATACGCACCGATAGAACAGGATAATACACGCAATTTTACACTCAGTTTAAAAACATCTACCCGGAATAGTTACGAAAAAAAATTCAGAAACTGCCTATGATAATGCTTCGCAGTTATACTCAGGCACCAAACTCTAATAAACCGTTCGTTCATACAGTTAACAGTTATCCTTTCATCCGTTTGTCTGTGTAGACAATATTTACAGGCGGCAATCGGTAGAAGTTTTCGGTCACTGGGTCATCATCCAAGCTGCCGGCGAAGTGCCGCGGCACAAAGCGTTTTATGTTTGCTCCGCGATTCGTTTTCGTGGCCGTCTGTTGTTACTTCCACTGCCGCAGCTTTCACCGACATTTGCGCAGACGCAAGCCGAAGATCGACATGCATTTGTTGTAAAATGTCGTTCCACTTTCAGCAATAATCGATGGATTATCAACATATTACCGTACACAGTAATGTGTATCGGTCGCTCGAGCTCAGGCCGTTGAATGGACCAGTTAGGAACAACGATGCAGGGTTTTGGAAGTAACATTTGACGAACCGCGTACGAGTACCGTTACAATGATTGCGCTGCTGCGCGCACTGATGTAAGGTCGCTAAATTATAAAAATCGAAACACGGACTAAAGGGTCTTTCTAAAAACAGCGCTTGCCTATTACTATCAGAAGACCTATTAGCAGAAGCCGAAGAGCAGGTGGTGACTGCGAGATAAATTATTAGCCTCGCAGTCACACTGGTGGTGGCTAATAACGGTGCTTCCTGCCAACGTTTGTTTCTCTAGATTCACAAAGCTTAATTGACTTAGTTCAACTATATACACTGGAACTTCAATATGTTATAATTATTAAACAATAAATTAGAGCTCAGTTACTGGATGGGCGGCCTTTCTAAAAGATAAAAGCCCAAGAAACGATGCTGCATACGAAGAAACCCGAAATGCTTTATGCTACCTAATACTTGTATATTCCATGTCCTATGCACTGATTCCAAGAGAAGACTCAAATTTGAACTTCGCCATATTGGAAATCCACTGCATAGAACGCAAAGCCAGCTACCAAGCATTTGCGGCTTAAATGCATACAGATAGTTTAAAACCTATCCCAAAACGAGAGTATGCCTATTTGATTCTTATCGTGTGAGGAGCTCGCTGTGTCCAACGTTTTTCTCCGAGATACAAGTGGTTTTTGCTAGTATCACATCCATAGATAATGTTATACACACGCACAAATAGCATGTACACATTTTGGGAGAACTATACGAGCCTGAAGTAGTCGATTTCCTTGTACTCACAAGAAGAATCGGCGTCACCAGCCATCGATAACTTTGGTGATGTCCGTAATGCGCTCACACGATGTACGAGTTCGTATATACTCAGTTAGATTGTTCGTTCTATTTGCTCGACACAGACACTGTTTCTTAACGTGAGTCCTCCGTGCGGCTTGCCAGCTAGCTATATCCGGACTGATTATTTCATAGTGAGCGAACATCGAACTGACGGCTGATGACAGGACATAATCGGTCACAAGCACTTTAACGGCACCGTTACGTTCGCTTAATCCGAATCGTGATCTATGTTTTTGGACGAATTTGATTTTTATAACGTCCGCTGTTGTTCAGAGGTCTGCGCGTCTTCCCGGCATCGTGGCCCGACGTTCGCAGTAACCCATCGGGAAAAGCTTCAACAAGGGTCTAAGCTGCTCTTGCGCTGACTTCAAGTGTTGAAAATGATCGACAACTCATTTACTAGCTGACTAAATGGCGGCTGGCTGACTACACACAGCTAGCCTTAACACAATTCAATAGAATCGTTCGCAGCGCCACCATGTGCTCAAAGCTAGCCAGCCGTAAGTGAGACACCGATGTAACTGGTTCATAAACTGCGTTTATCTAGTGCGCAGCTCTCGTTCGTCTCTTCATTAAAGCGGCGTTGCCGTCCTGGTTGTTGGCGGGCTGCAACGTGCACTAATGTTCGTACTGGTCGCTCTAGTAGACGCTGGTAGCGATCACAGCGCTAGAGTGGTCCTATGCAGAACTCGAACTACCTACGTCTGTGTTTTCAGCGTTGGCGGTTATGGCGAATAGGCAACCCAAAACCAGACTACTCTGACTCTTTTTTTTCTTCCTTTGTTACTTTACATTTGCATCAGCTACACAGAGCGTTCGGTGTATAGCAGTTTAATTCTCGTGCGAGCCACAACGCCATACACGCTTCAAGCTGAACAGAGCGCTTGGCTAGCACCGGCAGATTAGCAAACGAACGATTGGTACGAAACAACTGAACGGCGACGATTTCTGCTTTCGTTTGTGGGTCGGCGACGTTGCCGTTAGTACAAATTGCACAGCAGGCCACTTGCTACAGGAGGCGAAAACACCTGCCACAGCCGTAGTAGGCCGAAGATGAAAAAGTATAGAAAATAAATAAGACGAAAATGAATCTAGGGAATCGGACACGCGCACGAATTCGACTGCGACACTACAAGCTGTTGCTCTGCTCACAAACAAATCTTCTTACGGTTGCTTCGGTCTGCTGATAGTTCTTACCGGCCCAACTTTCGGTTCGTCTTGCGGACCTCTTCAACAGCTCAAAGTCATGTATGTGTGCGAGGTCCTGCGGCTACCTTTTTGAGATGCGTCGCTTCTGCAGGCCGATCGATTGGCATTCGCTGCCGCAGTTTTTTTCCACCAGCTACAACATCTGCAAGTGTAATAGGACGTGCAGCTGGTACAGCGACGCGGTGGTTACACAGCCCTAGCGTGCCACGTGCTGTTTACAGAAGCACTTGCACTAGTGCTGGGGACCGCCATCTTCGCCTTCATCGCACCCCACAACGCTATTTTTTTACTATTGACCCAGTGACGACTGGGTCGAATGAAGTTACGAGTGAATAACAAGCCCCTATGTTGGCCGCTCGCTCGCCACAGCTGCAGTCGACATTTCAATGCAGCAATGAATGCAATGGGATGCAACGGAACGAAGGCTGTTTCTTCTAACGCGAAGGCAGAACGATGATAGTTCCGTCTTCGCTTCTTGCCGACAGCAATGTTGTTGTCATTGTTGTTGTTGTTGTTGTTGCTCCCGCTGTTGGAGAAATTGCTAATGGCGGTAACGATCGTGCCATATACGTATCCGATCAATCAGTGGCACGAGGCTCCTTTCCTGTCTGCGTTCCCGCTGACAGTGAGAGCTGTTCGTTAACCACGAACCGCTAATACAGCTCCTCCATTATACGGTATGATGTGCCTACCAGCGTCGTGAGCCGTCAAGCTGCTTGGGGCGGGGGCTGGGCGATGCAGAGAAGATACTACAACGAAATCGAGATTTTCGAAAGGGCAATTTTCAGTCAGCATTGTCAAGTGTCGATGCCGCGGTAAAGAGTTGCTACACACTCAAGCTTGGATCTCGAAGGTTTAGCAAGGGCGATAAGCTTCGCATCGCAAAAGGGTGCAGAAAACTTTTGCTAAAAATAAGATTTGAAGAACGCTGAGGCAATATCGCCGCACGAACACGAACTGCGGTTGTTCGCCATTGATTACACAACTCGAGATAGAAGCCAGCTACTAGTTTGTTGTAGAATTCTCGTGTAAATATTAGTTGACAATGCGCCTTGCTTAACAAGGATACGATGTGCGGAATTTAAGTGGTATGAAAGTAAGATTAGAAGAGACAGCTACGGGCCAGTACTACAGTATAGCCACATTTCGTGGACTCTGTAACGTCATATTTCTACTAATATTTCATAGAACGAACGTTTTACGAGTACATTTAACGTTTTATGATGGCAAGCTTAAGACAGTGAGGTTGGCTCCTCAGAACTAAAAATTAGCAATTCTCTGATTGTGGTAAGTTAGCCTAGCGTGTTTTCGGGTCGACAATCCTTTTACAGTGATACAACGTTCTGTTTTGAAGGGTTCTTCGTTGGTCAGATTATAGCTCATAGCGATAGCGACGAACAAAACAATATTGGGAAAATATAGACATTAAAAGTTCTGCTAAGTTATATATTGTCTAGAGCTGGTTGTTTATCACAATGAAAATCGTTCGACCAAGACAATATCTTTTCAAAAATAATCAAAAAACGCATTCCGCCATGTTGATTGACATAGAGGAATACGGATGAACTAGCAGCTATTGATGTTATGAGCCCACCAGCTATATGCCTATGGTTAATAAAAGAAGTAGAAGAATATTCGCCGCCTCCAGGGGGCATAAGCCGTCATCAACAGCCGTACCCAGCCATCAGACCGAAAAAAATTAGACGAATTTTTGTTCTGTCATCACACGACTCATTCGGAGAAAACGCCAAGCCATTGTAAAACTGATGGTCAAGCAATCAGCTTGACTTTTCTGCCATTAGAGCAGAGTAGATTTAGAAAAACCGGTAAGCGAATTGTACGATTAAGTGAACCCGCTTAAGTGGGGATTAGGCGGCTAAAAAGGTAACAACTATTAGTATTATAAAAAAAATCTCCTAAACGAGTTTGAAGCCTCTCTTATGGTCTATATGTACACGTTTCGAGCATACGCAAACCTGGCTAATATAAAAAATCGATTTTACTGATTCGGAACACCATGGCGCAAACATTGTTCGTTCCTGTTTAACGTTCTGACGATATCCAGAAGAGCGCATCATAATGCTACATTGCAGTTAACATTTTGTATCAGCTGGTATTCGAACATGGTATCGTAGAGAACTCTGAATTTCGTATGAAAAAAGATCTGCATGTTAATGTAGATAGCAGTTAAACCGTAAGATTTATCTTGACATGATTGCGAATTCACGTGATAGGCATTTTCTAAAGCTACGCTTCTACCTGTGCCACGGCTGTGAACATAAGGGCATGCATAGCTTCTACTACACTACTTGTTTCCGTATAGCTTATTAATCTATATTACAGTATGTTACGGTACGCCGATACGCTCAACTGGCATTTTTTGAAAGTTGCGGAACTTTTTTATGCCTACTGCCCGCAGAACGGGGGGCTATCCTATTAGGAAGGGAACAAAAAACATCGCCATGGTAAAAGAGAATGCCCTTGACAGTTGTTATCGTTAGCAGTGACGTGAAATAACGCTGGCTCGATCGGCGGAATGACGGAAAGTAAATCAAGGAAGCCTCATTTACGTAATCAGGTGACAATGGCAGTTCCATTAGTATCAAATGATAATTTAACTGATAAATTTACAAGTAGAGAAATAAAGAAGTTAGAACTGGGCTTAGAATGAGGTTACGCTCTTGCATTATCAATGTTCATGAATATCTAGGAAAGAGAGGTATATATTTACATTTATATAATATATTAATGACACCTGCTGAACCTGTGTGAATGCGCGATTATAGGTCATCTTCACCTGTACGTTGATTTCCGCAAAACTTTTACTCCGTGAATTTCTTACATACTCTTAAATGATTCTTTTTGCGATAAGAGACTCGCGCGGGACATTTTAAATGGTGCTACATTCATGGCTCGAATCGAGCT
This sequence comes from Varroa destructor, assembly GCF_002443255.2. Taxonomy (NCBI): domain Eukaryota; kingdom Metazoa; phylum Arthropoda; class Arachnida; order Mesostigmata; family Varroidae; genus Varroa; species Varroa destructor. The sequence continues at coordinate 12,853,762 of NW_019211458.1, forward strand.
CGTGTAGACTCGAATCGTCAGCGTTCCACGGTTGAACGTGGAGCAACTGTGGACGAAATATGGATCAGAAAATGTTTCGCAGTGACTTCAGACCTTGTTATCCAACCGTCCTTTGTTTAAATGCATCACTTCCATATATTGTATTCATCTAAACAGAGTTACAGGTCAAAATCAAATTTTTTGCTTTAGCATTTCAAGGCAAAAGCTTTTCACGAGAAATCTGCGCTAAGAAAATTCTTCTGGCTAGTTTAGGACAGAGTTTTAACGTTCCAGGTTAGCTACATTGTAAGACAGTCTATATCTGGGTTTAGCCCGAAATAATAGTCTCTTAAAAACTATTACGCCAGAAAACATACATTCTATGCTTAGTTGTTTTAAAGCGAAATGTTAACTTCCAATGCCCGAATCGGAAAAGTGTTTCGAAAGAACCTACGCATTTATTTGTGTGTGTTTTTATGTGTTCCGCGAACTACCAAAGATATACAATGGATCGTAATAAAGCTATTCTTTATTAAATTGAATTAGATCCTGTAATATACGTCAGTATATCTCGTCGAATAGCTTTGCGTCTATATACATATATAAAGAAGCCGCATTTTGTAAACAACTGTATACGCAATTGATTTTACAGTATAAAATAACCCTGCCTGGAAGTCAAAGGTTGTCTTAAATAAAAATACACTATAGAATGGCTATATCGTGAAATTGTTAGCCGAAGAACTACTCCATGACTATATAATGGGCCATTACTTTCTATTATACATGGGTACGTAAGGCAAGTTCGCTCCACTCTGCGGATTTGTCATTTGCGTTAGACTTTTTGTTCGCTATCAGATTGTATTATTTATCCAATAGTAGATAATAAAGTTCTACTAGCATACTACGATATTTGCTATAGTGGTAAACTAAATCGGCTGCACAAATTGCACTTTCTAACTGAATAACTAAGAAGGCTGCCATATTTCAACATGAAGAAATGCGAGCCATGTTATACAAAGTGCCGCTCATCTCGTGACCGCTATGAACTGTTTCGGTGCAGTCGCGATGGGTCCTACATTTACACATTTCACTACACAAATATGACAATACTGCATGTTAGATATGTGTTTTTTTTTTTTAATTATCTATTCAGGCATAATTCAGAGATAAAAAGCTGCCTAAGTAAACCCCGCTGAATTAATATCTTCCAGCTATTACGTATTCGGTGGGGCTTTAAACACAGATTAGGGCATTGGTCGATTGAAACTCCCATTTTATTTAGACTATACTAACAACGGGACTGGCGCCGTAATCTTACGAACTGCAATGACCTAGTTTAAGCGATTTGTAAAATTGTGTTTTTTTTTTTTAAAATGGCCCATAATTAGTCATTAAAATATACCGTTGACTATATAGCGCGGAAGATAACGTATCGATTGACGCTAAATACGATCGTATTGCCTCTGAGCGAGTAGGTGGAAACCTATACTTTATTTACAGTTTTATTATATAATCGATCAGATGAAGAGTGCTCCATTCGAAAACACGTTCATATGTAGATCGATATGTATGAAGCGAAATCAGTAGTTGGAGTTTAGGCTCTGCAAAAGGTCGCCAAAATGCTATGATTATAGGATATTAAAAAAATAAACCGTGTACGAAGTAAATAAAGTAACTGCAAGAACAATTTCCACGTGAGAGGTCATCGATTAGAGTTATAGAACGGTGATTATGTTTGTTCGGATCTTCCAGAGATGACCGTTTCAGTATCGAAAAGCGTAATGCATATGGCATCGATTAATATAAAAATGTAACAATCACGGGAAAGAAAATATTAGCGAACGACATCCGTTCTAATACTACTAAATCTAAATATTTAAATTTTTATTGTATATTTTAACATTTATCTTTCCAGTATGTTGCGATATCCGCGTTACGTTAATACCACCTTGGAATTCTCTCAAAGCGAGTCAGTTAACCAGCTTCTTCAGTTTACCGTTATCATCTCGAAGCGTCCAGCGGACAGAAGAGAAATGTTTCAGGGATTTGGCCAATTTCCATTGGGTTTACATTTGAACCTCTTAAGATGTCTAGCTGCCACATTCGATGAACTTGTTCAAACGTTGCTTTCAGCCGTGTTTTGCACACTGCGACACATCCAACTTACTAGAAAATTCTTCTTCGCCAAAGTTCTATAGAACACCCGACGTATTTACTAACTAGTCGTAAAAAAGCATGCCAATAAAACACAATAAAAAAGCTATTACTGAGCAGGTTTGTCTGCTAAAACATTTGTAGAAGGTATTGAATGAATTTAGGGTAAGCGACTTCTTTAATTAGTGAATTTGCTACTAAAGATAATACCACGGCTATATTTTATCGTATATAGTGTCTTCGAGCATATAATAATAATCTAGATTTTTACACCGTGATCTATTCCACAGAAAGTTCTCACACCCTGAGGTAAATTCCGGTTGACGTGGAGGCATTAATTATTTCAATCAAAGTATACGGTTCGTATATTGGAACGGAGGCAAACGAGTTACTAGGACCGCGATATGACAAATACACTATTGTATCTTAGCTCTGCGTCGATATCGTCTATAGATGCTTTCCAGGCGAGTGAAGTGTGGAAAATTTCTGTTTGCTTTTCGGACGATTAACGTATAATCAGAAGCCCTTCATATTTATTGATTTAATAAATTCAACGCGCCAAAACAAAGCAAATACAAACAAGAAGCCATTTCTTGTTTTATAGTCAAATGTTAATGCACTCAATCCAATACAACATATTGGCTGTTTGCGGCAAATGTAATGCAGTCAATAAATATGTCGATTTGTTATGTTTTAATATACAGGAAAATTGGCGGCCCGGTTGGCAAGTCGATTACATAATGGCATAAGAACGAACTCTTCTCTGATGTCACTTTACTCGTTTTTGGGATAAAATTAGCTTCGATGTCGTGTGCCTTTTGTTCTTGTCGCGTAACAATTGGAGGTCGTAGATAAATTACTGGCCCTACCGAGGATCATTCCGTTTATTCTTTTATCTCGCCTACGCACACGTACACGTACACGCGTAGCACCAAGTCATAATATTGGATCGGCCTCATCGACAAAATTTTCTATTAAAAGCAACTTGGTCTTTGAGGCTATGGTATTAAATGGCCCGAAAAACCTGTATTGGGCAACTGATAGCAATATTTTACAGACATTGTAACTTTTGCCTTATCGTATAAATTAAACCATTTAAGAATACATATCTAGCTGCTGCTCCAGAAAGTCCTCTATTCTATGTAACGATTTTAAATAATTCCTTCTATGGTTTTAGACTCTAGCAACAATACATTACCCATATATGGGGCAGGATTTCCGACAAGCCAGTTCGCGAAAATAGTGCAAGCTATATACGTTCCTGTTCCTCTACACTGGTATCCTTGGGCTCATTTTTACTGATTCAAAAATCACTGCGAATGGTTTTCATTTTTTTTACGGTGTCAGTTTCATAATGGTGGTATTTATAGAGCTAGGTGGTGTTCCGCAAATTAATAAAAAGTATACTAAAAAAAATAAGCCTACTGTCTAAGTACTGACATGAGAAAATGTTTTTTGTCTAAAAATAGCTGCTAAGAATATTTGAGGCCGGATCGCTAAACCAGAAACATTTTTTGTTTACTATTGAAGACGCCGGCGAAACAGTGGATATGTATAATTGCCACGTGTCGTAGATAGAAAAATCATGTTTGCCCAAAATTAGGCTGCTGTCTCGAATCGGGCTCTACATACATGAACCTCAGTTACGTAATTAATTACTTGAGGTAAACTGTAGTCGAACAAAGTTAACTTGCTTTGTGATTTCGTTGTTACCACGTAACTATCTGTTACGTTGTCACATTGAAAATGGTTAAATGAGACATGTCAACAAATTTCTACATTTATATCAGAGTAAAGCTATTCTATCAGTGACTTTCGTGCAGTCGCACCTTAGTCTTAGTTAGTCCAATTAAGGATTCTTGGATTATTGCTTTCCACAACCTGATTACCTAATGGCAATCATCTACATAACTAGAGCAATATATCGAAAATGAGCTTGCCGCATTTCAGGGAATCTGGTAATAAGCAGTCGTTAGTTACTATTGAATGGCTGTACTTAAGACAACTTTTGGCCTACAACTTTCCTAAACAGCGGATTGTCTTAAAATGTGGACTATTTTTATCTAAAAGTTGTCTGTCTTCAGGCAAAAATAGGCGTTGGCTTTTGCCAGTTCTTTACGTGGCTCTAGTATTCGTATTCTGACTACGAAGATATCTCACTATAAACTATAAGGATGAAATGCGGTCTAGAAGCTTTGCTCGTGATAGCATACATAGCAACATATGAGTAGTTTATATTGCACAAATTCAATATATAGTCGATAAGAAAGTAGTCCTATTTATTTTCATTTGAATTGTCTGGTTTGTCAATTGTGTCAGAAGTGATCTATCAGGCCGAAACAATGTGCTACATGCTTCATCCGCTACCTGATATCCAGTTTTTAAGGCAGCTAGACTAAGCTTTTCAGAACACCCACAAGATGGCGCTAGCTGCTGCTTGAACTCTCTTAGTCTCGGCCGCCGGTTGGCCTGAAGCCGCAACGGGGCCGGCCAGTTAGTAATGCTATACGATTTGGAGCAAGTAACTGCATGCCCCTAGTTCCTTCACTCGTTCGCTAGCGGTCCTTTCTGGTGATGAGCGGCGGTTGCGGTACCGATCAGCTGAGTGGAGTTTGTGTACGGTATTGATGCAGGCTGAAGCGAGCAAGAGCGCGTGTGTTGTTCCTATAGTTTGCAGTACTCGGCCTGTTTTCTGCGGACAATTACTTGATTGCAAAGCTGGCTAGTCAAAAAACGTTTTCGCGCAGTTCAGCATCGGTCAGGGTAAGTTGCTCGCGGAAAGCTCTGCTAATAATACATAGCAACAGCTATGTATACATATGATCAGTCAGTCAGATAAAATTTTTAGCTATATACGGGCAAGTATAACGTTAAGAATACGAACGATATATTTGGTTTTTACTAAAATTAGGTATAAGTGCAGGTGGGCTGTCACATCTAATATCTTCTTGGTGTTTTCAACGATCTGCTGAATGGCATCAGTTAACGATGTAAATATACATTGTCTATCGATTTTCAGTCGACATCTTTATTGCTCCATACAGTTCTTATTGTCTTCGGTTGAAGTGATACGGTGCCGTCGAACGGACTGCACTTAATTGGTCCTGCGCTTAAAAGCTGTTCTCGAAAACACGTTATGACGATGCCCACACTAAAAAATCGTTGCGAAAGATAACGCCGTCCTTTTTGTGGGAAGGTGGAAATTTCTCAGAATCGAACTTTTTTTGAGACTGATCGAAATCAATTGTACTTTTTGTTTCAGATCACTATGTGTCGAATTGCATATTTTGGATCTGGCTGGCTTGACGCTGGTCTGTCGGCTATACGTCGTCTCAAATTGAACGCGCCTTTGGTCAAACTTATCTGATATCGTTAGCATGTGCGATCCTCTATCAACACCACATAGCAGAATTCCGAGCTTTGTCTAAAACCATACAAGTGTAGTCAACATTCACTCCTAGAAACCTGATTATTCGTCTCTACTTCTCTATAAACAAGGAGCTATAAAATATATATTAATTAAGAATGAGGTAAAATATTTTTCCATTGGACACATCTGACCAAATCAAGTATGTGCCAAGCTGATTCGTGAGCTGTTTACACAATGTGGCTAGAGGCACGTGCTGCGCGACCTTGAATTTCGAATACCGCGCACCGGCTACTCGCTGCAGGCCGTCTACCTTAGTTTCCGTTCCTCTGGTTGTCCGGTAAGGAAAACATACATTGTTCCATTTTTCAACTTCCTATCGTGCTGTATGGACGGTTCTTTACGAGTGACAGGCATGGATTAGCGATCAATCGGCTAATCGTATCCTTGCATAATAGCCAGTATCTACCTCGTTCATTTGCTTACGTGATAAGCCTTATAAAAAGTTAGGGGCATTGTACACGTAAAGCGGATAAGCATTATGGTATATAAGATGATCTTCGCTCAACTATAGTAATCCTTAAATGTTGGAAGTTTGATCACCTACTGGGTCACCTCCTTGCATAATTATTCGCATAAACGAGCGTTTGCTTCATCTAAAAAAGCCTCAGTGTCTAATGCTTCAGATTCCTAGATTATTGGAATCGAAACACATTGTTGTGTTGGTCGAAAACTTACCTTCATGAATTACTTGACCAGTTCGCACCTGGACCACGGTGGCTTTTTCGGGACTGCGTTCGCCTTCTGATAAATCAGTAAGTTTTCAATCGTAACGACGCGGATTTCGATCATGGTCATCACAGAATGAGAAATCGACGAGTGCGCTCGCTGTCGCTCCGAAGCTCCGTTACTTACATTTCTATGAGAAGGCGCATAATCTCGATAGCCAATCTCAGTAGGCGCTAAAGCACGCCATCTCCTGTCTTTTGAACTACATGAAACTACTTTTCGCGCCATCGGCAGTTTATTTTGTTTAGGTAATCACAATACCAGTTTCGCTGGTTTAATTTTGTACTGGACAATCTTTTACAGTAACGCGCTGGCTACAATATAAACGACTGTTCTTTATCAATTCATTCATTAACAACATTTTGCACGCATTATTTAACGCCTTGCGCTCGGTGGCGCTCACACCGTTTCCAGTGCTCTGCTTTGTCAGACGGCGAACCCTACTTGTTAGCACCCGAGAACGGACTAAACCTATTTAATTAAAATGTACAATGTTTGCCCTGCAGAACAAATAAACGCGGTTGTATTTAATTGATCGAGTAGCTTGTGCTCATTGTTGATGATGGTTATAGTTCAGTGAGCTATTGTCAGTCAAGCACTGCCCCACAGTTTTAGTACGGAGGAAGCAGTGAGGATGGGGGCTCAAGGTAAACAATTCAAATCGATTCGCGCAGACCTGCCTTTGTTTACGTACTAACTTCATTAAATGTGCCTATGAGCAAAGGGAGAAAGATATATCGAATTTTTTTTTATTATCTTTTATCATTAGATCTGTGTAAGTAAACAAGTTCAGTTATTCTAAATGGCAGTTTTAGCGCTTTCAGTATCATTATCACATTTAATACACACACAAATGTACATCGGACTATAGTGGCATGTTTGTCAATATTTGAGGTGGCCTTATGAATCGTCACACAGGCCAGCCATTGACGACAGACCTACACTTCAACGATTCGATTCACTGCGGAAAGGAGAGGAGGGTAAGCACGTCAAAGATTATGATAGCACGGTGATTGTTTTTAGTAAACAACGCCCTCTCCTTATTTCCTTCCAAAAAGTATCTCAAGTCTCTTCTGTAGAGTCGCAAAATTCATCCTTGGTGTTCTTTCCATTTGAATGGCAGAAAATAATCTCGCGTCCTCTAGCGTTGGCTAAAACCTAGATACTCATTCTCTGATTACAGTTGTCCCGCGCAAAGCTTGAGAAACACGTAGTAGTCTGGGTTGAAATCCGAGCGTGGACAGACATCGTTTTGTGCTAAGAACACACCAGGCATCTGATGGGATGTCGAAGAGCGGTAGCGGACGTAAAGAACCCAGTACGTCCAAGTTCTGTCCAATAGTGGTCTTGCTTGGTGTCTCGTATGGCCAAATGAATTTGAGAAAGCTTTAAGATTAATATACGACAATAAAAGCAAGATGTTCCGGCAGGCTATAGGATTTTAATCTGCTAAAGAAGGTTTAAAAATAGTAGTATAAGCATTATTTAAACTTTTACAGATGTAATGATCTCTTTGAAAATGTAAACACATTGTGCTTGCGGTATATGAGGCTAGAATATAGCGCGTCTGATTTATTTCAAGTTATACACTGTAATTATTAAATAACACAATTCTAACATAAATAATAATAATAATAATAATAGGAAACTTTTTGTCACAAAGCTGTTCTATTACATAACGCTACTCCTGTACTCCTCGCTGAATGAAAGCGATTATTATGTTTTCCGCGAATAGCATCCCGATTTGTGGTTTTTGCACACACGTCACAGTGTCTATTTATCAGCTTAATCAGCCAACTGATTTCGATAAACGCTTTAATTGTATTGTAGCAAACTGAATTGTGAGGGCACAATGTAATTCAGAGATTTCGTTGGATTGATATATTCTTATACGCGAACACACCTGAACAAATTCAAAGTTATTGTCAGCATCTCTTAGTCAGAGACAGCTCCCATCATCTGTAAGGTTTAAGATAATAGAGACTTAAAGAATACGTATACTGTTGTTAAGAAACGTGCGCCAAAGATTATTTTCTATCATGACGCAGATGTTCGGACACGCATGCTTTCTTTTCACGCATGCATTTTTATCTCACAGACGTACAAAATCGTCCACAATCAAATGTTATGTAAAAAAAAAAACGATAAAAAAAACAAAGTTTTCAAAAGCATAGTCCTGGCCACTGACCTTAGTGGGCAAGTGTAATCGGCAGCTACTGTTGGCTCGTAAATACTGGTAAAATTGCGACGTAGACTCTCTCGCGCTGCATATTTGGAATAGAAGTCTCCACCATAACGAAAATGCTATTCATGCCAACCAAACAATCACACTGGTAGTAGTACATTGTTAATAACTACTCGAAACAAAACTTTATAGATCTCAACGCCTGTGCCATTGACATACGACAAGGCTTGCCTCTTCAAATAAAGGGAAGAGGGTATTCCGCACTCTTCGTTACGGCGTATAGGCAAGCGTGCGATTGGATGAATGTTGTTTGATCGCGGACTCTTCCTGTCTGCCGCCGTACGTCGCAACGTCTTGAATTCGAACGGCCACAGAGTCAGTCGTTGGTTCCTTACTCCAATCCCAAAAACTCAGTTCGTTTTAGCCAATTGTCGGACATTCGCTGCACTCCTCTACACATTGTGACTGTTCCATCTTTGTGGCCGTAGCCGAACGCCTGTTGCAATTTCGCAGTTTGACACGCAACACATAGCAACTCTCTTCTTTTCCCAAAAATAAACCCACGAGTTGCTATGAGTGGTATATAGTATTAACTGGTGAAAGTGACTATGACGCGCACCACGGGTTTGTCTCTTTGAACTCGGTATTCAGCTTGCTTGTGCCATTGATTGTGTGTAAGTGCTTTAATTAAGTTAAACTTACCAGAGCACATCTATTTTACGCTAACGTGTGTGTGTGGAGTGCAATTATTTTAAAATATAAAGACCAAGTTATCGAAAGATACGCGTTGATTATCAGTGCATATAAAGTGGGCTCCTACGTTGGGGCTATTAAATAAGGTCTGCTGTTTACTATTGTAAACTTGCTTGAAACTAAACTTATCGACGATCGATCATATAAACATATATAAACTGGACGACGGCGTTAATAAATTTGTCAGTATTCACGACCAACGCACGACAAAGTCAAAATAAAAACGTATTCACGTAGGCATAAATAGTTACCGGGTTATGTTTCCGTGTGTGCTATATACTAGACCGGACTCACAACCCTGAACTTCGATGTGTGTTAAAAAGGACGAGGCATGAGGGCCATCTGACCTTCTTTTCGGACCACTAATTTTGGACGAAATGTGCTTCTGCCCGACCACATTTAACATGTATTTAAAACTCAATGAAATGTCAGGGATTGTGTTGACCCGTCTTGCAAAATGATGGTCAACTTCTATGACACCAAGTATGGCCAGCATACCTGAAATTTAGCTTGAGCACCTGAGCATAAAACGAAGACGTACACTTTGCGCACGTCTCTGACGTCCAAGAACGCGAGCACGCTATGAAAACTACCATCCGTACCTGGAACAGAGCAACGCAGTATAGATTCATTCGCCTTTATCTCAGATTATGTCCTCTGTTACATTTAAATATCCGTGATGCTGTGGCCACCATCCACTACTAATGGTCAAAGGGTCGTTAAGTTTCAAGCATCAAGATTATAGTTTCAGCGGAAATGACACAATCAAATGACTCGAATACTAGAAAAACAGCCATTACGTGGATTGTTACCCAGATTGTGTTCTGGGAAGTAGTTCTGCTGAGTTGCTTCGACAAAGAACAAAGATAGCTAGCGAAATTGGGTTTCAGTATAGGCCATATTATAGCACGCTTAGCGAATAACGACACCCCCATTTAATCTACTTCCTTGTTTGCCTTGCATGTGGGTTGTCACTTCGTTTCGTGTTTACTCGCAAAGAATCGTCACGACGGGTACCCCCTACCAACACGATTTGCCTCGACTGCTTCTCGACCGAGGATTTTTAGAAGATGGAGGGCAGCCTCGGTAAGTTTATCAAGAAACAATGTTTTTTGTTGTCCTTATAATGAGTGAAAAGGAGTGGCACACAACAAATTACGTCGTCCTACGTGATAGACAGATTCTTCAAGTTGTAGACACAGCTATTCCTATACCGTCTGAATTCTAACATATAATTCGGGACCTTTTATCAATAAGGTATAGTAAGCCCAGGACCAATCAGTGTGGCAATCTTAAGGAATGCTTAGCGGCAGTATCAGATGGAATATTCGAAACATGTCGTGTTGTACGGGTATGGCTGTGAATAATTCTGAACGTGTATCCGCACACAATTTGAGCAGTAACACTGACGAGTCAGCAGGTGATTGAAATATATCACAGGAACTTCGAAAAGTGGGTCAACAAACGAACGAACTCCTGAGTAATCCAGTTAAAGCAAGTATTAACAGTGGATTTCTAATACTGCGAAAACATTTGTGAATATTCCCAGCCATCAGAAATGTAGCTTATGTGGTATGGTGCAGGGATGTTGCTAGAACGTCAGTCGGATATTCAACACAAGGGACCATTATTGGACTCTTTGATATAAATAGATTTAATAAGCTGGTATTTATTAACTGCACAGTATTCCAGCATAGGTGAATAAGCAAAACAAAAGCATATACTATTTTGTGAGCGCTATTAGTGTCGACTAGGTATCAGGAACAAGGATGGATCACACAGAGTTCTTGTTCGCAGGTTTTGTGCATGCTGAAATTGTTAGTGTTTAAGAAGAGTGTCACGCTTGGATGTTGAAGCCGACGAGTGCTAGTGAGTAATATTTTACTTTATAGGGTCTTCAAGAGTATTGCCTACAGAGACAACTATATTCCAATGTACTTATTTTCAATCTTTCTTTAACCAATGTCCATCTGTTAACAAAGTCGATAATCTAAGTATCCTGCTTTATGTTTTCAAATATGAGCGTTGGAAGACTCGGAAGAGCAGCGACGGCGCGAACTCAGCATTCAAGTACCGATTCGTTATTGACGGTTGTTTTGTCCAATGGGCAGTAGGATATTGTTTGGGCCCGTACGCTTTTCATAGAATTACTACTTAGACTCAGCGTCGGCGTTGTGTCACGGCCACCCTATTTTTGGGCACTATCGATGACACAAATAACGTAAGTAGTGGTCGTTGCTCTCTGGGTTCGATGCTCGCGGGTCGACGATCCATGTTCCTTGCTAACGAGGCTTTGCTAATTGGCCATTGATTTTTCACCGAAAGAAGAATGCTGCTTATTTGACTAATTACACTTACCCAAGTGAGGCTGTTTACTATTTATTTTCTGGGGTCACATCTTTGAGAAGACAGATCTAGCCGCGGCCGTAAACGTTATCACATGTTGGAGCTAAACCGAATCTATATTCTGAGCCGAGAAACGATTAGGTTAGGTTACTATCCGTCGTAACATTAAGGAGTGAACTGCAGCCGACAGATTGCACAGAGGATAGCTCTCCAATTCATATCAGCACTCATGAACCTCAGCGTTCAAACAGTGTACATTCCTCATTTAAGTCTAGGTCTCTCAGCAAGCCTTAGCTTACCTCATAATACTTCTCAGGTGCATCCTGGCTTACATACGAATCAAAACTAATTATTATTATATTAGTATTATGAATTCGGTAAATCTTCAGTTGTACATTACGTATTCAGTGCACCTTTATCGATACGCGTCCAATATCTGCTCAGTTGATGAAAACTGCAAATGCTCATGCAAAATGTCAGACCTTTAAAAGCTATGTATGCAGAATCTTAGGTCACTACCTGACTAATCAAGAGACATTTTGTCAGAATATTGTGAATGTAAGATCTAGCTGCACGTTATTTTGACGACCTTGTAGGTTGGTTGATAACGTATTGCGCGAGAAAATATACTAAGCAGCTAACGGGAACCGCTAAAAATAACATCAGTTTGTTCGTATTTTCCTCCCTATTACGTTTGCGCTATGCGAACATCGCTATAGTTGAGAACATTCGGGATTCCGGAGTATTTCCCTGAGGTCGCCTTGAACTCCGCAAACAACGCTAAACTACCGACGTCCGACGTCGGATTCGAGGGCAGCTCAGTTCATGGGTACAATAGTACAATGCCAAATTACTGAACACTGCCATCTTTGGCAGAAAGCACTGCTTTGGCCTCGTTGTCCCTTTTAAAGATATGGCTTAGAGTCCGTTGGACTTTTTAATGGCCGGTCATACTTAGACACTTATCTCTGTAACAACGGACACCTGCCACAGAAATGCTCGTGTTTATTCCACTATCGATCTATAAGTGACATAACTGAAGAGATGTTAACTATAATAAACAACGAGTCGTTTTGTAATGCATACCAATAGATACGAATAGAGAACCTATCAAGGAAAAGTGCCTTTATTGGTTTTTCTAGCGTATGAGAATAAGCTTGTCCACACGAAAACAATGCCATTGAATGTTGTTGACCTTTTCGTGCGTACATGAGACAGTGCCATACTAAATTATTAAACACTGCGATATAGCGAGAGCCAATTTCGATATAAATAAACAGAAGCTTCGCATGCCCAGATACGCGCTTGCGAAAATATCGATTTCAACCTAAGAGGGTAAGAGTAATTCGTTACCGTACAATATCGGTGATATTTGGGTTTTCCTTGATTGGATTTCCATTACTCGGGACGAAAAGGTTAGCTTCTTTTTGCTCGAGAAAGAAAAAAACTTGTCACGCTACACACTGTTGGCAATATTTCCGTTAAAATTCACCGCCATCTCATGACAACGAAGAAATGAATGTATACGACTTGTATTGCGTTTTATTGCTTCTAAACAGGAAATCTAAGTGAGGTTAGGCAGAGTATTAGAATAGAGAAGAAAGATGTTACAAACATTTTTGACTGAAATCTGTGCAGATAAGCTATGTTGGATTATGCCAAGCAACCAGTTACATGTAATATGTAACACTATGCCTGTGGTGAAAGAAAAAATAGGCGTTCAAATGTAATATTTTTAGATGCATGGCGTTCACGGGCTGAGAAATTCGTTTGCACAAGTTAAGTTATGAGCTTCAACTGAATCAGTACAATTTCCAATTCAACCCTTCCGGTCGAGCTACCTAAAGTCTGAAAAATTGTCGAAATAGATTCTTCAGATACTCATTATTATGACTCTGATTCTTGAAGTTCATATATGATTGTTGTTATTATCACTGTAGTAGTACTAGGGGTTTTTTATGTTTATGCCCGTCAAAATATGTAGTATACTCAATTTCGGGCTAGAACGAGTATTTACTGTAATATACTTAAAGTCGTAAACGTAACGCTCCTTATACATACAATTGTATATTGTGGCGCATTTTATACTATTAATAGAAGACGAAAACAAATCAAGTTATATATGTATATCGTATTTAAGAATGATCACAATAGCACAAACAGAAAGAGCCGGCGCCTCAAGAACTTGTAGGTTGTATTTTCACACTTGTCTAGCTTTTTGAGAACCGAATGATAAGCATCACTGAAAACTTATGCTCGTGAGTATCCAACGCCTTTCAATATTAATAAAGGCTGCATTTGTTTGAATCTGAGGCCTACTGAATCAATACCGGAGAGAACAGATAGCATAAGTGAAATTTGTAGTAAACCTAGTCTGAAGCTATTTTCTAGATTCGTTTGCTATCTGGCTATCGATTCAGCAACTAGAGAAGATCCATCTCTATTGCTAAACAGAAAGGAAACATGTACACTGTTTATATTTTAACGTCTATAGCCCGAATTTTCAAAATTAAAAGCTTGGTGGCTGGGTTTTATTCGACAACTTTGCTATAAATAATGTCACGCAAAGGCTAAACGAACATTCATTCAATTGCCAAGCTTCAGTAGCAAGTAATTGCAACGCACTAAATAACTGTTAGAATCCTCAGTGTTCCATTGCTGCAGCTGGTTCGTTGCGTTACATTTCGTTATAGAGCCGACACCGTACTTTGCTTTGATACCACGCACCGTAGGATTAGACTATAATCTTCGGAAATCACGCAATCGCCCCGATAAGATCTTTTAGTTGAGAAAGTTATTAAATTTGTACTACTTTTACTTGCCAGTGTCGTACGTAGTACGCCCTTTCCAGCTTCAAAACAGATCTGTACTAAGATTGGTAAATTAAAAATGACGGTAACGTACTAATCTGCCCAGATTTGACTAGCGTGGTTAACGTTGAGGAGCTGCTCGATGTGCACGAAGGTTCAACATAATAGTTTTTCAAGGAACAAGAGACGTGTACACTATAAGTACTTTTCCTCAAGCCGTAGCTAAAACTATGAAAACTGAAAAGGATTGGACCAGTTCCTTTTTAACCGAGTACAAGAGAGCTTGCAACGACTAATATTGTAGTATTATCGAGTAATGCATTTATGGCTGAACTTTGAATGAAAAGTTACCGCAGCGTTTGAACGGCCGGGACGTAACGACTCGCAACAGAAGCCATAAAGTAAGCCGCGTTTGGTATCATGGACGCCATATGATGGCCACTTAAAGCGGAATGAAATAGCCAGCAAAGTTTACGGTAAACCGGGCAATACTCATTTGCGAAACAGTTCATCGATGCAATGTTACATGTACATCATTTTGCCAATGGCTCGTTTCTGGTGCTATTTAGAAGTTATAACATACTGTTATATCTTAACTCATAGCTAAAATGGCAAAAATTAATAGGTCACTTGGGTGGGTGTGGGTGTGTGTGTGTGTTTATGGACAAGGTCTGCAAACGTATATTGTTAGCAGTAGTCTTTTTGCTGACTCCGTCTCTCTGCATACCATGATCCTGAAGTTGGAACTGTTCAATCCTGATCAAATTATCATAGCTTTGTCTGTTCTGAAATTGAAATGATAGTATTTCGCATTAGAGCATGTTTCCATACAGCCTCTGGCTGGCCAGACAAACAGTTCGTTATCGATAATCGCTACGAAAAGTTGTCTGGAAGCGAATCTCGTCACCCTACGATTATCAGAGTTATCCATCTGGAATTCGGCTACACGTGCCGATCATTTCACGAACGAATTGATAGCTGAGCTGCAAAAAGCTCTGGATTACAATCTACAAAACAACGATTAAATATATAGAAATACTCTTGGAAGCAAACTATGTCTAATAACTATGAATCCTGTTTCCATATTTCTACTTTTTCAATGAGCCAAATTATGTGCAAGCAAGGCTAGTTATTCTAGGAAAGGTGGATCGGATCTTCTGCGGACGACCTTTTGATTGTTTCATTACAATTATCGGAGAACAATTAAGCTATAGGATGATGAATTAACAAAATAGATTGTTTCGGCTATCGGATACTAAAGGCTAGAGAAGCAGGACGCTTTATATCTACAGAAACACGTTTGCAGAATCGATAATGAACAGTCGCTAAAATAAAGTTGTGATTAAATCAAATAATGCTCCTATCCAGACATACCTGGTAGGTTATAATTAGAAGAAAAAAAAAAGAAGAAATCGCGAAGCTGTCTACAATTTTCGTTATTTACGATAGAAATATGCGGCTGGTCACAATTATTATTCTGTTTGGTGTGTCTCACTCGGACGGCACGCTCTCGTAAAATCATCGCACTCAAATGAGAATAGAATGGATCATTTCACAAGTAGACGCCTGTCGTTTGATCTTCATGTCGACCCTCTGGTATCGATCATCCTTTACAGAAGTTAATTTTCGGATGATTTTTTTCTCCTAACACGTATCTGATTCAAATGTTTTAGTAAATATGTACTACCTAGTTAAATACCAAATCTGAATAGATTTTTTCTTAGATTTGAACTTAAACTCCTCCAGGCCCAATATTGTTATGCAGTGCTATAATTAATTCACCGTTAGTTAATATGCGGCGAGTAAGTGCTCGTTCTGCAAGGCAGTTTTATTAATAGTTCTTTACAAAAAATGTTATTAATCTGTCTTTGCTGCAAATCTATTCTAAATATAGTCACTTCACGGAATTACTGTGGTAATAGATAAAGAAAAAGGTCCGATAGAGCCAAGGTTAACTAAAAAAAAACTACGGAACTATTCCTTACCGCGTAGGGCAACCTTCTGCTGTGCTGGTAATGTGTAGTTGGGCCGAGTGGGTCGCTGCGCGTGCATAAACCTTACATGGGTCGCAGTCTTTCTAACTGCTCTGACTAGAACTGTCAGAAGCTGCTGAGGTTCAAAGGATCTGATCCTGACTTCTTGTGACAAGGCAACATTCGTCAACGAAATCGAAAAAAATCGCGAGAATCAACAAGTGTGTTACGCTGCAGGGACCTTTCACTCGAGTATCAGCGGTCTTTTTCATTTAGTCGTTCAGACGCGTGTTCATTCACCCTGCTTGACGGTAACGTCACGATATCCGAGGTCATTTTTCTTGACGAAATTTTTTATTAATAACAGACGAATAGGTTAAACTGAGCGGCCGATAGACTGCTATTCTGAATAATCAGAGTAATTGTGAGAAAACGATGTTACTGCATGAATGTGATCACAAGACTCTTTGTCTTGATTTTCAATCAGGCATGTCTTAACTTAATGTAATGACGGTCATATGTGCACGTAGATAGTGTATAGTACCACTATGTTAAAGAAGTTGTTGAATGACAAAACATCTCGTGAATATGTTTGTCACTAATATGTAAACACATTGTGATGTTTTTTGTTTATCTGTAAACATACGTTCAAGCCGGCTGGCTATTCAGGATATACAATTTATGTGGACCGCGATCACTGTAAATACTCGCCACATCCAATAAAATGATTCACCTCACACGAAACGCGATATGTCATTTGTGTGTTTCTCTGTTTTTTTCTGTGTTTGACAGATCAAGCATCGACCCTGACGTCTGGTGGACTCCAGCCAAACGGGACAGTTCAGGGTGTCACCCGGGTTTTCCGTTACAGATATGTGATCTTGCTTCTATTCTGCCTATACTCTATGGTCAATGCCTTCGGATGGGTAGAATATTCCATAATTCACGATATCGTTAAGCGACACTACCAAATACAGGTAGGTACACGGGTGCGGTTGATCGCAAATATGGAAAAAACTGAAAGGCTAGGCATGCATTTCCCCTAGTAATGCCTAGTGACTATCCCTATTCATATAAGAAGCGATGATCTTTCGTGACCCTTTATTCAGGACACTAAAAAGTGTTTAGTTGATTTTATCGAATGGTGTCTTTATGGCTACCACATGTATCAACAAATAGAGATTGATAATGATTTTTTGTTTGCATCTGCGAGTGTTGCTCCTTCCGCAGATTCCTCTAAGCACAACTAGAAAACTTCAATCTGCAATTGGAAATTTAGAAGTCGTTTTGTGTCTTTTGTTATTGCAATGATAAGTGTGCGTCAGCAACATCGGGTCAAACGTTCGGACTGTTTGTTGTGACGGATATGCGTTCATTCACTATCCTCAACACTACAAAAAACTCGTCCGTTCCAAAACGAAACAACAAACGTTTCACGCTGGAAGTTCAAGCATAGTTTTAGCAATTCAAGGGATTATCGAATCTCTTTGCGTTAAACGAACTCCCGTAAAATTAAAAACTCATTTTTTTGCTCACCATTGAAGACCTAGTATTTTTCGCACGGTTTCTACGAAATCCAGAAACGATTTGAATGCGAACTGGAAGATGTTCAATAGTTTATAGATTTAAAACATTTAGTTTAAGAATTCACGAAAGTGGCTTAAAATTTTAATAGATTTCGATCCAGATGAGCTCTAACGGCTAGTTTTACCTCTTACTTATGCAAAAGTGTGCTACTGTGAACGTCTGCACTTTTGGGACTTGTCTATCAGAGCCTGTTTTTGTGTGTAATATACTTCAGTGACACTTTAACGGGTTTACACTTATAAATATACCACTCGGGACGCACTTACTGTTTGAATAAAGTTAGTTTCAAGTTATGGCAATGCTTGAGTTGGTGAGGTCTCGGATCGAAGCTATATTGGTGAAACGTGGTTTTATTCAATAAACATGGAAAATCACAACGAGTGATATTTTTAGCAAATGTAAAACTTTGTTCAGGTGTCGATTTCTAGTTAGATACAACCTTCGAAGTAAAGCACAGAAAATCGTAACGTAGGCTTCCTAGCTTGTATATATTACAACTATTTTAAATTGATAGTAGCAATTAATAGATCAACAGCAGGAACCAGGATGTTTTCGCAAGTCTTAAAAGTTCTTAAGCTCCTTAATATGGATTATACATGGTATCAATTGGATTGCTATTGTTACATGTCTGTCCAGTCTAATTATAATGGAAAGTCACTTTTTTGTTATTTGCTGGCGTCCCACTATTCTCTGGTGATGTTTTCGTTCCGTTCCTATAGGACGATGAAACAGTGAATTGGACAGCTCTCGTCTATTCGGTGTCCTACATTCCCTTGATCTTTCCCGCCACCTGGCTTATGGAGAAAAAGGGCCTCCGCTTTGTTATCGTCATTGGCGCATTCGGAACTGCGTTAGGTTCATGGATTAAGGTAGGGACGACCTCTAAATGTAGATATTTAGAATATGACAACATCTTCAAAACCATTTGAAAAGTAGATGATAGAAAGTCTAGTACAACTTTAATCATCGTTTTTATTACGATAACGTTGGTCGATGCCTCGAATAAACGCAGTTGACATCAAAACATGTCAAGTTAATCAGACTAAGTGATGTATGGACCGCAAAGTGTAGTGTTTTCATTGTACATGTATCGTACGCTATAGTTTTTCCTCCTTTTCGATCTCTCTTTCACTGCCAGCTCAATGTAGTTCGCTGGTTGTACTTTAGTCTCTTATTCGTACCATGTGCCTTATTGTGACGTTAATTGGGGGTTATTTACCTAAATTGAAGTTTCGGAGCCTTTCATGAAGTCACGTATAAAGCAAGCGGTATTATTAACGACCACCTAAGATCAGTATCGAATACCTGTTCGATTTTCCACACAGCTCATATAGGACACATGGCACATATACAGAATAGAATTAGAATACCTGAATTTTATCATACATCTAATAGCAGCAAATTATGCACTCTGAAGATCAGACATTTACCAGTCAACTGTTGCCTGTAAATGGCTAATGATTTAGCGGTTTGTGTAATTACTCCTGTTTGCTTATAGGTGTTCGGTATACAGCCCGATCAATTCTGGATCTCAATGAGTGGCCAAACTATTGTGGCCTTTTCTCAGATTTTTATCCTGTCTGTTCCCCCACGCTTGGCAGCCGTCTGGTTTAGTCCGGAAGAGGTATCCAGGGCTTGCGCCATTGGAGTCTTTGGAAACCAGGTTAGCTAGAAGCTAACTCTACTGATCTTTTCCTAACGTTTCACATGTTAATGCCTATTATCATTTCAACTTAAGCTCGATTCTCTAGTTTAATGTTTTTTTTTAATTACTTATACTTTATTAGTTATACTTTCGCATTGTAGGTTGAAGGTCAATCCACACAAAAAACATGATATCTTGCACAATATCCTGATAATTGTGCTCTTTTACTTATTTCGAAAAAAAAAAACCTGTTACAACAAATCCACAATGCGACGAAACCGTACGCCATCTTAAATCCGTTGTGTTCTCTTGTGTATTTAATAAACCCACTGCAATTACAATAATCTTTGAGCCCTGTTTTGGGCAGTAGATACAATTGTTATCATTCCAATGTAAAGGTGAATGCGATCTTCTAAAGATTTAATCGGTCTGTACAGGTTGGTATTGCGCTGAGCTTTGTCATTCCCCCGATAGTGGTACCGTCAGGCCAAGACCCGGCTGAAACAGCGGCTAATCTCTTCAGGCTCTTTTGCGGAGCTGCAGTCTGTGCTACGATAGTGCTACTCGCCATCTTTATAGGTATGTCGAAACCAATTTTATCATTAACCCACTTATATTAGTTTCAGCAACATCATTCTACCACTCAATACTATATGTTTTTCTTACATTTTGCCGATAGAGGCAACATTATTTGCTGGATATAGTAAAAGTATTCCATATTTGGGTATCGATTCATCGGGCTTAGTTCCGATTCGGTGACACACATACTTTTCTGAATGTTACGCCTATGGACAACTATCTCGGAGACGTATGGTAGTTTAATAATAGTTAATTGTGACCTTTAACAGGTTTTCAGGAGAAGCCCGCTATACCTCCAAACAGAGCTCAAATTTCAAACGATTTTGACCCTGATTACCTCAAAACACTTCGACATTTGGCCACCAACGTTCCCTATGTCCTGTTACTTCTCTCCTACGGTGTCAATGTCGGAGTTTTTTATGCCATTTCTACCTTGCTTAATCAAGTTCTCTCACAATACTTGCCAGTGAGTATTGCATAGATAGTGCAATCTTTATTTAATGTGCTTATATTAATAGTATTGATTTTAATATTGCCTTTTCCTTACATAGCTCTTCTGTCAAATACGATTTACCTATCTATAAAGCACGTGTTACATCGGCCATTTTTTACATTTGAGAATCTATTCGGTTGAAACATAAGAAATAGCGGGCTATTCATTTATGTTCCTTTTTCCTTTATGTATCTTCGCCTATTTACCTCTATACACTGTTCGAAAATAATTTCTTTCCTCTACTAGTCCATTATAAGTTTAGTGTGTAACTGACGTAATTTTATGTCGAAACTGCATTTTCGACACCTATTTTATTTTTCACTTCGCCGAAGTCAGAGAGAACTGCCGAAGCCGAATGAGATATTCGGAACTTACCTAAAAGGACTGCTTTAAATTGTACGAAAACATGAAATGCATACAGATCTATGGAACTTAGCAAAGCTTTGGGGACCTGGGTACCTCAAACTGAGTGAGGAGCACAAATAAACATGGTTCCTCATTGCCCCTTCACAGCTCGGTAACACGTAGTTGCAGTCGGAAATCGTCTGAATTATCCAGAATTACGCAGATGGCCATCGGTGACGAGAATTAGTGCCTTCAACGGGTAGCTCCAAAAGATACGCATGAGTCCACATTTCAACCAAATCTCCATCTTAAAAAGACAATGACTTACGTTTGGTAGGCTTGTACGGATCGCGTACACTAAGCATGTTCGAGAAAAACAAGATCCTGTACCTGATTCCTGAGTGAACGGGGTTATCCAACAGGTTGGACCCGGTCAAAAAAAACAAAAGCAAAATCATCTTTCTCTACGACAGTATCAGGCCGTAAACACTAGAGATTATGGAAGCGGGCCTGCAAGAGTTTGATTAGCGGTAGTGCAGTTCTCGGCATGGTCTCTAGACATCGCACTAACGGATGACCGACCACCTGTTTCGAATAGTGGTGTCAGTGGCAAGTGCCACTTAGTAACGGGACATCTGAGACCTAACACATACGCTTATATGGATCTTTTGTGAAAACCAATTTAGTCATATCCTTTAATTGTGCTACGTTTTCGTGTACGCCACTATTTCAGAACCAGGATACGACGATCGGCTTTATGGGTTTGTCTATCGTCATCGCCGGCATGGTTGGATCTGTCGTCTGTGGGGTTATCTTAGACAAAAGCAAGAAGTTCAAAGAGGTGACGCTTGGCCTTTATCTTCTATCGACGTTATTAATGTTCGTTTACACGTTTGTCCTGCGAACACGATCAGTGCCTGTCATCTTCCTAACCACCGCATCTCTCGGTACTATTTAAATGAATTAAACATGACTCAACTTAATATTTTGTATTAAGCGCAACACATTCGAATGAAAGCATAGAAGAAAAGTGTAGTAGATAACAATAAGTGCATTGTATTTACATAGGTATACATGTTTTATACGTCTAGAAACATGTGCACTAATTGATGAACGCATGTTGTTGTGATGTGTTTGCGTGAGTAGGACAACTTAATATTGTGTAGTTGGTTTTTTTGAAGACATATTATGAGTAACTGCTCACAGCATCAAAGAACAAAACTGTAGCTTAGAGGTCGCAATTAAGTTGAACCAAACAAAAATGACCGTCCTTATCACTAATTTAATTCATGCGAATGTGTTACACTAGGCTTCTTCATGACGGGTTATTTACCTATCGGGTTTGAGTTGTCATCAGAACTGACCTATCCGGAGCCTGAAAGCACCTCTTCAGGCTTATTAAACGCTTCTGCGCAGATTTTCGGAATCCTGTTTACGCTCGGTGCCACGAAAATCGAAAGTGCCTTCGGCGATGTACCCTCAAATCTAGCTTTAGCAACTGCACTTGTTGTCGGAACAGCTATGACAGGTACAGATAAAAATACAAACAAGGTATATTTAGAAGGAAGTTTTATCTAATTAAGCAAGCGCGGATCAATTAAGTATTCAGCATAACAGCAAAATGTATTCTGCGCTTACGTCAATAGCAAATTTTAAGCAGTTCAGTCTCTAGACATCACTTTAAGGCCCCATTGCATATTGAATAAAAATGATTTCTTTCGGACGTTCGTCCTAGATAGTCTTTCGCATCTTTCGTCTAACGTCAGAGACCGCGTTTCAGCATTCATACGTTCCGACCTACGGCGACAACGGGCCTTCGAAGGCCAGGATGTTAAGGTCTTGTATATTTCTTAGTCGACCAGTGTGATGCCAGGATGAACAAACGGAATATCAAGGTGACCTGGGACAACAAACAAAGCTTAGGTAACCTACGCCGTAATAGAGAAACAGATTAGCATCCTATGCCGATAGTTGGGTTAAAACTTAAATATAGTAGAAACTATTACAAGTTGTTAAATCTGGTCGGTCGATCATCTCATGAATCATATAGGTGCGTCCGATTTGTATTTATCCATAGTTTGTCCTCTAGTAAGGTCAGTTCGATCTGCTTGTTGACACCAGTTTTTCATTTGTGCTAAATCCTTGAGATCTTTACCTGGTGAAGCCGAACGACGACCATATTGCAGCGTGTTGTAGTAAAGCTTATATGTTGAGCCTCGTAGCTGTAGGCTGTTGAGAGGTGTCCGACCAAGTTCAACTATGCCGATGTGTCGAATATTATATCGCGCTGAGAAGTTATAATTATATGGAAATGGTAAAACTTTCGAGTATATCCGCAGCCACTGGGATAGCTTTGTGCATCTACTTCAAAGTTCGGTGTTTAAAACAAAGTGATGATCATGTAAAACGCACATAGAACGCTTTCTTTTTTCCTCTACAAATAGAGCAGAATTAATATTTCGAATAGAGCGTGTATTTGATTTGCTCTTGGGCATTCGTGGCATTCATGATTCAAATATGGACGTCGTCAACGTCCAACGGGAAAACTTTAACTCTACATACAAATACAAAACGGCTTAGAAAATAATGTGTTTTTATCAAGTAAATGAGGTAGCTATTGACAGGCAAACAAACAAACACGACTACGAATCGCAGGAACTGCTGTAGATGTCTTATAGAGACGACGCAGTGAACATACTGAAAAATGATGTCAGTGGACATTAGCTTGAAAAATACAATCGATAAAATGAAGGCATCACAAATTAGAAATCTATAATTATTAGATGTTTGGACGGTATCACAATCCTGTATATTTAAGCCTGACAAAACAACGTTTGCTGTGACCGGAAACGGTAGCGCCCGCAGAAGCAGCAAATTATTTGTGATCTGTTAGTATTGTTATAATCACTTATAATGAGGCTTTTAGTCATCGCACCACAGTGCCAACGAACGAATGAATGTAGTATAAAAACACATATAATAAATAATACATTTAACAAAGTGTTCTGACGTCGCTTTCATAGTATTCGTAAGATGTGTGGAACAGAATGGGATGTTTTATACATCTAGTTAGACATTTACTTGCTTGTTTTGAGAAAAAAAAATTTATGGGCACATTTGCGTCTCTACTATAAATGTATAATAATTCAATAAATATGTATAGTTCATTTAATACATGCTTAGGGTTCGTCTCTGTAAAACCCTATAGCGACGTTACTTACGACGCGGCTTTAGGCTTCGATCCCACAGAAAAAATCATACGAGATGTTTGGCTTCAACTTGCCATATGGTTTGTAGTGTCTCGTATCAATATAATTTCCCATCTCCTGTAAATATAAAACGAAACTTCAAAGATAAATTTTCGGCTTACAATGGCTGGCATGATAGGATAGAATAGACCTAAATATGGGAAGGTAAAAAAACACTGCAAACAAGGACAGATGCCTACTACTTGCATAGCAGGAATTACTCCATTATAAATACCTGTCCTTTTTTTTGTTTCATTTATTAGTCGACATGTATACAAAGAATTCACATCAATTAACATTAGTGCTCTTAGGGAGTACGGCAACTTGACGTGAGTCATTAGAAGAATACGCGCACTAAAACGTTGACACGCGGACATTTCGATTCATATGGTGAGCTAATTGTTTATTTAATCGTATATATAGCATTGAACGTACTTGTATGAACGCAAGAGAAAAAGATTGTAGAGTAAACAGTTTTCAGGCTAGGTAACAATAAAGTTTCGCGCTTTATTTTCACGAGTGTTCATTTCCTTTTCTTTAAGCTTCCTTTTCTAGAGCTTCATTGTAGGGAGTTGTCGAGAGTTCATGTAAACAGATGATCTTGCCTCAATTATTTTATCACGTATACGATCGCCTTTGAAGTTTCAAACAGAACAATTTAATGGACCTGGTAGTTTCTATTGGAAACGTTCCCGGCGTTTTCTCCCGAGCGTCGGCGCTATTTCAAGTAATACTCACATTTGGTGGAGGTCTTACTTGGAGTATTCTTTGAATCGGTATATAGACTCCACCTTATAGTGTGGTTTTTCGCACAGTTTCGCAGAACTTTCGCAAATGTTTTCCTTTTTTTTTGTTTTTTTTTTAATTACCGACATGAGACCTGACATTATTTAGCCTAATCTGAATTAGCCTAATCACTATTACATCATTCTTTAGACTTGTTCCTATTCGAACATCATTGTCATTGGAATACCTTAGAGCACTGGATAGGAAATTTTCATTAGACCGTTTCGTTATGCGAGAAAATTTGTTGTTCCACGATAAAAATACACTTTTGCTGTGATAAACTTTACTCTACTGAGTATATTCAGTATGATTTGTGCTGATGATAAAGTGCACTCAAGTATCAATTTTTCAGCAGAAGGAAGGGTCTAACTTTCCATTCCACAGAACAAAGTGTGTAAGTTCAGCGAACCAAAAGTCCTAGATTCGATCCCCGAAAGGAACTCAATGATACTTCTAAACTCTTGCTTACCGCTGTTAAGCGGTGTTGTAATGTGAGCTCGCCTTAATTTTTTTCACAACCTTTCCTTTTTTGAAAAATGAAATTGTAGATTTTGCCCCGTAATCTGTTTCTGCCAAATTAGATTCAGGCCAAATTAGATTATTTTACCACATTAAAGTTTCTCACACTCCTTATCCTTATCAACCCACGTAAGGGGTGGCCTGTTAATTTTTCGGAAATAACACACATTCTGGGGTTTTTTTCGAACAATCTCAATGCATGATTAAGGAAGCATTTCTACAAAATTTTTACAACATATTACGCATCTTTTTTAATTTAAATAAAATTTGAAATTTAATGGAAGCGACCGAACCACAAGACGTGGAGATTGTCTAGTTGGCCAAGAACAAGGCCGGAAACGCGGGAACTACGGGTCAGATCACCACAATAGGCAGGTCGGTTGGGACTAGATTCTCACACAGGGTAAGCTGCCTTTGGGAAAACTATTAATAACGGTAGCAGTCGAGGCCTAGTGGTCATTGGCGCTGAAGCAATAAGCATCGTTCGCGAAGGATGGCTGTCGACGGAAGGCGATTGACCAACAAAGAGGACCAGAGGTACGTCACACGGGTACCAAACGGCCGGATGTACGGTACGAAGTAACTAGATTCAACGGTGACCCCCAGAAGGAAAGCGCCGGGGACGTGCTATGAAGAAGGATGGAAGTGCGCCAAGATCTTTAGAGTATTGTGGTGATGGCATGCGCCCTTTGCGAAGATGCCATCTAAAAGGAACCGCAACAAGGACGGGATATCGCCGGCACATCTGAGTTCCACAAGGCGCAGCCACGCGAATGTGTGCCTGACGGCTATGGACAGATACTCTACCGTCAAGAATGTAAGCAATAAAAAGTTTTTAATTCAGCCATCGTTAGGCCGTTAGCCAGTATTATCAGTCTCCGAACAACGGTCTATCTCTTCACCATCTATAACTTCTATTAACACCGTAGGTACACAATGCATATAGAACATATAAGAAAAAACGAGTTGAATTGGCTAACAGTCATTTCTGCGTTGAATATTCATAAATTATCATTCGTGGTGCACTTGTTATCTCCAGCGTGCTGTATACATGGTTAAAATACACCGTGTACCGAACCTACAGAGGTTGAATATGTTGTCTACGACATTAGCTAACCACGCTCATAATTATGCAGTCTATGTATCGTGCTGTGAAGGAATTATATACGTAAAGTGGGATAAAGTAACGCAAAGCTGGCTCATAACACCAGAAATCATCGTCGTCATCATCATCATTGTCAGTCAAATCAAATTATGAGCGCGACAGTTGATGATACTGGGGCATGGATTCTGCAGTTGCCGGTAGCAATAATAGCCACTAAGGTCACCGTATGAAGGGATCGGACAGAAGACGATATGACGAAACACATCTACCTCTGTCCTTCCAGTCAATTTGTTATCGATTGACGACTCGTACCCCCGGATGAAATACTGGTAAGCCATTGTCCCAGGTAGAAGGTGAAATTAACTAAATTGCCACCAAGGTCCAGTGAATTTTTCGTGCTAAGCGGACCTCCGCGACAAAAGTTCATCGCATTGAATCATTTCGGAACATCATTTCTAGGCCCAATTTGTAAACATATCTTTTAAAGGTGGTCCAGTGTAATCTTTACTTGTAGATAATGCCTCTTGATTCCTTTCGAATAAAAACAAACTGATATTGTTGCTTTAATCTACCAAACAGATCCAGCTTGACGACCTCGTAATCCGCGATGAGGTCTTTTTTCGTCGTACTGTCCTAAACAGGTCTAAGATATTATCAAGCAATCTTCCACTTCCACGAACTAATTTGTACAGAGCAGCATCTCTTAAAGGTATGCCTAATACGGTTCGAAACTAAATAAAGACGACAACTAGATAGTTGGTCAGGACCGCTTCGATGTTTCCTCGGAAAATAGCTTATGGTGTATACAGTGTTTTTACCGGAAAGTGTGCTATTCTAGAAATTTTGTCAACGAGCTTAAGATACAGCTCAGCCATTCTACGAACAGTCAATAGAAAAGTTGGTGGTAACTTCCAGGAGGTGGTGGCCATGTATACTTTCTATCTGATCTTCCGGCACAACCCTTTTAGGGATCTATACGTAACGATACCCACATTGAAGTAAAAGATAAACACTGATAACAAAATGCATCGATGAATGTAATGTGCCGAAGGCAGTGAGACTATCAAATGATCAATAATTTTAGTTCTAATACAGTTAAAATTTGTACCCGGTAGGTAGACCGCGCTACGAAGGAAGGCTTCTAGTTTCATCTTGTAGGTTAAATTTCTACTTAGCTTATTTAACCGATGAGATCAATTTGACTCAGGCGATTAGGTTCAACTCGAACCTTTCTATTTTTATTATTCGCGAAACTGTAAACGTTTTATAGCGCACTGGATCTGTTCTGTGTTCTGTGATATAAGAGCTCTCCTATTAATCCTACGATATAGACAGACAATATTCCTATGAAACGAAAAATTGCGGGGCAAAACCGATAGAAAGAACAACCGGTAGATCACCAGTCAAATAAAGGTGTAGTGGGCGGTAATTGGAACAGTGAGAACAGTATTTTTGACAAGGGTATCTTTTTAGGAACGTCAAGAATATTTCAGGTGAATGTTATCGGCTACCCTAAAGGAAAATCATCAGAAATGTTCAAGCATTTTACAGGTTAACTTTGGCTTGGAGCGTAGAAACATCTTCTGCACACGTTTTACAGAAAAATATATAAATTACCTTAATTTTCAGAGTAATGCAGAAGGTTTGACCCTTCATCATTAGAAGTGTGACCGCATCAATTTTTTAGTTGTACAAGGTGCCAGGTGCCAGCTCTCAAAAATAGAATCATATACCTATTGGCTAAGGGTGATAGTGATAGCTTGGAAGTTACAATCTGCAGCGCTCACTTACTACCATCATTCAGTACACAAAGTTGCTCACAACTCATAGTGGACGAGTTCCGCGGATTGCGATTGCTGGAGTGGAACAGGCATTGACCGATATACATTTCCAGGCATAGTGTGCTGCTTCGTAATGTAACCTTTCATCGGGTAGATATTAACGTGCCATGCAAAAGGAATAACAGGGCTGAATAGCTCCGCAATCGATGGCTAGTAAATGTGATTGCGACGCTGAGGCTCCAGTTCATTGCTCTAATGTTACCAATCTGCTCTGTTGTGTTGTTTTTTCTAATGGTCTGGCCGACCACCGACTACCGAATGTCACCAAGTTGACCACACTCGCTAGGGTGGCGCCCAGTTAAGCCTTGTGGCTGGTTTGAATACAGATAGATAAATATGAAGCCTTTCTCTACTGTAGGCATCACGCCCTGTCCGATGCCTTTGGCAAGTCTTTTGTCGGTGGGGTGAAAGATACGAGTGGCATTCCGCGCTCCGTACCCGAGGGAGGATAGCGCATTAGAATCTGTCAGCATACTTCTATTCTCCTACAAAATCGTACAATTATAGACTGCGTTATCATTCACAACTCTGCGCAGTACTTACCATAGGGATTGAACAGTTCACTTCTCCATTTCTATGGTTGATTTTCCCTTCCTAGTGGTTAGGTTGCTAGTTAGTCGACCTGATTATAGGGTGCAATGTACTATCCGAAACAAACGCATGTCTGATGAAACCGATTCTACAATAGAAGGACGAGGTAAACACCAACCTTTAGGATGACTATATCAGATCTGGGGTCGTCTAAACATTGGTCGTTGACTCCGTGAGTTGTTTTATGACCCATATATTCAATTACAGCCAGATCCAGCTTCGATTATCTACTTCCCATGTATTTTGCTTGATCGAGGCTCGCTAGTAGATCGAAACATTTAAATCTCCTTTTAAACTCTCCTATTATTTACTTTAAGTGTTGGGCTACCTACGACAGTAAACAGACCTTGTGTTATAAATGAATAATGCGCTGAAAAACAAAACTATTGATGAATCCAATTTTTAGTCATTAGATCTGTCTTTTAAAAAACAGTATTTGTCGAAGATTAATGAAAAGCACTCAACAAGAATATCTTCAGTGAAACCGCAGTGACTCATGCAGTTACTTCACGAACGGAAATTGGAACGTTTGAGGCCACCAAAGTGGCGCGACATTTCAGAGCCTTTAACAAAAGAACGAGCTGCTGTTACGAAATCTTTTGAACGAAACAGAGAAAGAATAATGCATCGCCTGTCTGCTCAGTACAGGATATCTTCGAGCACGTGTTATAAAAATTGTAATAAAAACATCGAAGACGGAGAAAAAGGACAACAAAGGTTTTGTTCCGAACTAAGTCTACTACAGAGGGAAACACGTGATACTCTCTGAAGACAAGTTTAACACTGGTGTTCTGCAAAAAATCCGCCTGGATCATACCGCTGTCAGATATTACACGCGAGTCAATCTGTGCCGTTAGTGTGCTACCTTACTTCTTCAATCTTTTTTGTTAAAAAAGGATCGAGCGAAAGGGCAGTGTTGACCTCCACTCTTCCTAGGAATATATTCATGTGATTTCAATTGCTTCCACGTCTTAGAATCCTATAATTGAGATTAGGTTTGTATTGGTACACGCGTGACAGGAGGCACGCAAAGTACTGGCGTTCCAAAATATCGATGCCTTAATTTGTTTACAAAATTATAAACATTTTCACTCGCTCCGAAATAGCTCTGAACAACGAAATATAATTCTCACCTAACGTTGTCGACGCTTACCATTAATTACATGCTACCGACAGCAATGGTCACAATCTGAAAAAGCACGTTTGTTTTACATGCTTATTTTTCTGATGAAGATTATCCTCCGGTTTCAAAAAAAATAGCCATCATTTAACCTTTAATTTAACGTTTTTATCAGCGATGAAGCTTACATTGTACGAGATGAGAGAATTATCAACGCCCGAGTTAATAGGCGAGCAACCAAGGAAGCATGCGGTCGTCTCCATAAGGGGATTCGAACCCCATCCATCATATAAAACAAATTTACCATTGCGCATTTTCTCTGATGTTTTTTTTCTATATATATATATATATATATATATATATATATGTTTCTGCAAAGAGGAGTTATGAAAGGTAACGTGGGCCAATTGAAGGTTTGCAATATAATAGTAAATCGTATTAGGAAACTATAATTCTTTTTATTTCCAAGGATAATCTTTAAAAGGTTACCTTTTTAAGACTTTTTTTAAAACGAAAGTTTGAATGTTCATGAATGGAATGAATGGAGTGAAGGGTTCACACAGCTGGGGGAATATGTATCGATCGCGTTTTAATACAGTCAGTGTCAAGTGTTACCCCAACAGTTCGACTTTGTTTCGGCGAGACAACTGGCTTTCTTTGTAAGACTTGAAAGGCGCTAATCGATAAGAAATTTACTATCTAAACACACAGAAATACTCTATTCATTAAGGTGTGTGCTTATTCACCACATCGCTTATTCTCTATTTAGTTTCGCGTAACATTTGTAACGTACTTTAGAAAGCTAACGTCAACAATGACTCGAACCGCGGTAAAATAAATATGTATAACACGAACAGTAGATCTAAGTGCTATTGTTTTTTTTTTTACTACAACGTGATTATATCGTGTTCGTGAGCTGGATAATAAGCAAAGCAAACGCGCACTCTTCACCAAATCTTCTTCTCAAACAAGTTGTAAATTTTGGTAGTAGCTATAATCGGGTACTTTTGTTTGTTACATCGGACAACCTTCCCTAGGCATTATCCAGGCACCGAATGGCAAGTGACATTGAGCCAACACAAAAAGGAGCTCCAAGACTCAACAAGAAACGTTCACATCTATGAAGACCAAGGGCGACCAAGTGTTTTCAGTAAAGTCCTGGACAAGGTTTGCTGGCGAGACAGAAGGTCCCGGGCTACCGACGCATCGATTTACTAGCACGACACAACGCCGTCTAGCATCCTCGAAGTCGCGCAATGGGTACGGGCCCTCTTAGGCTAACGAAGTAGGGCGTATGTGCTTTTGTAGCGATCGGATTCTTAACCCGCTCTAAATGGTCGTATCAGAGGCAACTTTCAGTAAAGCTGATTGAGAACTGTTCGAGGGAAACATAGTGGTCAGATGGTGAAAATTAGCAATAACAACTTGTTATTATGGTAGTGATTTTGTTTCGTATTGTTATAAAACGATATAAACTAGTTTCGAGTTTTTCTTCCATGAACTACATTTAACTTCTAGGGATCATTTATAGGATAACAGTAACAAGGCGAAAACTTAGTAGTATGCCGTCCGACGTTTGCTTTGTCGATCACTGCTGACAGTACTGATCGCTGGACTTCAATGACATCAAATTACTCCTGTCCTTGGTCTTCATGCTTATGATAGACACACATTTGTAATATGTTTATAATGACATGTTCGTTTACCGACCTGGTATGGCTGTGTCATGGTTGGTTTCTTGTTCATTTATTGAGTTTGATAAGCTGATGCGGGCCGGCAATCCCATCGTGCGATGTAAACATGAAAAACATCTAAAAAAAAAAAAAAAAAAAAAGAATCGATGCTAATTAATATATAAATGAATCGAATAACCCTTTGTGTTACATTAGTATTCTATGTGCATAGGTACAGACAGTGTGCAATGTGTTTAATTTCGCAGTGGAAAAAAATAGTTAATAGAACGTACATAATCCGGTAACCGTCAAACATATCTATTCGCTATTAGATCCAGACCTTTTTACGTTTGTTGCCGTGTGTTATTATCGTAAAAGCTTCACATCGATCGCAATATATAATAATACATGACTCTGTATTGAGAAGTTGAAACAGCATGCACCATTGGTGTTCCATGTACTACTACTATATGGCTGCTATAACGTAACGCTTAGCTTGCTAGTTGTACGATTGAGCGTGCGATCTGTTTTTGTAACCTATATATTGCTCCTTTAATGTGCCCCGATCCGCAAAAGACGAGTGCGACCAAATCTCTCTATGAAGTACGAAGCAGCGGCATGAACAAAATGCGGATTTGGCAAATCAGCGGTTCGAGATATTTCCATAGTGAAAACAGACCACAATGGGAATCGAGATGCTTCATTCGTCTAGTCATCCTTTAAACGTAATTATTCAGATTCTTTTCTGTTGGTTTCCAATGCGATACGGAGAATGCATGAATCTTTGACGGTTTTGGGTTATGCGGTCACGGCTATATAGTATGACGCTATGCGTTAAGATAACAGGATAAACTGCGGAAAACGACGAATTCTGGGACGAGGGTAGCACACGCAAGTCGCGTGCGCTTTCTTAAGCAGGTTCGTGTTTTTGAAATATCGCCATATCTGTAGGATTGACGCTTTCGAGAGTGAAACACTTAGGGCTCGTCAATGGCTTGTGTTGAATGGGAGATGCGTAACTACGCATACGTAGTAGAGAAAAAATCTCGAAGCAAATTCGACGCGCTGCTTCGAGAGCAAATCTGGATCGAAATTTATGCCATACTTTTACGAAAGTATTTCAGGACTAACGAATTATCATAAAATGGAAATCTATAGTCAATAGTGACTAAGCCAACTAGCAGACCTACCCTAAATACCAGGCGAACCCGATTCGCCTATGATAATGCACGAGCTCTATACTTAAACACTCGATATTGTGGATGCTAGCGATAGAACTGTAATGAACGGTGCCATACAAGCTAGATGTCTATGCAGTCATCCTTCACAATATTTAAGAGAAAAGCACGGGTCGTCTAGGTGCATGTATTATGTATCGCTTTTATAGATCGATAGATAGATATATAAGAGGTTTAATTGAACAATGGATAAGTAATGAGGCGTGAATAGAAAAAGGTCATGTCAAATAAGAAAATTCTTTCGTGCACAGCCTGGATTGAGTAGACGGTAGGTCAATAGAAAAACGTTAAAGCGTAATACAGTATAGATATTTCATGAATCATACGTACTTAGAAACCCGCTTTGAACATTCCGTATGAAACGTGCTATTGTGGGCTTTTTATTTACAATCAAAGCCTGCGTCGCTATTGTATATGACTTCATGCCATTTGTATGATGGCATATTGAACTCGCTGCTGTAAAAACCTAGCGGAGGAAAAAGTAAAAGATCTAAGTGATTTTCACACCAAGAATTTGCCCACATCTAGAAAAAAAATCGCTAGTCTGTGGGCGCAATGTCTGAGGACCTTGTCGAATGACAGAAGGCCCCTAACTTCAACACTGAATTATTTGTCACCGGATTTTCGCGGCTTGAGGTCGAGCGTCGACGTACAACAGAAGTTCAATTGGCTACTTAATGCGAAAGTCACTATCCCCAGTTGTTGACAAAACAGTTTGCTGGAAGCTGCCACGCCTCGAAGTGGACTGATTTGGTCTACGCATTATACCTACGTGAAAATCTTGAACGAATGATTTGAAAAACCTAAAGACGCTTACCGCTTGTCGCTGTCTCCTTACAACAGTGATCTCTCTTTGCGCCAAGCTGTTACAGTTGGACTG
This sequence comes from Varroa destructor, assembly GCF_002443255.2. Classification (NCBI taxonomy): domain Eukaryota; kingdom Metazoa; phylum Arthropoda; class Arachnida; order Mesostigmata; family Varroidae; genus Varroa; species Varroa destructor. The sequence goes on from NW_019211458.1 coordinate 12,887,768, forward strand.
TAACATCAGTAAATGGATGCAGCTGGACTCATGCGACATCACCTTAATGAAAGTATACAGCCCCACAGGCTTCTCGCGTCTCTTCAATGGTCCAATGCAGGTGTTATCCACTCCGGTTTTTTTATATTCTAGTTAGTACGTTTTGCTCGATAAATGGCTCAGCCATTTACCGATACTTTACAAATAGTCAGCATTGATATTCCAGCTGGTTATATGATGCGTCTTAGAATAGGTGAAGCTTTAGACACAGACGCCTAGTTGTCTTTAGCCCAAAGTTTGACCAGTCAAAACACGGCGTTGGCAGCAGAAAGTTTTTCCTTAATGCTATTAACAATAATGAAACTAAAGACAGGTACGGTACCACTAGAAGACGCTACAAGGAAAAAGCCTCCAGGGCATGATCTGGTACTTCGTGTGCGATACAATTAAAAATCACTGTTTTTTTGACAAATAATATGCCCATTACAAGTATGTTTTGCTTAAAGGTAGCAGTTGTTTTTTAAAAAGAGGAAAATCAAAGTTAACAACTGGAACCTAGTATGTTCTTAGTATTAGTATGTATAGTAAATTATTATGAAACGATTATTATGAAACGTGTATCTCGGAAAATTGTGGATGGTAAGGATTATGGAAACTATGCGGTCCGGTTTGATACGGATCATAATCGGATTTATCAACAAGTCGAAGTTAGCTTTAAAGTTCCTGACTTTTGTCAGAATACGGGGTCGTTGGCTTTGCAGGACACAGTGAAAACTAGCCTAATCGAACTCTTAGTCCCCGTGAGGGCGCCATTGGCAACATGTCTAAGATAATTTCGGCCACCTGAAGCAATGCTTAACGTAAATACTAAATGCAAAATTTGAAACATTTACTATAAAGCATTCACGAGCAGTTAAAATTCCCATCATGAAACATCGGAGACACAGAGGATATTTCCCAGTGGAGACGTGACCAGATGGAGTGCTAGTTCAGAAAAACTATTACACCGAAAATAGAGGAAAAAAAATAAGAACTTATGCTTTATGGCAATCCGTACACGAAGCAGATGCTTAGGCGTTCGAGAAAATTGGTAGCGCAGGTAAATAGAGCCGGTGTTAGGAATTAATTGGCTTTTCGATGAACCATTAATACGTTTCAACCTAATAAAAACACTTAAACAAATAGTTATATTCTACCTGTTCTTTAGGACCCATTAATAAAGTAACAGCTCACTTAGTGATGGTAGCTTTTGTTTCGAGTTTTTCTTATTAGGCGTTCACCAAACACGCCCTGTCACGAAACAGTCTGTCTGCCTAACTTTGAACCTAGACTACAACCTACAATGATGTAAAAACAAGATGAATATCGTATAATTGCCCAGTAAATTGAAAACTGAACTTGATCGGTACGTAAAGACGGAGTTCCACCAGTCAGCCGGGATATGCAGTCCTCAATGTGGTGGCGAAAAAGTGGGCATCCGACCATGTACATTTTTTTCGGACCCGAACACAAATTTAGAGAATCCTCACTATCCTATTTTTCACAAAGATGTACTACGCCATAGCTACTTTCGGAAAGAACGCGATGTGCAAAGAGGCACTTCATAAAGCTAAAAACAAAAAAAAGAAGAAAAGAAGACATTTACAAACGACTTTGCTTCTATATTAAGCACTATCTCTCAAGGAAGCCTGAACATGTAGCAGCTAAAATTGTCGGTATTTTAACCTGAATTAATGATTTCAATATATCGTAAAGCCAGCCTCGACACAATGAAAGCTATTTTCTAGATTCCAACCATATCTAATCTCTTAAAAGCTCTTTATTGGGTCAACAGCTGACTAAATAAGCTACTATATAAGAATTGATTGAGCATTGGGTGACAAATTAAAAAGTGTCAGCATAACTCTCGACCGCTACAGGTACGGTACTGCTACGGTAAACAGACAGTGAAATGTCAAAAAACAACTTGAAGCAAGTTAATTGACTGAACTAGTTCGGTCGGATTAATTATTACTCATTAATTATGATACATAATGGGTGTCTTAATTAATGAGAATGCAAGCTGATGTGGCTTGGGTGCCATCACGAATGCTCCAAGGGTAATCAAAGAACCCTTCATCATGCAAACCGGCCGCTGACAGTATTTCACACATAATTCTTTATTGCATATGTTTCATTGATAGGGAAAACTATTCCCTATCGTTTTTGACAATGGCTTCAAGTTTATCTTACAGCAATTTGCTAATTAGATAAAATCGATTAGCACGGCTTATCCAAAACATTTTTTGACAATTTAAATAAATTTTCTGAATAAACTGAAACATTGGTGAGATGTCATTACTTCAAAAGATCATATTATTCCAAATTAGCCTTAAATCTAATTGGTAAATAGCCTGCAAAATCGTTCTTAGGAAATAGACTGGGATTTTCTCATCCAAGATTACAAATCTCTAAATAAAGGTTATTTAAACTGAATGAACCCAAACATGCATGACACAAAGGTGACTTTCATTGATGATGTAGCACGATGAAGATTATTTCCTGCAAAAAAAAGTTAGACTAGGGACTCGAGAATCGTCCAATAACAAAAAGTTGCTCAGAGTATCAGTAAACTGAACAAAAGAAAATATTTTTTTCCATTTAACTAACTCGTGTATAAGACCTAAGTAGACAGACTGAGCTGATTACGTTACGTTAATCAGTTGAGAACGTGCAGAAATTGGGTAAAGTCAGAGAAATAAACGCTATCGACAGCGCAATTATCATACAGGAATAAGCGGCTATTAAACGCTGTGAAAGATAACCTTCATCAAGGGAAAACATCTCACTTTAAAATTATTCTATAAATTAGCTATATTTAGATTGAACGATCCGACTATATAAAAAAAAAAGCATATACTTTAAGGTGTTTTCATAATCGCACCTTGCTTATGCTTGATTTCAATACAAAAACCCGGTATTTATTAAAGGCTGACTCAAGCTTTGTTTTTATCCATGGTTGACCTTACTCAAACATAAGTTACAATCTCACACCTCAATAATGTGTGACGAGGACTCATTAAATCAAGTGGCTTCCATCTGTCATGTTGTAAAAGTTCTTAGTCAGATTACTCCGAAACCGACATGTAGTTTTTGTCAGTCAAATGGCTGTTTATTTAAAGCCTACAATAGTACGATGATATAGCTAGGTTGTTTGCTGATTCCATGACATCATCTACCACGACTATATCTATCAAGGCATAGCCGAGATCGCATTTAAACACTTCACGTTATTTCTCAGGTAGTGTGGACAGACTGCTTCGGCGTTCAATTACAAACTCAGCTAAAGTAAAATCGGTACGGTACTATCAACGTTCACCACCATAGTATCTGGCTGGGACCACCAGCCAGCCACCGTGACCAACGCCTTGACCAGAGCTCCATTACGATTTACTCCTGTATTGATAGTCCTATACACTATCCACAGCGGGTTATCCTTATTTTGATAGTTGACGGGCTCCTTGAAGCGCTTCAATGACTTGTCTGTCTGACTATCAGCCCATCAATTCACTTGCTTCGAGAGACACGAAAGGCCGTCAAATAACGCAACACACAACTACTTCAAATCCGACCACAAACGATACCACTGAAAGCATACGACGCTTAATAGTTGTCGACCAGCTAGAACAAACTAGAGTCTCCCAGTTCGCCCGGAGAGCGCGTCCCCGTACTCGCACACAGACATGCTCTTACCCGTATCCAACGCTGCATATATAATAGATGCCCATAGATACCTGGCTGGATACGTGAAGCGACTTGAGCCCCTTGTAAGCATTGAGAAGGCAACAAACAGACTGGGCCAATAGTGGCAGTAAATGTAATTGATGATATCAACTACCATCACTGCGGAACGGCAGTCGCTGTCATCGACTGTCGCCACTGGAAGGACTGACACTTGGAGAAAACGGGCTTGACGAGTGCATCTTATACTCCACTAGTACGACAAGAAACAAAGGATTTGAAATAGAACACGAATTTTAATAGTTGAATAATCGCAGTGTTTAGACAGGTAACGGCTCTACGGAGAACAGTTCCACAGGAGGTAACGCACTGAAAGTTACCCAAGTGCCTCGCCAACCGACGAGGAAGACCGCGACAGTATTAACAGAGGCATGCAGGTACGACTGCAACGCTATGAGATAGAGTCATTGTATCTTGAAGAGAAAAACGATACGATTGTGTGGTTCTGAAAATTCAAAAAACGAAAAACAGCTTTCTCGAATTAAGCTTCGCGATATACGTTCGAGTCAATGTTATATATAAAAATTTGTGTGTATCTCTTTATTTATGTGTATATTAAGCTTATCCAAGCTGTGTGTTATGCCAATGGTGTAATATCTCCGATGTTTACAAGGACTATGGCATTAGTTCAGACGGGTTGTGATTATAGGATTTGACACACTCGCAATTACTGAAAACTGAGCTTTCTTTTCGCCTTTCTGTCGGTTAGCGTCCCCTTGGTCTCAGCTATGTCAATCGACATAATCCGATACACAGACAAAGAGTAGTATTAAGCAGTGCTAAAAGGGGCTGCCCTCTGTCTTCAATGATTAAAGCCAACTAGTTTATCGTCGCTATCGTTGTTTCTGCTATTGGTGTCGTCTCTTTCCGCTGGTGTATTTTCAGCCGACACGAAGCGACCTCATCTGAGCCGTCATCTCTTGCTCTTTACGGTTTCTTCGCCTTTGTCAATGTCGTGTGGTTAGCGTCGGCATCGAATGCCATCGCTGATCGGTCGAACGAACAGGGCCATGCAGCCAACTCCAAATCCAGACAGCGACGCTCCAAACGAGCCGAGATTGCAAACCGGGGGTGGCCCCAAGCCCTTTCAAGGCGTTACAAAGTATCCACTTTTTATGCTGCTGCTACCACCACTGCCTCTGAAGCTGCAGCGCTTTCGAACCAGTCGACACGGCCCTTCTTGGCCACCGACAGCAAAGGCAGCTTTTGAAACAGCGGCCCTTTTCGACCACTTCAATGCTATTCTGTTTTTTCTGTTCATCGTCGAGGCGCTTTGCCTGCTCGCGGATTGGCCGATTCGTCAAGATAATACACTAGTGCGGTTTGTCTGTCTTTGACGCTGTGGTTGTTTTTTCTCCCGCTTTCTCTTACAATGTTTTTTGACTCTTCAGGGCTCTATCAGTGCTATAATTTACGCATCTTCGAACTTGGTGGCCTTGGTAAATGTCAGATAACTGGGCTGGTTGACCGTGGCTGTTGTTCTCGTCAGAGAGCGTCAGTGAGTATTACTATATAGTTGGCGAATCAATGCATGCACAAAGAATTGCTGGTTAGCGAACGAGATGTCTATTTTCTTCGAAGAAAAAAGGAGCACGAGAGGAACAAAGTATACGGGTGATGTCAGAACGAAGACACACTGTTATCACAATAGCCGGCACAGCAATACAAGTCGAGCGCGACGTGACGGTAACAGGAAACAGAAAGCACCAAGAATTCATTTCCGGAAGCGTCCGTGGAAATGCACAAAAAAACGAGGGATATGATTTGGAGAACACGGTACAAAGAAAGAAGTTATACAGTGATGACCCTATCCTTCTACTTGAACGTAAATCCAGATGCATTCCATTGATTCCTTTCCAGGCCGTTTGACGCACCACTCGTAACCGTGTGACATCACTAATGATTGTCCGCAGCTAGTTAATAATTGTTATTATTTCTTGTTAGTTCTGTCAATTTATATACATTTTTGGTTTTAATGGGTCATACACTGTGCGTGTCAACTAGAGGAGAAATAGAACGTCAAGCGAAACCGCTGTTGTTGTCAATCCAAGGGAAGAGTGCGTACGAGATGAGGAGCGTCAATCCGCAATTCCAGTCTGTGATATAGGTAGCATGGATAGATAATTGCAACAAATCGACTCCAAGCTCCAATTCTGTGCTGAGATTCTACAATAACCTATTCATTATTTTTCAGTAGACAACTTAATTCTTTGTAAGCTAATCAGATATTGGGATCAAAACAAGTTTGATGTATTTGATAAATCTATCATAGTATATATATTTAACACATTCGAGCGCACACATATCACCACATTAGAAAAAATAGTAGCAAATTAATTATACAATCAATTACCTTATCATTTTTTTTTAATTTACTTATCAAGAGGTCTGCCAACGTTGAATAGCAAATTCATAAAGTGGGCCTCAAGACCGGACGTGCAACCTTTGGTATTGAATTCTCAAGTATATTTCTTGGAAAGAAAATAGATATCTCTCACCGTTATTTTATTTTATCCTTTTCGAATATCTCGATTTCTATTAATCATTCTTTCTAAGTCTGTTCTACTATTTACCTTTTACCCATTATGAGTCAGTTCTTACGTTTTATCGTATTTCCAGTATAAAACAATAGTAGTAATATTGATCCTAACAATGTTTTTTTTTCATTAGATGAAAATCCGAAATTGGCGATGGTGTCGAAAATGCTATTTTGTGCCATTTGGAGTATCAATTCTGAGACATCCCGGACTATCCATCAACACGTGTTAACTACTACAAAAGCAACTTCATTTTTAGAGCCTGCTTTGAAGTAGCCTTTCACTACCTGTACAAAATACTCCCAGCAAATTTATAGAACCCTTCTTCTAATTACACAGTGTAGCATTTTGCCACTCGCTTATGACAAACGGAACCAAAGGAACAAGAATGCGGAAACTTATAATGGTTTAAAAAAAATGCCAGTTAAAAAAAGTGATGGAACGATATATGACTGTTGAGTGCGGAAAAGGTCCACAGATTGTGGGTACTAGGATCGCCTATGGCACATAAATAATTTTATTTATTCACGCGAATTGTATAGTTATTACACATTATACATTTCAATAGAAAGAGAGCCATGCGATTGCTCGTTGATGCTGCAATATAAAAATTACTATCCTCCACTTACCCATCAAATCATGAATATAGAACGCCATGGCTGGTTGACTTAGCACTTCCGTTGTCAAGAGAATCGTCACTTAAACCGGAGTCCAAGGAACCATCTGGTATTTTTGTCTATGATTTTAAACTTTTGTCCATCCTACCCTTAGGCCAATTGATTATGATCGCGTTACGCGAGCTCAAATAAAGGCTGGTCAACGGTTCCGACAAAAATAGAGACCTAAAACATTTCAAGAAAACGCTTCAAATTGGAACAAAATTTAACAACTAAACGCTTCACTGAAATGCTTTAAACGAGGAGATGTTCACTACAAAACAAAAATGGAGGATTAAGAAACGGAGAGTTTGATACGAAAAAAAAAAAACGTTAACAGTTATGTCAAATCTATTAAAAAAAAATATCAAATGGTGAATTTGAAAGTATGGCAAATTTAGGGAGTTTCAAAAAGGACATTCAGATTGACCTCTAGTATGAAAGGCTTTTAACATTGCCCACAGGTAGTGACGGGATAGAAAATAAAGGACTTGTGTCGACCACTGCCATTAGCACCTTTTTCTTGACAACCACAAAAATGTATACCCAAAAAGTTTAAAAGCAATCTTAATATTCTGGAAGAAAACCTTGAGGGTTCATGACGCACTGGCTCACGTGTCGTAACTTCTTCTTTTTCTTTTGGCCAAAACTTTCGATCTCCGTTTTGGTCCCCTTCCTGCCCTTCATTTACTCGACCTGGCTACCGATAAGATGTATTTTCTCCGTAAAATTATAAAGAAAAAGTTGCGATAGTTAGATAAGGTTAAATAAAAATCACCATCACGTGAATAAATAATTGAGACGTTTCAATGACTGGAAAACAAGATGTCTTGGATAAAAGAAAGACGATCTAATGTAGATAAAAAATTGAAGGTGTAAGTAAATGTTCAATGCCGAACCGCAAACTCTTTCATCAATCCCCGCATACGATCAAAATTCTATTTCTGCCGTTACTAAAATCGCTTAAGGCCAAGTATGCAAATCAGAATTTTCTATTTTCAGCAGTAAACATTTAGCATAGTTAAGCATTTGCCTTTTTTTTTCACTACTTCCCATATTAAGTTCGTTTTTCTATGCGACCCCTTATATACTAAAGCTGAACCATTATTCTATCAGTGAAATCACTGCTCGCTTTTAACTTCGTAGGGAAACGCCTTCAGGACTTCTATTTAGGACGAAGTAGATTTGAAAAACACCATGTTTCTTAGTAGGAGGATTGAATTTAAGGTAGGAAGCGAGGCCACTACACCTGATAAGCTTGAATGAAGTGATCTCCATGAAAACAATGTAACTTCAACATAAGGCAACGAAAAACAAGAAGGCATTATGTACTGTGATTTCACGAAGTCCAACCCAAAATGCTCCACCTATGGTGAAGCGTTAACACTATACGAACTAATCGTACCCCGACACGGGTTAAGCATAAAAAAAAATATACATTCAGCACTGGGACGTCGCATGCGCGTACGTGAAGCTGAGTTAGAACCTATTCTGTCATTGTGTTATGAAACTGCGCATGCACGCAGTTAGAAAGAAACTCCCCGAGTGCATATTCAGTATCTCGTTCGGCACCCTCTAGTCCGTCTATAGGCAAAGTGTATATATAATACATGTGTTTTTTACTGAAAATATACGGTATAAAAGTTAATAAGACTGCGACTAATTTTGTCAATACAAAGCATGAGATTATGTTATTCATGTACATACGTGTGCACTTTCGTATCTGTCCATTTGTTACTGGCTAACCAGCGAACGGAAAGTACGCGGACCAACGCCACACTCCAGCAATATCCCGCCGCACGCTTCTCCGGTACAGTGGCGCAGGTTTTATCTATTTTATTTATCATCAATTATCTGTTACACTTATTACAGTCGCAATAGTTATAATTCTAGCAATAATATATTCTACTTATTGTTGTTGTTGTTATTGACGTTATTTCAATCCGTGCTCAGATTCTGTATCTGGAGTTTTGCTTCTCGTAACAACGAGCCTCGCAACTGCTGGCTTTCATTTTACAGTCAGTTGTTGTTGATGTTCTTGCCACTGGTGAGCGCTACGATGCAGGATCTCTGCTTAGCTGGCGCCAAGTCTACACCCGTGATGTCATGGCCGTCGACCAGATATTACTATTATATTATTATTGTTATTAGAAAGATAACCACTACTAGCTATGCATGTATGTACATCGGCGGAGAAAAACCACGACTGGAGGATGAAATTAAGAGGCAGTGACAAAGGCGTGAATATCTGCTTGTTTCTTCTACGCTGTTGTCGCAGCTGCTGCCGCCGCCGCCGCCGCCGCCGCCGCCGCCGCCGCTGTTGTTAGGATACCAGGAATAGCGAAGTAGACGAAAATCAGAGAATTGGAATTCGATTGTCACCATAAATTTAGATGAGCATAAATTTTAAACTGATACCAGCACCGCCATAGATGCTATGCCGCTACGCCGACTACCACAACTAGCCCCCTCACCCCCCGACAAACGAGCGTTACTACCCGGAGGAGAGAAAACAGTCGGGGCACTTCTGCTGCAGTTAAGAGTGGCACAGTTAACGCTGATAGTAGTACAACCCCAACAACCTGCCCAAAAGTCAAATGATGAACTTCTAAAGCAAATGTAATAGACGCTCGCAGATGTAGCATGCACTGCTACTCTGTTTGTAGTAGTTAAATGACGGCGGTAAAGAAGGCATACTTGTACACTTCGATGTACGAACATGCGTACACTTCACGTCCTCTGCGTACAACGCATGCAGTCGTTACTTTGTTTTCAAGTACATAATATATGGCATGGGCAATGTCTAATAAGAACATCTATAAGTGTCTATACATTTATTTATATAATCTCTCTGGCCGGGGGTCGGTAGAGAGCTTAATTGTTGAGAAAAAGTTTGGCGCGAAAATTTCGCTGGAAGCTGTTATTGGTATCACCATTACGGATTTATGCGCACTTGAATATTTGTCGTCTATCTGTATCGTTGGAATGATAGAACTTCGTTACCGAGCCAGCCTGTGAACAAATCGTACTGTTATCAATTGCCAGCTTTATTGAAACTAAAAAAAACTTGTCATTTCAGCTAAAACGATGGGTCTACATGGAACAGGTTGCCGCACGGTCTTTGTATCGACGCGTATCAGTCAGATAGACTACTGAATGTTAAAATTTAAAGCAATAGCAGGTTAAACGATATGTGTACCATTATATTTTTACACGTCTCTTTTGATTCGAGTGTGCAAATACGATCCAAACAATGGTGGCGCTCTAGTGCCTCGAATAGATATTTTGTAAACATTACGTGTAAGGGTAATCGGCAGGAATCGCATGCAGACGACTTTCTTTTGAAGATCTTCAGTCCTTCAGACGAATTGCTAGTCGAAAATGTCGTAATATGATTTTGAAGAAACCAGCATCGCACTTCACTGAAATTAAATGCCTCTGTACGTGAGTCAGTAGCGGTGGCTATATTTAGCTGGCTGGATAATACGGCATAATCGTTCCTTCATGGGGCCAGTCTACTGCTAGAAAACTGCTTAACGATAAACAATACCGGACGTAAACCTCGGAACATTTAAATGATATTGTGTACTGCTCGTATAGATAACCCTCATCGCGTACGTGGGTTTATCATACGCGTACTACGCTCCAAGACATCCTGTACTATCTAATTATGTCAAGATAGCATGTTTAGATAATATAGTACACTACATAGATGTGCGTCTATTCGGAGCTTGGGTCTCCCTTAGACTAACGTCCAAGCCACGAACATGGATTAAGCCGGTGCTGCCTAGTCAATGAAGAATTAACGAATCGAACATTCAAACATAATGAAATTCCCTTTGGTTAGATGTACTAAGACGATCAGGGATCGATTTCCTTCCGATAGATAAAGCATGCTCTACTTCCGTTATTTTCTTAACCTTAAAGCTGACCTAGTCTTTCAAACACTATTTTCAGTGCCACCCGTCAGTATTGAGGATTTGATCCGGCATTATCTATTTAATAGAAGGTAAACGATGCAATCCGTTAACTATGCATATAGACTTAACAAGATTAATATGCCTTTGGTCTTTGGCAAACATTGTAATTTCAAAATCATCTTTTTTCCTATCTTACTTTCGTAATATGCAACAGAAGCGTACTGAAACGCTCGTTATATTTGGGCAATAGCATAAAATGAGTTGTGCCGGAGTTACCTGGCACGTGCTAATCCCGATCTCTACGGAAATCCTTAACTGCAACTTAAAAACAACTGAAAACAATTGCCGTCGTCCAAACGGTAAATCACATCTGGGCAGGCTAAGAGCTACAGGTGATGGTTTAGTAAACATTGTTTCTGAATATATGGAATAGCTTACGAATGATCTACATACAACGAGTAGCCCGATTTGCAAAAGGACAAAGGTCTAACAAAGCCAATTAAGCTAACATCTTGCTAAGTGGTACGTTGGAAAGACGCTTTGATATTTTGCATACCGGATCAAACTCAGAACAAATTATTTTACCAGTATAGATGATTGAAACGAACGCCCTTTACAGCGCGGTCTGTTCTCAGAAAGTCGGCCATTTGTCGCGGATATTTTCACTACGCTTTCGCGATCTGACTGCATAAATAATCACCTTGAGTGTGATGGTACAAATATTAATTGCGGAAAATTACTAATTTTACGTAAATTTCAAGACATTCTGTGTTTAGATCTTCTGATGTTGTTTGTGATAGAATAAATATTTTTTACTCAGACGTCAGAAGCAGGCTCGATTGGTATTACATGGTATGCCCTAATGTCTTCGAAATCGGGTCGTTACTTTATTTGAAGTTCGTATCAGGCTAAGGGAAAATATTTTATGAAATCTCAATGTGCAAAGAACCGCTGACACGTGGAGCTTTTCTCAAACTGTTCGCCGTGTATTCCTTTACCTTGAGGATCCCGAAGCTTTGATGGCTCAAAGCCAGTTGTACCATACGGTAAATTACGAGTATCTTCGTTAGACAGTATTCTTTTTCTGGTTGTTCCACAATTTCGCCACTAAATAAATTTGGGTGACTGAGAAAAGCGGTCTTTCATTACATTTGTAGGGTTGTCTTCTGAACTCCTTTTGATGCTATAGTTGATTCAAGTGACAGTTCTAGTTAAGTTGCAGAAGTCTTTTAAAATAAAGATGTCACAAACAATTTTAGTTCGTTTTTGTTTCTGGAAAGTGTGGCCTAAACGTACGAGGAAATCTGTGTGACCAATATTATAGCCGAGTACACAACCAGAAAGCGGTTGCTCGTTTTGGAAATGGTGACTTTAGCATCGAAGACAAAGTACGTGCGGTTCGTCTCTCTGACTATAACGATACTGATATTCCTATTGTACTCGACTAAGACCTACTAATAAGGCCTCGTCAGATTGTACGATATACCGGAGCATTAAAATCGACCGTTCAAAGATCTATCTAACTAGCAATGATAGGGTCCATCGGGCAAACATTTGAGTTACTCATATTTTGGCCGATCACCAACTGCTACTGAAACATGTGTGCACGGCCGAAAGCCGAAAACTAGATGAGAACTTTTTTACTACAAGGACAGTATTGAGTAATAAAAAACTGATAATCTACAACAACTTCAGTCAGGACAAATCGTGGCTGAAGCGTGCCCTTTGAACGAAAGGTAATGCTGGATCTCATCCAACTATCGTAATGCTATGCATTTGCTGGGATTGCAAGAAAACGCTCTTCCATGAACATCTCTAAAATCACCAATTTGTCGTTTTAGTTAAGCTCTAGCAGCTCGACCGCTTAAGGCAACGTGTTGAAAGAAAGCATTTGGCTACTGTCAATAGGGGAAAAGTAATGTTTCACTGCAGCAACGCCCGACCCAGATTAACGGTGATGTTTGATCTTTATCACCTTTTTCCTTATCCCTACAGAGCTCCCTTAATGGGAAAAATTTGTATCTTCAAAAAGTGTAAAATGGCGCAATGACCTGTTTATCGCAAAAGAAAATGTCAACTTCTTGGATTGAAAGGTGCTTGAAAGACGAATCCGGATCCATGCTAATAATAGATAATTGATTAAAATTGTTTGGGCGAAAGATTGTGTTTATTCAATGGTGAAATTCCAATGGAACAACCAAATAGATACCGATGTAATGTCTGGCCATATTTAGAAGACCCGACCTTCTTCCAGGTATAACACTAAACCTATAGCAAATTGGTACTGCCACACATAACAACTCGCATATAAAGAAAAACAAATGTTCGAAAGTTTCATGCATTGAAAACTTCACACAAAATATTTTGATATTAATGCGATATTTGCGTTTATTCACAAAACTTTTTGAAATGTAACTTTTACCATCATTTTAGACGAGAGGCTGGTCGAAAAAAAACATTGGGGCTTACCATATAATAGGAAAATTTGACAATTTCGGTAAATTTAATATCAAAGCTCGAATTTTTAGGGTATCTGAATTCAGAGGACACATTGGTTTTACTCAGAAAAGGCGGTTAAAAGAACAAAGGTAAAAAACGAATGTCTTGAAAAGTGCGCGTCAACCTTTTACCATCCGGCTTAGCGTGTCGAGCCTTAACTAATTGGAGGTATCACTTCCTTGATTCCTGAAGTCAATAAAAAAATTTCTATAACAATTTATTTTATATAACATAACATAAGATCATAATACGCGACATAACCGTAGTCTTTCCTACTCAGAAAACGTATCTACCATTTATTTGTATAGTAGGGCAAAATACTTTGCCTATAAATCATAATCAACCTGATGTTAAGCATTTTTAAGCCGATTTCGTTCCAATTCATTTTCAATGAAAGGACTGAGATAAAAATAGGCTTACAGCTGAAAAAGGTAGGCTTCTGGCCGTGGAGTAAATGTCGGAAATAGGTGATCTCTGTGTGTAATTATATAATGCGGTAGCGGGCATTAACATATGTTTATAATTTATCACTGAAGGTATCAAGGGAGCAGTTATTATTCATAATGGCGCACGGATCGTCCGTAAGTGATGTGGAGTTTCATGCTGTTATTGACCTGTTAATACGGCTTTTATGCCGTATGTTTACCTATGTATGTTTTTATCATAACAGGAATAACTTTAAAGTACAGAGTAAATGGAACAGATAGCTCTAGTGCTCGCAGTTAATTGATTCGTGGCACACTGATGAAGAGGTACTACGTCGTCAGATTTCTGTCAGATTAGATAGATTTCAGCTCATACATATATGTTGTCATATAAATATCGTCCGTTGTTGATCCTTTCACACCGTCCCATCTAACTATTATCTATCGCAAGCTTTCTTTAATTCATTTTCAATCTGGCTAGGTAGCAAAATGTATTCAGTTCCTTATAAGCTGAAACATATATGCGATGGTGTGCTTAATATGCCAGATGTTCTACGTTCAGCATTCACTATGAAATTAAGGTTCCGCTCGTTCAATTCATTGTATCTAAGCACGAAAGGATCTGGAAAATGAAATAAAGCAGTTCATAAGCGAACCAGATATATATTGCGAGCCGTATTTACAGTTCAAAGCAATGTGCACCTTCTGGAGACCATTCGTGATCTTCTACGCTACTAAGAATCATTAGTGTTTCGTCGATCAAAGGCCTAAAAGCGTTATCTCCAAGACACTTTTTGCATAGATCACTTTTAGCCTGCTCATTGCGTCTCTTCTTCTCTGCCAACTCTTTTTCTCTCCTCTGAATTTACTTTCCCCCCAAAAATAGGCCCATCCGTAAACCTACTTTTACGACCCTCGTAAAGTATTACTATGAACAGCACCGCTGTTCCAAAAAAAGACTAATGCAACACAGGTTTGGGAACAATTTGATTTTTTCGTTTGTGAAACTTCTATTAAATAGCAATCGATCGAGCGTGAATTAACCGTTGGGCACGGTAACAAATATCGATATAGAGCGATTTCTGTACTAATTAAATTGTTCGCCAAATTCACTAAGATTATTATCATCATCATAATTATCATATTATTAATTAACTGTAATTTTGTACCGTTAGCTAAAATAGTGGGCTTCAAACGTCGGTCGGTTGCTATGTTTAACTATTGAATAGCTCAAAACAGACCGGTTCACGTAAAACGTGGCTCAGCGTTGGGTTTACCAATACCTGCTGCAACGACCCATCGATCGTATTTGTATATCATTGCATTAAGTAGTTGTACATCTATCACTAAGGCCTAATATAATCGCATCAAAAAATAGAGAAACTGAAAGAGAACGCGGGCAGGTGGAGGGCTGCGATTGGTAGGCGGACAATAAAAAGTTACGTATCCTTCGTGCGTGGCAATTTAAAGAAGGTATTTTTCTCATGATTTAAACATTCAAAAATCGCGCGCATGCTTTGCGCGTTTAACAAGCAAAGCCGTTAGTAGTATATATGTGCACAATTATTGACATAGGATTCGTACGAGCCGAGATTCACATGTGATACAAATGTTACAGCACGGACTTGGTCGAGATGTCGAACGTTAACGGCCTCTTTAAACTACAATTGGATTCTATCATAGATTGAACAAGTGCCACTCTGCGTAACCTGTTGGATTCCGATGCTCTCACAGAAACCCACGAGTTCAATCACCGACAGAAATTGTTTTGTGAAAAGGGATAATGACTAACGGGTGTTGTAGATATTGTAGATTCCGGACCAACGGAGAAAAAGCTCACTTTCACAAAATCAATAACTTTCGCCGCCAGATCCTGATACAGTTCATACATTGGGTCGCTTAAAAATGACGTTTCAGCATTCAGTTCTTTCTATCGAATGAACTTCTTTCATACACATTGTAATGCGCATTACCAATACAGAGTACGAAGTTAGCAGTTTGTTATAGAATCGAACTTATTTAGTTGTTCGTCCTCCTTGCAGTTGTGAAAACATTATGCACGGCTTGAACCTTCTAGTTAGTTAGATCGCGCCGATAGGTTTGGCAATTTCATTCTGATATAATAATTTACGGAGCGACAATAGAAGATCCAGATTTATTTAAACAAGGATCTCACGGTAGCGTGAACACGAACGTTTGCAACGGACAGTGGTTATTTGTTTAGGTCTGTCTACAACACTTCAAGCTATACGAGTATTTGAAGTTATTAAAGATTAGTTAATTGCAGAAAACTTCGGATATAGCCAAAACTCAAGTGCCTATGATACATACCTAAATAGATGCGGATTAATTTTAGCTTTACCTAGAAGACTGCGGGAGTTTCTTCATCATACACATAACACACAATCCGCCTGTGTGCGTGCGTGCGTGCGTGAAATAATGAAGGATAACTATATAAAGTGATTTGCCTAAGCTCCATAAAGATAGGTATCATTGATTTTATATCTTTATTTTGTGACGAACATAATATCATATTTAAGGTAAATGACAGAAGCACTCGCAGGCCATTTTGTGCACTAAAGCAATGACATGTTAGGCACCACGCTACCTATTGCATAGGTTTTTTTCTTCCTCAGATAAAAAGTTGGTAAAAATATTATTACTTGATATCTGTGCACGATATATACGTGTATAAGAATATTTGTCGAAACGATTTATCTAACCTTTAGGTTTCATTATATTACCTCTGTCGAGATTCTGTCACTGTTGTACTGGCTGTCGTTTATGGTCACTTCATTCGTTAAAATAACAAAAACTTGTAACGATCGATTAGGTACCATAAGTACCTTCCAGTTTAATGCTCACATGGTAAAATTCATCCAAACGTAGATTGTTTTTCCTTATATATATATATATATATATATATATATATAAATGACTCAAGTTGCCGTTAAAACGCCAGACAATGTGTTTCGCTGTAAATTCTCTTTATCAGAGTGTTTTTTTTTTGGCGCTCCACAAAGGGTAACAGCGCATTTACTATCAATTACTACGAAGACTCCTTGCGCAGATCTCTAGATCCTTTGGTGCTAGATTTCGTTTGATTCATCTGTGCTAACAAAGCTGTGTCTATTAGTTCGGTCTAGCTTTATTTTATTTATTACATTTCTAATTCTAATTGCTCTCACGTTCCTTATCGTCATCGACAGTAGAGTCTTTATCGCGTTCGTTGCTTTGTTGCATTCAGTAAATGTATTCTTATGCAAATCGATTCAAACACACATTTGCGTATCACTCCAGCATGTTTATCTGCTGAGGAAAGCTTCAAGCCTCGAGCTTCACCTATCGAAGGACACTCAATACACATGGATCGGTTTTGCTGGTGAGGCAACTTCGAGTAACGCCTGCAGACGGTCGACCAGCGTTCAACGACCTGCTTTATCATCATCATCCGCCGCTTTACGTTCCCGCTGACTCCATTGGCTTTGACGCATCTTCTTTTCATTCGATACAATGTTGCTAAAGCTGAGCAACATCAACAGGCTTGTTCCAAAGACAAACGCGTTGTGGGCTGTTCGCCGCGATTCGTTGAGGACTAGTTGCGGCGGCTACAACACACAGAAAACTCGCCATCAAAGGGTCCACTCACGAGAGAGGCCGGCAAACAGCTTCTGCTGACTTGAAACTGTTTCATACAAATCAAACCACGCGCACAGGCACGCAAACACAAGCACAGACAAACACGCATCCACGGGCTATAAAAAAAAAACGCCCGTTTTAGGCATACGGACGCAAAAGTGCGAGCCGGCTCCAACTTTTGCCGATCTGAATATACAGTTCAATTGCATGGCTACATCGCACCAGAGTCGAGTCGAGACCATCGCGTCTGTCGCCGTGGAACAACGTCAGGGAGACGTTTCGCTCACGTCACATTTTCGATTTTTCGTCCTGCAGCGATGCTGGAGTTTGTCTGTTTTCACTGCGTGGATTGCCTGCCCTGCCCTGCCCTGCCCTGCCCTACCCTGCCCGTCAGTAGCTTTTTTGATGCATGGTTTCTGAGAGACAGAGGGGTCATCGAGCGGTAGCCTGGTGATGCCTAAACAATTTTCTGGATTGTGCACTATTAATCTACGAGGTATTGTTTTTACGTTTGTCCAGAATGCACTAATAACAATGACAAAAAGAGAAAGATCAGTGGATAGGTTTCTTGCCGGATAGGGTGGAAAGGTGTAGCGATCGAAGCGCCTGTGCGCGAATGTATCGATTCGAGTACTATGCAGACAATTACGCGGTTCTGTCAAGTAATCGCAAACTAAGCTGCTTTCCGCGGGCTTCCACAGGTCAGCTACACCGTTTTTTTTTTCTTATTTTTTATTGAACTGATTCCAATACATATGAAAGGTAACATGAAAAAACTGCATAATTTTTCAGTAACACTGTACAGCTAACCATCATCATCTGCTGTTACTCTTCGAAGAGAAAAAAGCAACACAGAATACACATTGCTATTACTTGTATCGAAATTTATAGATTGGAAACCCGAGAAACAAGCGTATTTATAAGTACGCGTATATCTCAGCTTCAAAATGAGATTTCCGTACAGAATGGCAAAGCTGTGTTTCCTCATACTCCGAAAACCTTTTTTATGTAACAAATCAGGTTGGCCTAGCGATGCCCGTCCCGATCAAAAGCAGCATTTCATCAATCTGACGATACTGTTGGTCCACGAAGCGTAAATACGCGTCGTTCACCCTTTACCTCTTACTGGTCATTCAAATTCTTCAACAGATTATTTGGCAAAATCGAACTGAACTTAAGCAGTTTGAGGCAATCTTAATATCACGGGTATACCTGAGACGATTCAAAGATGAAGGAATATAGGGGCCTGTGACTAGCGAATTTTGAATCTAAACTCTTGCGCAAAAGATGCTATAGAAAGTAGGTAAACGGTCATGCTTGCTGATGTTCGGCGAATCTATCTCTATCAGCTATCGGTGTGTGTTTAAAGTACCAATGATTAATCTAGTTAGAACTGTATATATAAGAAATTTTGGAAATGGCGCACTACCTTGTACGCACGTTACTTTACACTGTCGTTTTTCATTCAAAAAAGCAATGAGATTTTTGCTGTAAATATAGGAAAAAAAAAACCAATTCTTGAATAATGTACCACGCGAGACTTCAACAACGACTTTTAAGAAGCTCTGAATTATAAAAATACTAAATAGATACATTTTTTATAATAGTATCTCTGCATGATTTTAACTTGCGCGCTGTTAGCATGAATCTGTTTATATCTTTTCGAAATTCTAAGGGCAACATCCGTTGCCTCAGCTCCTATTGCGTGGTTTCTCATAGCATCCGAAAAATGTATGTCAGCTGTGATTTTCTATATGCAACTAACATAATTAGAGCTTTATTGTACTCTTCAATGTTACACATTTACTAGCTAAATTGAATCGCAGAAGAGTCCGATCGAAGCACTTGCTCTGGCTCTAACTACAATAGAATAGTACGCTGATAATAGAATTTAGTCTTACTAGCACAATTTCTTTAGTTTGGAAAGCGCGTATTTCCAATTCACTTCAAGCTAGCTCGAGATAATTCAGAAAAAAAAAACGCTCTGAAATATATCAGATGAGCAATTCTGGGTTTCTGTATAGTAGTTTCATCTATTTGCCATACCAATGTGCCAATAAATAATGTTGTTAGTTAAACAAAAGCAACGCTAAAAAAACTGCTGACTATCGGTCCCGGCTCCATAGATAGATGAGAAGCACACTATCAAACGAACAGATATCAAATTTATCAGTATTCCCTCAGTTGTCTCAGTTTTATTACTAAATCCTATTTCCAATTGTAATTATCGTTTAGTCACTGTAAATTCGGTGCAAAAATATACCATCATCATTATTATACTATAATATCATGCATACGTATATATCGAGGTGAACGTCTTTGGGGTAGAATTCCCAATATGGCGCACGGCATTCGACAAGTGGCATTTCGCGTTTTGACATTGTCGATCACAGAATCGGTAGACGCAGTTTATACCGGACCTCTGCCATGGCTCGTTTTTGTTTATAAGATAACGGAAACCACAGCCAGCATATTCCGCATCGAGATACGTTAAGAAAGTCTTTATTACTGGCGTCCTATACAATACAAGTCAGGCTTCATACGGCCATTTTTCTTTCAGACGATGTCAGTTGTACATGGAATATTCAGCGGAATTAGAAATATTTGCGTAAATCATCAATGAACCAACCAATACGATGATACCGCTGCCTAGAGATTTTAGATAAGCCTTAGACAGAGGAGGACAGAGGACGAATAGCGCGTGTGCCGACACCCCGAGCACTTCGTAAAATAATTTTACGAGATCGAAAGCTATCTTAAAGTATATGAGCAATTAAAGATCAGTGTCCTTGACATTGCAAGGATGTTTTAAACGTCTCGTGTTGGGTACCAACGGGCGGTATAGGTAGATGGTTGTTTTGTTGTGCCGTATCTTTTCGTGGACAGGTAGCGGATATATTGTAGACAGGTCGTAAGACGATTCCCTATAATTTCGGAAGTTGATCAGATGGCGAAACAGTTAGCCTTTGCCCCTCGAGAAAACGTTCAGTAATGCCTTAGGCTTTGCCCCAAATATGAATCGAATAATACGAACAACGATGTTTAAAATGTGTTCGTTCCTGAATCGATCGAAATCCGCGGTTTTGTTATACGCTAATTTTTTTTTGGAACTCTTTAGGGAAATTGCGTCGTGAAAGATATGCATGTTTCTAACGAAGATATCGATTATAGAATGATCAGCAGCCTTTTGAAGGTCGTTCTAACGGTCGGTGCCAATCGTATTTAATAAGGATACACAAAAGTGCCTCTGTTTTGCCTTTGGGTTACCTCGGCCTTACAGCAAAGCCTTTAACAACTAGATTTTTTCCACTAAAAACTTCGATAAGCACAGATTAACTAACGTATAATGGCTGGATGATGAAGGATATTCTAGTAATATATAGTTTATGTAAGACCATATGCTTTGACCATACGCTGGACAAGCAGCGCTGTAGAACCGTGATGTGTTGAAAATATTTGACAGTTCGTTTGGAAAATTTATGCTAGCAAAATGCTGAGGTCTACGTAGTGTCGACTGGTGGCGACCGTCTGCGGTTTTTTTTTTTTTTATAGGAACTCGTTTTTTTATAGGAACCGGATGTTCAACGATTGGACGGGATTGGAAGCGGAGATTTTAAGTTTTTAAATCTCCCGCTTTATCTCTAAGTGATCCTAATATATTGCCGCAGTGTTTTTGGCTGAGCATCGCCTATTTTTTCGGATTGGTATCATTTTTCAACTAATCTTTCTACTAATAACTTTTATTATAAAGTTATTAGTAGAAAGATACTTTCTACTAAACGAAAGATTTGATAGGCCTCTAGCTAGAATTGATTAACGTCTGTCATATGACTATAAGCAGAAAGTAGCTGAAGCTCAAGTTTCAACATAATGTCATCTACGCTTCACAGTCTGGTTCGAAAAAAAGGGACAGCTATTGTTAACTTTTAATTCAGAGTGGATCAGAATTTCATATTTAACAATTCATCATCATCATCTCAAGCCGGCTTCTGCTTTATTTTTTTACATACACACACACACACACAAATTTTTGGAATTGTATGTATTTTGTGTGTGATTTGCGCCGACGATTGTCTACTTGCCCTTGGCAATATTTGGTGCCAGGTAGATGTCCCGTATCCTCATCACTGTTAGCGCATTGGCAGTTGTAGATAAACGAGCAATGGCGGCTTAATGCAAATATCAATTTTGACCATTAATTATAGTATTTGCTTTTTGTTGTTTACCTGTATTTCGTATGCGCTTTGATCGGAGGCGTTGGCAGCTGCTGAAATATGGCCGTGCTTATGGTGGTCGATGACTGTGAACGAACTGGAAATCACGTCGTTATACAGGTAATGTATAATAGGCTCATTTGTTGAAGTGAACCTGCTGGCGATATTGAGCAGAGTCTATGCGTCTGCTTAAAAATGCGCATTCGCTTTATATTCATTCGATTTCTAACTAAATAAACGATCAAAAAACAATTGGCATGTATAATCTGCCGTAGAAACGAGATATCGTCAAATACAGTGACAACTAGCCAACTTACTATCGACTGTCAATTGTAGCATCGATACATTCGTTGTGAGTAGCCGGCAGAGCTAGACAAGCACAACTACTAGAACAGGTGCTCGGCGTTGAACATGGTAGTCGTTGATTTAATGAGGAAAATAGGTTTTAGGTGAAAAGCGTATACGTTGAAGCCAGAAACAGAATCTCTACACTCTGTGTTTTGTTAGTTTAAGTTGACTGTTGCAGTTTCGATGACGATGACAACAACAACAATGGCCCAGTCCGATGGCTGTGTAGCATAATTAACCGGTTAAAATGTATACATACAATCGATGAATCCAAGCGAATCGATCTATTTTCGTATGTTCTGTAGCAACGTTTCTCTAGTAACGACGCTGATTCCCCACTGAATGCATATTGATTTAGCAATGCCTGGATCTCCCTCTACGTTCAGTCTAACTAGGGTGATCGTGTTCTTGTGTGTGGAGGTGTACAAAAGCTGCGTTGTTCTGTGTGGGTATTCTTCGATTAATCGAAAAACCTGTTACTCCATCTGGCGCAGTCTCAGTTGTTTTTGTGGTACTTGTTATGTTTTCTATCGGTGCCTAACTGCTAGACAAATTCACTTGGCCTGCGCGTGAAAACATGCCTTGGGTGTACGAGCGGGTGTGCGAATATCAATGGTCAGTGAGGTAGATCTCTTTGTTTATACGAATGTACATTTGTGGGTCCATCGGAATGGGTCAAATCAAACAATGTAATAGGTCTGCCAATGCCGATGAGCGCCGGCTCTCTTGACACGTACAAATTGTTGTGCCTCGAATGCAATCCCTCAATGTCGATTCTCTTGGGCGCCATTGAAATTACGGTTGACCACAATTCGCGTAGAATAACATTTGAATATCATTCGGAAGAAGGGTGTCCACCAACGGACCGAAGTTCTGCGCAGGGGAAGCCCGGACACGCAAAAGAAAGACATGCGTGTGAGTACGATCTGAACGAGGAAAAACGTCCCTTGAGAATCCTCTTTACAGTGTACAATCTTAACGGACGTATACGTTAAATCGGCATATAAATAGATAAAAAAAAAAAAAAAAAACATGAATAACCAGCACATTAAACGATAAAAAAAATCGTCTTCCTCTTCCTGTTCTATTTAGGGTAATGTAACATTCAGCCAGAATTTCAATTGGTTTCATTCACCCTTCATATGTACTAAAAGGTAATTATGGTCCGATTAAATAATCCTTATTTATAACTATCTCATTAGGATCGGCGTCATAATTTCACGAATAGCGACTCATTTAAAATTGCTTTGACTCGAGGCAGGACTTAATTGTGAAGAGGGTTTGCTGAGGGTTAGCAGAAACGTTGATCAGAATCAGTGCCCATCGCCAGAACTAGTGCCACGACATCAAGCAAGAACTTTAAATAGTCGTCACTAATAAATAGCAACAAAGAGATGACAATGACTTACGCAGAGGGAACCCATCTATTGCCGCTGCCGCTGTATTCAGTCAGTGTAAATACTTGACCTAAGGTGTCTATCGGTTGCTCATGTTTTTAAGTTGTTTTTTTATTCTACACATTCGAATCATATATAGATAGTCACATATAAACGAAATACAGTTAACTCAGTTGGCGTCAGAGTGGCATCGTACTTCTTGTACTATTACCCTAAAATGGGTATTACCTGACCTAAGTCTAAGCCGTTTTTTGACGTATCGTACGATTTTTGCCCAACAACATTTACCCAATGATGTGTTGATTTTCAATTAGGCCACTTTTACCTAATATTTTGACACTATACATCTTTGTACTGTTAGAAGTATCAAATGTTTATTCACTAAACTTAGCCAGAGACAGAGTCAGTGGTCTTCATTAAAGTACGGCTTTTTTTTCAAACGGGTCCAAGATCTGCGCGAAAGATCCACCAGGTTAGACTGATAGTGCTAGTTTGCGCACTAATCGCTAAGGGGAGATCAATTGGCTTCATCCTTTAGATGTTCAAACACCTGTTGCTTCAGGTGGCGATAATCGGGCTCAGAAGGCACCCAAAGGTAAAAAAGTCGACGTGTCGTTCAACGTGCGGGCTTGATTTACATCCAGATTGGAATCATACGGATGTTTCTTAATCTTTTGCTGCCAGACCCAAATCGCTATCACGAAAGGATACGAATGAAATGCCAAATCCTTTTATACAATATGCAGTTAAGTCTCTTTGAAGACTGCCGGTGCAGAAGTGACGGAGGGCCAAGTAAACAGAACATCGAAAGCTGTAATAATCGGACGAGGTAATCCAGTAACAACTTCGCTTCCAAAGGCCATGCATGCCAAAATTTTAATCGATATTCGAAGGCGGCTGCGCTATGGTGCATCCCACGGTAGATCTGTTATGAGGAGACTGTATATCGTTAATGATTTGCTACTGTGCCTTCTTATAACTAAGCAGTACCTTTATAAGCCGTCAAACCTATATTAATAAGCTGATCACCGTCAACCATTATACTTTCGTTAAGAAAGAGAAGTAGTTTGTGTACGTATAAAGGACGTCCAAGGCCAATAGAAACCAGACAGTGAAAAATTAGTACTTCTAGACTAGCAACAGAGCTAAGTACAAACAGTTTGCTTTACGTGCGCATCCTGTTGCCACACGCATCATTCAGCTATTCTCCATACCTAGATATATAATGGCAATGTAGTTCTTTCGCCGAGGAACTGGCGCGTTGCCGTATAGCAAAAAACCTGAGATCCAATACGAACCTGAGACCTTGTGGCCTCCATCGAAAATAATGTGGTACTCATTGACGATATATGCATTATTTTTCTGGGCATTTTTACCCAACTCTAGGTACATGAGGGTCGTCTTTTGACCTGCCAGTTAGAATTCGGCGATCTCCAAATGATTCGAATTATTATTCATTTCAGTTCACCGTGCAGTTATCCTTGACGAATGCCGTTACAACTGATACTGGTAATATGCTCCAACCATGTCACAGGCATTACTACCGGTTATAGTCTAAACTGTAGTCTTTCCCTTAGGAGACTCTTACGAAATAACTGGGTGCAGGACGACTGTCGTCGTTGAGAAAAAGTACAAATCGCAGAAACTAAATAATTATTAGACCTTTGTATGAGGCACAATAGCTGAACCAAGCTCCGAACTACACTTGCAGCGCTCAGTATTGCGACATATCTATCATTGTCCACATTCAATCATCTGTTAGTATAATCACAAATCGCGATCTGTATGTTCTTGTTAGTGATAATAATTTTATTATCGTTTTGTTTCTGATGTGTCCGGCTCATAGCACAAAATAGACTGTCTAGATCCGAGTGCGAGCCTGAACTCTTTCGCGAATCCCTAGCTTCAATAGGAGAATCCCTACCGCTGCACCATAACAAGACACTTCATTTTGTTCGGTTTAACCCAATTCAAATTTAATTAAGTTCTAAAATGTTTCTCAATCAAAATAATGCCATTTTTAAATCATTCAACTGCGTTTCATACTTTAACAGGACGTAGTTATCAGAGGAATCGAAACGCCCTAATGATGACTTAAAACACTCTGGTTTGAATTAGTACTGTCATGGTTTTGTTGCGGTGCCCTCGTCGTCTGGACGCGTCGCGAGGTTTCCCTTGTCCGTCTACAGTCGATGGATCGTTTAGATACCAATATGTCAATTTATATTTCAACGAAAGTCGTTCAAGTAGAATCCATTGAAATTCACCGCTGAAAAAACCCCATCCCCCATCCGCAACTGTCAAATCTGTTCCCTTAAATAGATCTGCTAAACATAGATGATTTGTACCAGGACATGCTTAGCAAAGCTAACAAGAAAGATGGTGGGGAAGTCTTTGCATAAAGGGCTTGAGCTCTAACGGCGTAGCCTCAATCAACTCCGATCAACTCGCAGATCATATCTGCGGAAAATAGCCATAAAACAAATCTTACAAAGACTCGAATCAAGAAATAAGCCACCCGGAAGGATACTACCCATGTTCAATATGTTCAATTCATATTTTCTGAAAATACCGCCCTGTGTAATAATGCTCTTATACTACAGGATAACAATTTTGCTGCCCAAAGCCCTTTGGTGTTTGTTGCTTCCTTTATAGATATGGGGAAAAGGTGGTAAGTGTCTTGGCTTATACAAAAGATTCCTGCAGATGCATCTGAGACATGGTTCTGACTATATGGCTTGCATTTTTCTATTGCTTATTGCAGCACCCAGGCAGATCCGTAGACATTCTTTTAGAACCGGCAAAATTCGATATGCTACCAGCCTTATATATTAAATAAAATACAGCCATCACCTACGTGCTCAAAGTGTTCTAATGGAGAGTAGAAGGGTAACTACGTCTAGTCCATAATGAGAACTATCCGTAATGGGGAGATTACGTGAGTCAATATTCGCCTTGGCATAGGTAAACTCCGTTTAGCTCTAAACCTCCTTCCTAGAACAACCCGAGAATGTGCTAATTAATGTTACAATTTCTATAGCCAATTAATATTGCTATTTTTCCATAGCATGTACAAATGGTGAAGAATCATGCGAGCTATTCAAGATCAGGATGAATACATCTATCCTGTGTTCGGCCGAGGCATCTCGTCAATGTTATCACGATGCGTGACACCGATTATTTCTATGATGTTCCCAAACTTGTTTTTAAAACTAGAAAAAAAAGAGCTGCTTATTTTGTCGTTTTCTTAACCCCTTTTTCTCATAAAAATGTAAATCGATTTGATTTATTATATATATATATATATATATATATATGAATCTACCAACAATTTTCACATGACGAGAATATCCACCGGCTCAATTAGAGTAGAATGTCGGAAACTAAACGCAAAGTTATTCCTGTTTAAGTTTTTCGCCATCAACTAGGTATTTCAAAGGACACAACTAGAAGTTAGTATCCTGTGAAATGGTAGATTTTCTTGGTAATATTTCCTAGAATACTTGATTCATTCCTAATCCTTAGGCAACCGAGAGGTTATTAGTGAATTGTTTGCTTTATAGACAATTCTAATAGTAGATGAAAATCCTTCTGATATACTAGCAATGATCAACGGTGCATTCGATAGAAAATTACGTAATTTACATTCTAATCTCACTTCGTCTTGCTTTCTACATCCAATGCACGTTCGGTGTACGGTCTTTTCTTCTTCCAGAACAAATTGTGAGTTATCGCTTGGTGTCCTATTGACGTCTCTCGTTGGCGTCTCCGAAATTTTTAGTAATTTGTGTAGTAAACCAGTTGAGCTTATTTACTCTATTTCGGGAACTGTTTGACACGAATCTACATGTTACTTCATCTAATGGCTTCCTTATCAGCACTCTTAATTATCTCACGGACATATAGATCATTTAGTTGAATGATACCATAAGAGAGCAGACTTTAACGGCACGCTAAAAGAAAGTAAACTAGCTTATCTAACTTGGTTAATTCTAGCTCGCCAGAGAGGATATGCTCGCGAAGAAAACTACTATCAGTAGTGGTCAATCTGTGAGTTGGAAACATAAGAATGTCTAAAGCCGCATGCGTGTAAAGTTCAGCATTAACAAAGAAAAAATCTATTCAAAAAGGCACGTATTTGTGGAATTTAGCATCGAAAAGAAATAGGAACATCAAACAGTTATGCCAAAGGGTCTCGACATACCCTGCTATCAACTGCTAACTTTTCCTTGTGAGTGAACTCGGAACGCGTTAGGGCCAACGCCCGCTAATTCCGCGATAACCCTATCAATAGAGCCGTTCTGGCAAGACTTAGCATCTGGTCGGTAATTCATTTGCAAGAGTGAGTACAGAATCAGAGGGCTACAACGAACGAGCTATACAAAAGTGTCGTTTGTCCGGAACAAATAGTGCGTTCACGAATCCTCATTGAAACCGATAAGTAAGTTCAAAGTTAGGTGGAAAAGGTATCGACGAGCAAATGTCACTCCACGATAACAGTCAACCACTACCTACGTACTACAATGTTGAATGGTATACAAACATCTCAAATCCTTTTTTTATCAATTCTAATTGAAGGATGTACAACTCTCATGGCTTCGATTCGTGTCAAGATCTTCCTGTAGGAGGTCAGAGCTAAGCGATTGTTTGGCTAACAGATCTGTCCATGTTACCGTCCGATTTCTAAAAAAAGAGACCGCGTAAATCTTTAAAGTGCAGTCTCCAAATCAACGATCATAATGTTATTTTTGCAATCTCTTTAATTAGAAATAGCAACCTGAGATCTCATATACGTACTCATATAACGCCTAAATATATTATAGCGGCTATACGTAAGCATCTGCTTTGGACAAACAACTAACAACGAACTTATCAGTTAGTAAATGTTATCTGTTTTGCTGAAGAATATATCGTACGATATCATATGATACGTAAATGTAAGTGCATTTGAAATCATGTTGACGCTTAATTATGTAACATATAAAGTACGATAATTATGGCTGGGGTTGTTCATATATATATATATATATATATATATTTTGTTTTTGTCAACAGTAAAACTATTCTGGGTTGATGTCGCTTCGAACGATAGAGCCAAAATCGGCCGAATTTTTTTTAAGCACGTAACGTATTTGTATTGACTGTAATGTCTTTCAAAGGACATCGCGAAGCGCAATGGAGAAATGGCTTGTTCGAGCGGCGACGGACTTGAATGCACACAGATCGTTAATGCCCATTTACTCGCTGTCTGTCTCTCCATTTATGTGTTCGAGATCATTGTCCAAGTTATCCTCCTAGCGGAAAAGCTGTTCCGTTCGATGAACGTTGATAATATTGACTTCCCTTCGGTGTCAGCGCACAACTCCTTAACAAAATAAAGCTTCAGAGCCAAAGATACGTTGCTGGTAAATGGTTTACGAGACGTTCGTTTTTGTTTAACAACAACGTTTTTGAGCTGTTATCTCGTTTCCGTCATAGCATTGCTGTGTTTATTGAGCATCATAATAATTTTGCTCACATTGATTATCTACTGGCTTATTCGACTTAATAGTAAAAACTGATGGGATTCCAGGTCTTAGTTACGACGAGTTACGTCAGAGGTACATACTAGAATCTCCTTTTTCGCTTCGTATTTTCGCTTGATCGCTTCGTATAGGGCCGAAACCCTTTAGCAGGGACGGTAGTATCGATTCTGGTCAAACTACGTTTTATGCGATGCTCTGATATGGTAACGCAACTGATTTAAGAACAACACTGAGTCTTGCTTTATAACCGAACCCGAAATCCTATAGCCGCAAGACCGACGACTTGTTCGTTTCCACTGATGGACGAATGAGCTGGAAGTTTGGAAATTTACTTTTTATCATATTTATGTATCGATACTCATTACGAACAGCTGGCTACTTATTGAATCAGTCACCTATTAGCGCATCGCAAGGTGTCAATTCTTCTTGTTATAATGTCGCTTTGTCGCTTTCCCTGATCGATCAATTCATGGCACTAAAATCCTCTGCCCAACATTTATAGGGTTTAACGTGACCAATTTGTTAGTTATGTACTAAAGGACCGTCAAGTTGCACCACTCGTATTACAAAAACATATATTACCACGGAAAGCATCTATTATTTTTTTGTGCTGTTTTGTTTGATCTATATGTGTGAATACCGACGGCTATGCGACGTTTTCGTTGAGCTGGCCTAGTTTTTCCGTTGGCCCACCCACGTGCCATCCTATTGCGTGCCTTTACCCGCCCTTTAATGTTGTCTACGGGGTTGATTTCAACCTCATTATTGCACAAGTGGCTATTTACCGACACTCGCCGCTCACGTTTCCCGATCAGCAACAGGATGAGGGGGGTAAAGGATTAGAGAGAAAGAGGAGACGAAAAGATTAGGAGTGACAGCGAATGGCCCTTGTTGCTGGCCAGCTGCCATCGTCGTGATCACCATACAGATACTACGCTACAGTAATACTAGGCGGAACTACGAAGTTGAACCCAGCGTAACGTTCACTCATGCCATTCATGTGTACGTATTCGAAGATAATATTATATATTCAGCATAATGTGTAAAGAGTGTTAGTCGCAAACGTCCTTCAACCAGTGGCAATCGCGGCCTGTTTCAGCTTTTGTCTGTGTTCTCCCTGTTTCCGACCCTGCGAGAAAAAGTCTGCAGAATCAGCAGTAGCAGTAGCAAAATAGCAACTGGATCGGCTGGCGTGGCGGCAGCAATCGACGCGACGCGGCTCAACATAAACCATAATGGCAATAGCGGCAGCAGCGCGGAGCTAGTACCATCAATATATCGGACTGGCCGTGGCAACTGCAGACAAAAATTCCCTGGCGGAGCAGCATCCGGCCGGCCGTTCGTCCATCAGCAACAGCGTTGAACTGCGACGCTCAACGCCACTGCGATTGTCCCCTTCAGTCCATCGATGCGTTGAGTTGTCATTCTATTCCGCGAGTGTTCTCTCCCGCTGCACTGGATTAGCAATAGGACTAACGCAGATACGAAAAAAAAACGCGACATGTTGCTGGCCTTTTTGTTGCTTGTTTGCCTTGGCTAAGCTCTTGATGGTCCGGCCGTGTCCAACGGCCCGCAGGTGGCCTGCGTCCACGAGAAGGAAGAAACGTACTTAGTCCGCCGCCGCCACCACCACCGCCGCTCTATCCTTTGAGCGAGTAGCCCGGCTGGTACAACAACGGCCAGCCAGCAGCGCAGTACCGAGAACGCCAACTATAAACTACTATTTCTACTATACACTGCGGCGGACGGCGACTGTGAGCGGCGACCGATACAAACAGCAAAGGGTGTGCGTCGAGCCGCGGAGCGTCGCACTGCGCGCTTCCACCATCATCACCGTCTCACTAACGGCAAGGGATCGAGCCGGAGAGGGCATTATCGTCACCAGCAGCAGCGGTAGCCGACTAGTCCAACTAGTCCAGCAGCGGCGCGATGCTCATCGACGCCGTCGTCAGCACCAGCCGCTGCGTCTGCGTCGGCGCTATCACCACCATCGGAGGAACGATACAATGTTATAATTTGTATCCGAGAACGAGAGAAGTAACGCAGGAGCACGTCATCATCATCAGCGTCATCGCTGTGATTTCCATGTCGACCGCCGACACCGATGGCGTTTTTGTTGTCGCTGCCGCTGCGGGCGGCGGCAACGGCGGCGCCGGCCACCGACGAGTCGTCGGCTGCTTCTAGCGGCAATGGTCTGCTTCTCCGCCAGTTACGTTGCGTTAACGTTAGTGCGGCGCGCGGTACGTTAACGCGCTCTGACGACGGCGGAGCGGCCGCACCGCCGCCGGAACGGAGGTCTCTCGCTGCTTAATGCTGCGTTCTTGCTGCTGATGACGATGTTGTTGTTGCTGATGAGAATGGTTATTGATGCCGTT
The DNA here is from genome assembly GCF_002443255.2 of Varroa destructor. Classification (NCBI taxonomy): domain Eukaryota; kingdom Metazoa; phylum Arthropoda; class Arachnida; order Mesostigmata; family Varroidae; genus Varroa; species Varroa destructor. Next base: position 12,919,062 of record NW_019211458.1, read on the forward strand.
GGTTGCCGACGCTGCGGGCGGCGCCTTGGCCAGAAAACGCGTTAACCAACCAGCCAACGGACACGCGGTTGGACGTGCAAAAAGAGAGACGACGGAGTGATGGCGGCGGCCTCATCAGCGCGCTGCTACGACGCACTGGAATCAAGTAGACTACAACTGAACCAGCAGACTACTAGACATTTCTTCTCCTACCATAGCTACGTCTACACTGACGACTATCGTTGTGTTGCTGTTAGTAACGGTCTTTCTAGAAGAGTCTCCAGCGACGCTGCGGTTACAGCTGCTGCTGCTGCTGCTGCTGTTCCGTTCCGGTAACAGCAGCAGCAGAATGGCAACAGTCGTAGTAATGCTACTTGAACTATTAGCGACTACTAGTAACAGTAGTGGAGTTGTATTGCCGCTGCTGCTGCTGCGCTGGCGATGGCGATGGCAAGGCGGCTCTCGCCGCCGCGACTGCAGCTGCGATCGCCGCAGCGGCGGCAGCAGCTGCGGTGATGGTGGCAAACATCGGCAATAGAGTAGCAAAAGCAGCACCGCAAGTAAACCAGTGGTCGTAGAGACGGGAACGGAGACGGCAGCGGCGGTAGAAACGACGATGACGACGCGTCCAGCAGCAATCCAGCACTGGACGGGCTACAAACAACAGAGTGAAATAGAACGAAACAAAAAGACGGCAGCAAGCAGGAAAGACAGACATACAAACAGGTGGAGAAGCGGTAGTCTGCGAATCGTAGAGACAGAGCCGGCGACCGCCTGGCCAGGCAGTCGCCGGCTAGCAGACAGGCAAGCGACCTGCCGCCTATCAACATCCGGTAGACAGGCGAGCGATCGCTAATAACAGGCTGAATCGAAGGACCGTGAACAATTGTACGAACAGCAGCGACAGCGACATCCTCAACCGGCATCATCATCAGTGGCATCGCCATCGTTGTAGTCATCGGAAGCCGCACAGAAAAGAACGACGATTATGCAACAAGTGCGACGCTTAAAAACGCTATTAGCCGCGACCACGATCGCAACGACTGACACTTGCGCGACGATCGGACCAGCGGTGGCCGCTGTCGAACGTTTTCGCTGCATCAATACATCCACGTACGTGTCGTAGAAAAGGCCGCTCGCCACCGCTTCTGGCAGTGCTGCCATGCCTGCAGCGAATATGACTAACCATCGCCATGTTTCTACCACTACGGTAGGTGCTGACATCTGCATCGGCGACAGCAGCAGCAGCAACAACAGCAGTTGCATGAGGAGCAACTTCGTCGACGTCAGTATAGCAACAACAACAACAACAATAATAACAATAGTTGACGTTAACGTCGAAGATAAAGACGCGCAATAACGCAGTGCAGCGCGAAGCCATGTGACACGTTTGTTTGCCGGTCGGACCAGGATGCGCCGCGCTGGATAGCGCAGCACCGCGTGTTCCGCGTCTCGACACGACGCGAATCAGCGTTTGACGCTTGGTTTGTAGCAGGGCCTGGTCAAGAGCTGACTCGAGCGACTTTGGCCGGCCGGGTTGGCGGTGGCCGAGCAAGGAACCACCGGCCATTCGTCTGTCAGTGCCATGACAATTGGCATCATCGTAACAGCTGCCACGGCTGTTGTTAATAGCCGCCGTCATCGTAGTGGTCGCTGACAGGAGAAATAGCTCTGGTAGCCTGACCAGTGGTAATGTAATTGTTGGGTGGAGAGTGGTTAAGCGAGCAGTGAGTGAATATCGGGCGGTTTGTGTTGCGACAGATAAAAGAAAAAAACCGTAAGCGTTCGTTTATCGCTAGCTACTACCGCCTACGGAAAACACGCGCCCACTAACAGACAGAGAATGGAATAGAAATTCCTGATCGATGGGCGACGGAAAAAGACAGGTGCGCGCACGCGGACCGAAGACAACGCATGCAGAAAAGCCAATACAAAATGGTGGTGCGAGTGTTTCCCTAGGAGGAACGACGTTTTCCGTTGAGAACGTCTACTGAAGATGTCAACGTTACGTCGACAGAAAAGTTTCTCTCCTGCGTGGTGACAACTCCAGTTGAACTGAGCACCATGAAACGAATGATCGGACTGGATACTTGGTGAATTCATACGAGTACAGAGGATTTCGAGCATTGACAAAACCTATCTCTATGTTTGGAATCGAAATGCGTTGATTTGCGCCACAATGATACCCTTATAAGCCATCTAGCGAGAGGTCAATGGGCAGGTTGATCATAGTCCTAAGGATATATCTCGTTTTCTTAACGATTGCGCAAACAATCTGCTCCTGAATATGGTATAGTGGTGAGTCCCGTTAAGCGATAACTGGTAATTAAAAAAGTGGTATGTATGATAATTATGTCATGCATAAACTACAGTTAACGGTGTCGTTTGATTCAGCTTAATTCGTCTACAAATCTAATGGAAGTCAGGACCTCGAAGCTATCTACAATGCACTCTGTTAGAAAAGCAGCGCACGACGTGGGAACTAAAACACCTCGGGCTAGCGGCGCATTTGTGTTTGAGATAACTATCCTTAGTTTCGCGCATAAATAAAAGGCGGGACCGAATCCCTCTCAGATAAAACCAGAAATATTGCATCGCTAGAAGTGGTGTCCCTGTTATTAGCGCCGATTGTACCGGTTAATGCAGTGTTTATTTCAAACGGGTAGTTGGACCGATCTGAACTCAGAAGAGTTCGGAGAGTTTCGATTCATTCGGTTACTTGCAAAAGCAGTTGGCAGCGGCGGTTATGGGGGCGACAGCTGCTGGGACGCTGCCGCTGCCCCCGTAGGTTTGTGGGCCAAGCGTTTTGAGGAATGTACGATGGACTGTGCGACCTCAAAAAAAAACCTATCACCGATTTGATATAAGAACAACAGTGGCGTTCTTCGCGGTTTTGTGCAGCATGGCTAGTGTTCTGCTTCGTCCGTGACTTTCGGCCCGGCTTCTTCATGTTGCTGTGGCGATACTCGCGAATAGGGCGGAAAGAACGACGGAGAACCGTCGATGTAGCTTTGAATTAGCGGTAATTAGCTAACAAGGACAAAAAAAAAAAACAAAGAACGATTTCGAGTGTCAAAGAAAAGGGTTTGTTTTAGCGTCGAGAACTACTTAAACATAGTTCCAATTAAAGAGAGTGTATCAAGTGAAATAGGACTAAACGAGTGCGTAATTGACCAGTAGAGTTATTGTCATGACCGAACGTCTAGCAAACGGACAAACAGACAATGGCGCAGTAGTAAGTAACCAGTAAACCCATTTAAATTACGATTTAACACGTGTGCAAGATGCCGTTTACGCATTGCCAACTTAGTAATGTACGTCGCGAGTAAACGACTGTCGTGTAACATACAGACAAGTCACCTGCATCTATAACTTCTATACACAACCTCTAAACTTCATACATAAAATCTAGGTAAAACTAGGCTTGCCGTAGGTGTTGTTTTCAGTTTAGCAGTTCATTGCTGCCGAATTCGTTAATTATTTAAATATATACATACATATATATATATATATATATATATATATTTTTTTTTTTTTAAATTCAACGACGCGCCATTGTCGTACAGAATATCGTTGTTACAGCACAACAAAATCGGCTTCTAAGACCAGCGAACATGCAATCTCCTCTAAAACGATTTGTATATTATAGACCATGTATAAACAGCTTTGGCGCTGACATGTTAGAGATGAAGTACAATTCATTTGTTTATCATTTACGCCTTCGGTAACAATTTACCATGAGCAACATAAGCAGAAAATCTTCTAATTATAAGGTAATTGTATATTGTACGCGAATTACGGTGACATGCTAAACAGAAATAGTCTCAACCTGCTTCTATCGACTGCGATAAGCTGCCTGACGATTATGTCAATGAAACGAATGAACGACTGGTTGAGTCGAATCGGTGTGGGATACTGCCGCGAGAACCGGGCTAAACAGGCGGCGTTCAATCTGGCCTACTTCATATATAATCTATTATATATATAGTTTTATCATCTGTGATGAGAGAACCAGCCACGATACCACATAAAACTGAGTTTGAGCGCGACTGTGGCAGGAAGCCAAAACAGTAAAGATCACAAATTTCATCTCGTACGCATTTATAAGTGCGAAACAACAGCTTTTTTTCAGCGTATTTTTTCTGCATCCCCCGCCATCTTTTTTCTTTGCGCCTTTCTGCCTCAGTCACTTGCGATCGGTTGAGAGAGTTCATGGGCTCCTAGCCGGCCGATAGGACGGCGTGTCAATGAGTCTCTTGCTCAAATACAGAGCAAGAAAGGCTTCACCGACGATAAGCAGTGGCAGCAACTGTAGGAAGCATTTGACGGCATTATTGGTTGTGGGGATTGATGGCGTCACGTACTCGATTCGAGCTGATTGTGATCAATCAGCAAACCACAACGATTGACTGGGTAACCATGCATATGCTGATATCGACAACAGGGAATGAATTGATGTGCTAGTATCACTAACTAGAAGCTTTTAATGCTTTTGGCTCTAAATAAGAAAGGTAACAACTGTTATTATATTAGTGCGTGGCAACGATCACTTAGAGGAACGAGTCGAACCACTGGTACATTATAATTTGACGTTTTAATCGGCGGTCCGCCGAAAGATGGCAATCGTTCGCAATGGGCAGGTAGATCAATTTTTTTTTTAACTGCTAAGGAACGGTAAGTGGCTGTTGACCGTTTATTACGTTACTATGATTCGCATATTGGACAGTTTGTGTTATAATAATTATCGTTATTCCAGGGTCAGTGAGGCCAATCGGCGACTATTGCGTGCACGAGAATACAGGCATGCACGTCATTGTTTTTTGAATGGTATCGTAATAACATGTACGTACATGGAGTGGGTTTTGACGTCCGTTCTGGCCTTGAAAGCGTACAGGTGATGAGTATTTAGCTCAGCGGCAGATTTTCGGCCGAAAATAGATAGTATTCCGTTTAATTAAATAGGCAGTTATTTCTTAACTGGTTAAAACGTTAGGTGCAGAAAAATTGCTTCCATTGCTAAGTCACCAGGAATACAGAGTTTGTGCCGAACTGACGTTTACGCGTGATCGATAGAGGATAGTCCTCTGATGAATGGTTTCGTTGACAATACGTTGTCCATTACGAGCATATATACTAACTGACGCTTGTGACTTGTCATATCTTAGACATAAAAGGGCCGGAAATTTGACTGATCTTAGTAGAACTTTTCTAACGGCATCTCATTAATCGGATAAACGTCTAAGGACACAGATAAAGCATATACACTCCGGTTTGGACTACACAATTTCAAATAAATAATAAAGCCTAGTAATACGGGAGGAATGACCTTTTATGAATAGTTTAATTGAACTTTGATTACTTCAGAAATTCTATTGAGGTTTCCGGCCGTTCTTGTAATTTGTCCCTTTTTCTGCGCTCTCTTCTCTGCTTGTATTTTTTGCAATTTTTGATTTTTCATGCTGGTGTCTTTTAGGCGGGGCACGTCATAAGTCATTGCTTGAGCACATAATAGAGTTTGTTTCTGGATATAGGACGATCTAACTTTTCTTTCGTTACTGCAAGACGTAATAAAGGGACCTCTCACTTTATCGCCAGTATTTAATCTTCTCTAGCCGTTACTATCTCTAAGATCTATCTCTGCAGCTTAGGCGACTGATGTCAAATTTTGAAAAAAGAATGCTTACGCTGGTGTCCTATACCAGACTAGCGTATGTTTTTTTGTTGACTATCTTATGTTATATCGTAAACCAGTGCCATCCGTAGTACCTGATTGTACTCTAGACCAACAAAGGCCTACTCTCCATTATAGTGTGTGACGCAATACGTAACGATTTCACAAAAATTTAGCAAACGTAAGGGCGATCATTGCGGGCCAAAAAAAAACACCAGGCAAACTCGTAACTTAATATATGGGGACTTGTCGGATATAAGTCTATCGAATGTAACATAGGTTGTTTCATGGCTAGAAGGTGTGAACTGAGCAAAGGCATAAATAGTACAAGAGTTTATTATTAACGTTGAGATCTACGGGAATGATAATTTTTTAGCTCATTCTAAAGTACATACAGTTTTATAACATGAGACCGTATAGATTAGTTAGCTTCAACACAGCGTAGCAAACGTAAAACCATCCGGTTCGATATGAGATAAGCTAATAAAGGATTTTGTAACGTACAGAAAATGCATACAATTGTGTAACTGTTATCCTAGCAAATTTTCTGCTAATACTGAAGTAGTATCGAGGAATATAGTATCACTAGCGTAAAGTTTTACCGTAAAATGTTCGTATTGACTTTATAAGCCCTGTGAACCTCAGAGTATTTTCGCGGGCAAAGCTTTGACGGTGTCAAAGGCGCACAGTGATATGTGGTCGTCGCTAAACGCTGCATGAGACATTTAGGAATAATTAATTTTCATTACTTATTGAGTTCAAGCTAAGCGAGGAAAGAATTTAATTACCTAGGTATAAGCAAGCCATCCTTTTGGCTTTTGCCGATATGTGGCCTAGAATCAGGTGAACCAGCCAAAGACATAAATTAAAATACGAAAAAAAAAATAAAAATAAAATAAATATCGTTCTTATTTGTGCAATATTCCCGACGTTCTTGGCGGAAACAAAAGTGTCAGATTCTTAGCAGACGAGCTGCCCCGATGATTTCTATGGCTTCTTGCTTCCTTTTTTTGATTACACATGTATCACATTTACTGCAAGACTGTCCCGATCAGTTTTATGACCTATTAAAACTCTGTTATATATTAAGAAAGCTTTGTTAAAACACTTACAGCATATACAAAAAAACAGACAGACTTCAGACTCAGCATCAGTTTTTTATTCATGACCTGTTGTGTTCAGTTTTGCTACAGATACTGATCAAAATCAACAAAGGAGTAACAGATGCAATTGCAGCCAGATTATATATATATATATAATCAAAGTTCATTAACATCTTGGCCTAACGGAACATAATATAATTAGAATAAAAACTATCAAGTATGACAAACGTAGGTACTTTTTTGTTAAATAATATCGCGTTGGCATTTCACAAAGCTTTTGTCATCTGGGCAATATAAGCTTTGAGAAGATGATAAGCAGTCTTGTACATAATATCGGGCTTCTTCAGGTGCACTCGTGTTCTATAACGCTGAGCATGGCTAGCTAAACGAAAGTTTGTATCGGCGAGGAAACGTTATGCGTTTGCGTCACAAAAGTTTCATCGCGAGCCTCTAGCATGTAAATGATAAGGCGTCGTCGTTGAAAACGCTAATAATACATATATTTAATTCATACAATTGGCCTTCATAAGTGAATGAGTCTTTGACACCGAAATGTTATTTCTGCGAATGGTAGTACATCGGCTGATGTTTGGGTTTGTCATCTTTGTTTCGTGAACGTCGACTTTATGGTAGGTGACAGTTGATCGGAGCGTATACAAACTTTTGAAAGGAGTGCATTTGGCCAGTTCTGTTTGGTACAGGCAACAGCGGTAGGTCTGTTTTTGCTCAGTACTATACCGTCGGTAATCGTTATCGAAATGAGCCAACTTAATGAAAGCAATACGGGTCGCTAGTTTTCTCCCACTGGAAAAATTACATTGTTCCAACATTTGCCTCGACCATATTTTTAGCGCTTTACAATCTCCAATTAATTAATCAAAATTAACATACAATCCAACGTACATGCTTTGTGCGGATATCGTTTGCGAATCGTTGACAGAAATCAGTGGCTCTCTGCGCGTCCAGTAAAATGGAGGTGACTAAAGATAACAAAATCCAGAAAAATCGAGGTATCATTATGGTCATTGTCAAAGCACGTTTGTTCGAGATATTTCGACTTGTTACATGTGAACATGCCTGAGTCGAGCGTCGTTTGGCATAAGATTATATGGTTACGCATGAGAAAAAATGAAATTTCTCGAATTAGAATGAGCAAACGAGGATCATCTAAAAATTGCAGGCAGTGTTAAAGTGTACTATTTTTAGCTGATACCTGAAACTTCGAACGTTTCTTATATGGCACATGTAGACCAAGAAAACATAAATTTCTATACGCACAACTCAAAGGAAATTTGTGATGACTACACGAAAAACCGTTATGGCGGTCGGCAGAGTCAAGGATAGTGGCTTGTTCCTAATTTATCTCTATCAGGATAATAGCGTTTTTTTATAGGTTTCTGCTCTAGCGATGTTGGGACTATCGAGGAGACTACAGCAAGACATTGATGAGATCACGGATAAGATCGACATGATAATTTTATTTCTTCTCACTGTCTTCACCTATTTAATTTTATTATACGTAACTATTCGTAGATTTCGTGGCAGGCTTATCATTTCAAATGTAAAAGTCTGCCGTTGCCCTTTAGCTTCGCAAAACAAAGTAAATCTGATCGGCACTCCCTGTGTAACCAGCGCAGGAATGTATATTTTCATCGCTCATCTCATGAAGTCCTTACGTTTGAAGAAACCTCTTGACGCAACGCGTGTGTGCTATGAACTTTCTTCATGAAACATAGCTAGTATATGTTGAATGTAGAGATGCTAGTAGAAGGAGTTCCTATATGGTCTCGAGTTATCTCTATAATGGAGAAAGAAACAGTAAGTCAATTTTAGCATGTGTCCTTTGCAGACGGGATGCTATCTGTTAAATCTCATTAACAAAACAATCAGAGCTTTTCATGAAATTGGAATAGCTGACCGGATTAGTAGTAAATGTTTCAGAAGTTTCTTACAATCGGGAAAATAGACGACCAAAACGTTTGTTCTAAGGCATGTGCAAGACGAATCAATTTCGTAAACGTTATAGGCATCGTTCTCCTCGCAAACAGAATTCTATGTACGCTATGTAGGTTTTAATAGAATTTTGTGTTTTTAGTAGATTTAAGAAGTAACCGATTTTTATTTCATCGCGCTGAAAAGGAGTCTCCCTATAAAATTAGAATTTTTTGCTGGAAAGCGTCTACGAACAATAACACTCAAAAGGTATGATCTTAAATAGTAGGTGAATACGCGTTTTTAAAGAAAATATTGTTTTTGGAGCCGTTTAGAATTTGGATAATATAAGAAAGTAAATAGGACCAGTTTTAATAGTGGTGCAAATTAGATCCTTCAGATACAAGGTGTAAAAATCTTAACCTACCTAAAGAAAGCATGAATAAAACATTCGACTATATATTTACCACTGCTCATAATAGTTCTAACAGGAAAATGCCGGATTTTAAGATACGCTTGGAATCCTAAAATAAATGTTAGTTTTTTTGCTTCACTAAGATCAACTAGCCATTAACACTTGTATTTATGGCACCGACAGCGGTTGGGTTCTATTCGCAGCATTTAGTGAACAGAATAAATGACTAAATATAATTTGGAAAATACATATGCAGTCGAGTCCAAAAAATCGTGCATCCATCTTGAAGGAGAACAGCGTAGAGAGAACTCTATGACGCCTGTTTCCCTCTTGAGGTGCCCAGGGACGATTGACTCATTCACAATGTCGGTTTTAGTTTATGCACGTTATACGGTTTACACACACCCGCCAAAGGTCGTTTCGATTCAACCGCGCGATTAAAAAAAAATGTCCGTGCAGAAACGTACTGCCCGAACACTGGACTGTGTCTTTAGATTATCCGTATAAATGAATTTTGATACTAATCATATAAGATACTTACCTCTCCAAGTTGCCACACGACCATACTCTAGCAATATCGTAGTGATAGATGAGGTTTCTGCAGCTACGAGGCCAAATGTACTCACGTCACGTTTTTCGTAGTAATATCCAAAGGCTCGTAAGCCGGAAGCTATGGCATACTTCAGGCTGAAGGTCAGCCAGGGACCAAAATCTCTCCAAATTGCATACGCCTAGATAAACATTACTTTTAGTAGGTAGTTTGTCAACAGTTGAAGTTGGTCGTTTCTAGGCTGCATGTTGCTTGTTTTTCTTTTTGGCTTAAATACACTTTCCAAAAATTTTGCTATAATCTTGACATTTGCTATAATGAGAGCAATAACCATGAATACAGCAAGGTGACGGGCAGTGAATGATATCTCGGTCCTACTGACAAGCCGTGCAGTGTGCCTTGCTGCGTATCTGTCGTCCAGAATACACGAATGTCAGCATTTGATTGAGTTTGTCAGCCTAGCTATATAGAAAATAGTACGCGCCCACTGTACTAAAGTAGAGGTGTTGTTACCTGTGAGCTAAAGTTAGTACATCCTAGGCAAAACCTTTCAAAGGTTCGCGTAGTCCTTGGCCATAAATAAGCCCCTTCGGTGCATTCAATGTGTAGAAGAGTCTAGGAAGCGAGAGTAACATCCTGAATGAAATCGCTCTTGCTTCTGTTTAAGGGCGGTGGGGGGGCGCGCCTTTACTGATTGAAGTGAGGTCAGCGACCATCACAATAACGGTAGAGCCCTTTATAGCTGTTTGTAACGTATACAATATTCAGCGTTGAATGGATAAGCAGGTATCTTACGGGCAAAGTATGGCCACAGTTATCACATGTAGCGTAAAGCAGATGGTCTGGTGTATTCGTTCAGTGCGTTTGCTTAAGTAGAAAAACAAGATTAACGACGTATGGTTTGTTTTTCGCGCGATTGAGATAATCGAAGTATCTGTACAGCTGGAGAAATTAAAATCAAGGGTTAAGAGTGTATTAGTGGGAGATCTACGACCTTCTGTAGACAGTCGTATTTGTTCATTCGTACATGGTGTTCCAAAAGCAACTTGTTGTTTGACTAAGACTACCATTGACTTTAATTGTCTTCTAATCTGATGAGAAATTTCATTGTACAGTGTACAGAATATTACTACTAAGGTAAGAAATACAGAATGTTGAGTGAGAACCTAGTTTATAAGCTAAGCGGCCGTTGCGGCATCACGATTTTCAGCGTCGTTCGGTAGCATAACAACTCTTCTCGGAAGGTAGTCTCATCAAACAAACTTTTCTCACATTTATAAATCGTATTGAATGATCTCGGTAGACTTCAAAATTCTCTCAATAGTTCCCAATAGTTCATCGTTCTAGCAAGAAGTTTTCGAATATGCCAAACGAGAAAATCATCTATCTATCGCCTAATCTTCTACAAACTTTTGTCAAATTGGCCAAAGATCTTTTAAAACTCGTCGAGCATCTTCTATCAGTTTGGCCGAACTACAACAACCGTTTATGGTGGTGCATCAACATGCATGTTTAGCAAAATCGTACCTTTCCACAATTGTGCAATCGTACCTAGGGTATATAATTCAAAGATATTGGCAGCTTTGCCAAAAACGTCGTTCCTGCTTGACAAAGGTACAGTTTTTAATTGTCCTTTATTAAGGACGATGTTGTTTGTCACTGGTGTAATGCAATGGCTATAGTCACTTCAGAGTTACATTAAACGCCAAGGAAACAATAAGTTCTTTGTTCGTCGTGACAATGGTTGACCCAAGTGGTTAACCCTAACGTTTGATTTTAGTTAACCGGACTAATGCGTTACTGTACCCGAACTTCGATCTACCATAGAGGAACAATGTTGTCACGTTTTCGAGAAAGTCCTTTGTCGTAATTGTATCACGTACGCGACTGCTATCCAACGTGTCGTTGAACAAATTGCTGATTAAATTTTGTTTTAAATTGGCAAACTGCAAGTTCACCTATCCCTCGCTGCGTTTCTACCAGCGCTGATCACCTATGCTCGCTAATCGGACTAATTAAAGATTACTTCATTGATTGTTTCTCATGGTACTGTTTATCACACACAACTATCTAGCCATAATTGCTCGATGTAGCTACTGCTATCATATGCACGACACAGCCTATTTGATTGCGAAACTGCGTAGAAAACGAGGATGCTTCTTAAGAAATCAAACAGAAAATATGTTATGCTTGCGAATTTAGCCTGCCGGCTGCTGAATCGAGAGATCGGCAAAGTCGCGCTACCGATCGCGGACAGCATTTAGATCAAAGCCCAGAAAATACCTTCGTAGCTGTACTAGTCGGGCCTGATAGATTTGCGTCTCATTCAAACCTGCAACAGTATTTTGACAAGACTTTGTGTCCTGTAGTCAACCATGCTAGTGCCTGTCGTCAAATGGTAACTTCCTCGTTTGAACCAGCTGATACACTGACACGTACCGCATGCTCGATGCACCATAGGCCGCCTTCGCCGCTGTTGGACGTCGTGCCTCTACGATTGCTGAAATCGTCACCGTTCTATTTCTGAAGCGGCCGCTCCGCACAGCTGGGCGTACAGTTGCTGTTTCTGCCTTCATATTTTCGTATGATTTGGAATAGACCCCATCCAGACGGCTGCGAGACATATAGTTAATTTTATGGTTAAAGATAACGCGAGAAAGTGGCACAGGACAAAACAGGATAAAGTAGCAGATATAGAAATGCGGCAGCTGCAAGGGTCTACATACACACACGCACATGCATATAGTATGTTATTGATATGTTTTTGCCATTATATTTTCAATCATAGAAAAGTATGCTGCATATTTGTATAGAATGCAAATATAACTTCTGCATATGTTGGTTGAACATGTCCCCTCGTATAGGTGTGCACGGAGGAAGACAATAAACAATAAGGGATCGATTAAAAGCCTATGACCGTGTGCATACGCGATGGGCGCAGTCTTTGCGGTTGCGGAATTATTTAGAATGAGTAGTGGCTGTTTTTTAGACTGGTTCGATGCTGTGGTGTATGTATTTTCGTGACAAAACCACCATCGAAATATCTGTGAAGTTTAATTCTGTAAAATGATCGCAGGAGATTTAGCTTCTCATCGTTGTCGAACTTACGTTTAATTAGATAGATCGTCGAAACAAAACATTTAATGCTCTTGATGCCAATAATCGAAAACACTTAGCTAATGACGAAATTTATCGGAAAGAGTTAAGCCATATAAGAAGTGTACTCCATAGTAGCTAAGGGAACAGACCCAGCTCTGCTCTTGTGTCATTTGGTTGCTCTGATAGAAGCTGAAATCGCATTAACAAGGACAAAATATCAATGATAAATACATATTATCTAATGGCGGCTACATTCATTGCCGGCCTATGGCTGATAGGGAACAGGAGCCAACTATACAAAGTTGTAACGCGTTCCTTTTTGTTGTTCAGTAGATTAACACCTGCGTTGTTTTTGTTCAAAGCCAATAAACGTTAATTGGTCGTATTGAACGAAAGTTAGTTTTAGCTTCCATAATTATCCGGCTAGATTCTGTTCTTTCTGATAAGTTACTCTTCCACATAACACGCCAGTTACTCTCCTTAATTGGTACTGCAGATAGTTACGTTCACCAGGCGTTAGCTTAGATATCCAAGTGTTAATTTGAAGGTTTCCGTAGCTAATTACTAAGCTGGGTTCGTACTTCTATCCGTACTGGTACAAGATTTCCGCATTCATTTTTAATCAACGCAAATATCCTAGGTACCATATAGGTACGTTATATCTTGTATAGGCACGTTAAATGGTAGTGTTCAACAATAAACTGGATTAACACTGTAGCTGCAAGCTATTTGATACACGAAAACGTATATATATATATATATATATATATATACATCCATATACCTAATTAGAAATTTCAAATAGTACATTGGCCCATAGTAGCAGCTGTTAGAAGTGCACGTTGGGGCCCTAACTGTAAAACCATAAGGTTAAAGAATTTGTCTAGTTGCGGTTGTTGTTGTAAATATAGAGAAGCAGTACGACATTGTGCTTGTGTTTTGTGATGCCCGTCCGAAGGACAGCAAATCCGCTGCGTCCAAAATTAGTGTGCCACTATTGTGTAAATGCGCCATTGCGCCAACCAACACGGTACTTCTAAGGCTTAAAAAATTGCAGCAAAACCTTTCAGGATTTAGGAGCAAACGATGTTATTTATTCATGCATATCGCGAGGTACCCCAAGGTTTTCCTATGCTGGTATGTAACGGCCTGCAATTCAATGTTGACTCAACAAACTGTCAGTAATGTATTACCGATAATTAGCACATAAGAGAAAAAATATTATATTTTTTTTGTTTCAGCTGTATCTATATTCTATGATCACTTCACTGAAAAAGATCGAAAAAAGCGCTGACCGAGGCTACAACCAGATTCGAGCCGCACGGCTTCTACCCCGCAGATTGTTTTGCTTAGAGAAAAGTCAGTGCAGCACGGTTCAGTAATGGATTTTCATTTTTCCGTAACCACCGGCTCAGTAACCTTCAGACAGTGTTAGTCGAATATTTGTAATTGTTTCATATCTGTGACGTTGAGAAACTAGGAATACGCCGGAGACCGAGTCGACACTTATCCTTATCAGGAAGCTGTAAAACGGTACGCTATGCTGTACTCGTAATTTTTCCTGGCGGTTTGCGAAGACTTTAACGAAAAATTAGACAGGCGAGTCTCAAGCAGCACATAAACACATAAGTCGCAACGAAAGCTCGACCAATGTTTCCAAGATAAATGTATGTGTAGACGAAGTAAACGTTCTCAATGATTCACTCACAGAAAGTTCACCCTGGAGCGCACGTTCCCAGCGCCATCGATCTGAGAATGCAACACGTGTGTTCACTTTCGAAGAAAGAAGCGCCTCCTGCGAAGCTTGGACCTAAAAATCCCGAGCGACCTTGTTGTCTAACTGTTTTTACACCGGATCAATACAGAAAACTACGCGATGCAATTGATTGATATCTTATAGCAGTCCATGCAGCCTGATCGTGCTAGGAACTACAACCGCTCACGCTTGAATGAGCTCCGCCACCTTGCAACGAGGCCCTTTGCGGACTTATAGGCCAAAATGAGACCCCTTTTAGCACAACGGAAGACTGTATCCTAAAAAACGTATACCTCGCAATGATGAAGTTACTTCGCGTAATAAAAAAATAAACGTAGTCCGTGGTGCTCAACACGGGTTACGCAAATCGCGTTCTCGACGGGCTCGACCTCGCGCTGATCAACTCATCGATTACTTCGCCGCTATGTTTAGATTAAACGATTAGATACCGAGAGGTCTCTTCGTGATCTTGACGGACTGAAAGCAGGCGATCAGTGAGAAAGGAGATATTATCGAGGCTGTCTTCCTAGTCACGAACGCCGTGCATGCTCCTTTAGGTCTGCATTACGATAAAACAGTGGGCCTAAATCAGATAAGAAGCGAGCACTTTAAAAATGACCTTCATCCTATCCTCTCGTTAAACAATCTTCTTTGTGAATGTTTCACATGGCCAAAAACCATACTTCTAACCATCTCAAAAGGTAAGGGAGTGCCCTGACATGGCAACACTGTGGTATGGTATTGCAAAGCTTAGTGTTTGCTACAAACTACGAGGACCTTTGGCCATCACGGAACTAAATTGTTGGAAGTCGTCGGCGTCATCTCAGACAAGCAGCACGGTTGTCGATGTAAACAATCAACCATGATGGCGTATAGCGTCCTTCCGGCATATAGAACGTGTTAGCTGAATAGGCGAGTCCACTGTCTGCCGTATTTGTGTACTTCAGGGTGACGCTCGATTGTGCGTGAAGGGACATCGTTCTAAAATTCTTTACAAAATAGGAGGTTCCTGAAGCTTATTACGGCTATCTTCCAAATAAACCAGATAAGAATCGATAGCGGCATGGCAAAGCTCCCATCGTCCTTAAACCACAATTTCTTTGCGCGGGGAATAAACTCAGTTTTGACTATTTTCAATGCTTCTGAAGGATTTTCGAACGTCAATCCAAGGGCCAAAAACCTTTGAATATTATTTTGTATGCTGGCTACATGGCTATATATGAAAGAAGCTGTTTCAATATTTGATAAGCATTAGGTAAACTGCATATAATCCCGGTAAATCCTGCCTTATTGTGGCAAAAACGGTGGCAATGAAGCTCAAAAGAGAAGGACAGACTACTTTCCAAGAGGCGCTTGTCATTTCGGGATCTACGTAATAACTTCCCTTATCTCGGGTTATCTTTTCTGTTCAATGGTACAAAATGACATCAAAAAGTAGCGGTAAAAATGTCTACTACCGGGAATCCCCATTTTGTTTCAGTTGCTTATGCCCTCTGACTAGTCGATTTTAAAATAGTCCAAGAGCGGTCTCTGGCATACAGAAGGACCTTCTTCTTTCAAATCTGGGGCGACTGAACCGCCTCAGTTGCTCCAAATCGAACGGCACGGAATCAGCGAAATAGCGATGTCTCTGTTCATTAAGGACTCACAACCAAATTTCGGCCTACAGCCTATTCCTGCCTTTAATGACTCTCTTGCGACTTAAGAAGGCAAATCTGCAGAAGTGAACGTGGGGTTCTGACTTAGATCGATGTTGAAAACCACTAATGGATTGTACACATTGCGCTAATTGACAAGCTTTGCATGGCTTTCATCATAAGCTATGTGCCGTTCCAAATTTTAATAGACCAAATAAAATGTGTGTGCGTGTGTGTGTATCAGATGCCGAAAAAAGTGTGATAAATACCATGCCCCTTGATGTTCCCATTTGCCCTCGCCAGTAAGCCTACCATTTTAACTATTTCAAAAATACATTGTTTCTGACCTTCCCAGAATTGCTATAGGAATACGTGCGTACGAAATGTTGATATGTAGTAGTTTTTGTAACCTGTCGGACAAAAGCGAATACATTTTTATTAAACTAAATATTTTATGATCTTTGCGTGTTTTTTTGTCCATTGCTCACTGATTGTACGGCAGATCCTATACGTCAAAAATATTTCAAAATTTCTCCTTATACGATGCTACGATACCACTGGCTCCCGTACAACAACAACCGTCCTGCAAGCAGGTAGAACGTAATGGAGTCTGAGTTTACGCAGAGGTCCGAACATAATTATAACTCTTACTTGATATTTTTTTCCTACGTTGACATACTCTGCAGGAGCAGCACTTTTATTATGTATGTCTTGTTGTCAAATTATCGTACAAGTATTATTGTATTATTACTATGGGTTCAGTGGGTGTACCGGGTTATTGCAGGAGCGATGAAGTTCGACGGCTGGAAACAGGCGGCTGAACGGCCAGCGAGAGACCTTTCAACCTATATATATCGTAATTGCACGATACGTCCATTTCACTCATTCACACTATCAGACGGTATGGTATTTTCCCGCGCTTAATCTGTCTAAATACCCTGCTTGAATACCCTGAATACCGCTTAGACGCCGCTGGCGAAACCTGCGTCAGCGACACGAATACCCCGCCATTCCACTTCAGGCACCATATTCTACCTCGAACCTGGACAGCATCTCTCATAACGTGCACGGGTGTTGGCGTAGGGAACGGACACCCCAGACTGGAGCTCCGGCTGAGGGGATGGTAGTTGTCTCTTCGAGGAACTGTTTCTGCTGGCGAAGTCGGGTATGCCTTTGTATCCGCAGCTTGCAACGGGGCTCTTAAACTCACCGCGACTCCGTCGGCTCTTCTGGCAGCATGGTTTTGAATCCATGAAGCAAGATGAATGACGTTGCACCTAAGACCTCTCTGGCCGCAACTCTCGAAACAACCGCTGGAAGCATCGCGGGAATGAAGGAGTCGGACGGTCCTAGCAAACGCTCGGGGAGGAGCTCCGTGGCCGTGCGGATCGTCTGCTCCATTAGTTCTTTCACTTGCGGTTAGGCTACAAATAGCGAATGTGAGAACATGCCATATGCTGCTACACTCACCGATCGCAGATGTAGCTGGGGTTATTCATAACGGCCGCGTCCATAATCTCGTATCGGTCCTAGACAGGCCGAGGAGGCTTCAACTACGCTGTACCTTGTTTTCAATGCAAACCCATTACGCTGACATGACTTGTCACTAATGTGGGAAGCTGGTTACTTGTGGTTACGGGTCGGTACAATATGACTGAGACATTGCGTAGCAGCCTCACTAAATACTCAGATTCAGGCTATTGCCAATGTGAAACTATTCGAGCGGCTTTCTTGGTGTACGAATGTGGCTATCCTGGGATACCCAAGCTTGACTCAATTCCTTTCACATAAATCGGCCGTTATTTGAGGCTGGTGACTAAGACTTAAAACAGAATTGTTCTTTTTTAAAGAACGACTGCTCGAAAATAACATCGTGAGCTAAGCTATCGACGATGACTCCCACCTGATCCCCTCTGATTTTGAGCTTTATTTTCGCGGCGATAGTTAGTGCTTGTAGCGTCGTCAAGCCCAAACCCAGGGCTCTGCTTCAGAAGCCCAGATGAAGCAGCATTCTCTGGACCGATGTCCAGCGTGTCCCGGGCTAAGCCCGATTCAAACTGGATGCCGAAGTCCAAAATGGTAGCGGCCCCAATGACTTGGACGATGAGGGGACCGCGTTACTTTGCTAAGGCCAGGCCACATAAATACGGCCTCATGCACCGTACCCTTTGTCCATGTGGCCATTGTCGGTCCATAAGTAAGCATGCCATTTAGTGGGGCGACTGCTTGAAGGTCCGTGCCATCAATCTGACAGCAATGACGAGAGTAGAGCATTGTATACCTACACTCTTCCGAATCCGAAAGTACGTTTACTGCGGTTAAGTATTTTGACGTCCGTTTTAATATATATATAGGTTTCACTAACTATATATATATATATATATATATATATATAATTTACTGATGTCCCTGAGACTACTGCTATTCAAATATTTTTTGACAAAAAAGCGGCCTGTCACACATTGCTGATATAGATCGCAAGACGAAAAATGAGTCCGGTCATGCATTCAGCTACAATAAACCTAACAAGTAAATATAAGTAAGTCCGATTTTGTGTGATTTAGGCAACTGCAACGTCTGCAGTTACAGAAATGCCCGTAGTCCGTCAGTAACAGCAGTGGTCATAGCAATGGAAGTAGACATTTATACATGCCTGAGTTACTGCGCGGAGCACCCACATCCGAAACGTTTGGCCGGATCCAAATCTGTATTAAGGTTTCTTTCTTCACGGCTCCTTCAAATAGTACAAATGCGTTGCGGCGCCGACGGTGAGCGGGAGTTTTACGAAGCATCTTAAGTTGCCAGTAGGTACTAACAGTCATAACTTAGTGCGACGGCGATCGCAGCGGCTACCAGAGCGAAGAGCGACTTGGCTAGCTCAGTTACATGAACTTAGCTTACCAAAAATTGTTGTTGTTGAAACCGATGGTGTTTGACCCCTACTCAGTTGAGCTCAGATAAACTTAACCTAAACTAAGCTATCCTCCTATGAAAACATCTTTGCCCATTGTTTTTTGGACTGTTAAAAGACGCCCTGATGGAAGTTTATTCAATAGACCAGGAATGGATTATTAGCAGCTCCTGGAACCGTTATAGGTGATCGATTGGTAAATGGGCCATTGCGGGTAGTCCAGGCTATTGCAAAGAGATGCGAGCTATACGTTTAGAGGAACCGAAAATTTAAGCGAAAATGAAAGACGTCATTAGAGTTTTATAAGGAATTTGTTTCAAGCTTAGCAAATTGGATTTGTTATATAATAGCGAGATGCCCGCTTAGTGATAAACGCAGTTGCTGACGGATTTAGCGAGCACTTAAAAATGTTTAAAACTTTTTATTAGTTTCCAAGCTGACATGAAGAGGACATTTGGCTGGAATTTCAGTATACAATAGTTTAGATAAACCTAATTAGTTTATACGAAAAACAATTCATTTTTCGTGTGTATATGAGAAAGTAACATTGAAAAGTAGCTAGAAATTTCATGAAGGATCATCTGTCCTGCACAAAATCCTTTCAAAGTTCCTTGGAAGCAAACGGTTTACCTCTAACTTTGCTGAATAATTTTTCTAAGCATAAATCCATCCTTACTGGGCTATTTGGGCCCATTAGATAAATATCTTTACCCGATATTTTCAGAAAATTACTAATCTTCGTATGTCCTAATTACGCCACAAGATGAATGAGCCTTAGGCAAGTACTAACTAACTACATTTGTAACGTTGACGTCAGGTAAACTATGGTTCATCAATACCTGTCATTGTCGACCAGTATATGCAGCGAAATATGCTGCGACTTATTAAGTTAACTAACGCCTTCCAGGTCCATCTAAAGCTACTCGAAAAGGTTGCAACATGGTACCGAACGCTCCCGCCCGAACAGCTTTTATCATATTCATACACATATATTCTGTCGAGCTCTCTCATGTTAAAGCCGACAGTTTTTTTTCTAATTCATAGAACACAGCGGTACGCGTTGAAGCGCGTTCTCACGACTGTCCTACTTATACGTATATGAGCATTCCGAGTTCGGAGCAAGCTGATAGGAGGTAGGTGGGAAGCGGCTGGTCGGTTAGCTACTAAGCCCCCTGCGTATATCTGTATCAAATGGCCTTTCCGCCGCCACCATTTGACCACTGACCCAGCTCTGTTGCTGTCATTGCTACTTCTATCCGGTTAACTGTTTTTGGCCGTTAACAATTGACGTGCGTACAGCAAAAGCTGCAGGAGACAGCAACTTTGCTGGCGGCCGCTTGTCGTCTGCCGCTCTCGGTTCTCTTCGCTTGTCGTGTACTACGAAACGCGACCCACGGCCAGTAGCAACAAAGGTAACTAACAGCTCGACCGCATGACTACTAACGTTAATAGGTCAGCCCTCTTTCTTTATCCTCGTTTTCGACCGACGCCATTGCTGACCTGCTCATTCAAAAGCCAGCATTGCGACTAATAATACCACCGCTCCTGATATCGCTACGGCTAGAAAGGAGAAGCCCGTCGCTTGTTTTAGTCGTTCCATCCACTAACTAACAAACAAACTAACCAGTGAGGGGAAAGAAGTCGGCAGCTAAACCGTGACGCAATCTAACTTCAACAAATTAAGTTATAGGCACCCTACCTGGCCTGGTTACTTGCAGCGAACGTTACTAGGTGCTCCAGTGCTGCCACTAGAGCAAACCTATAATGCGCTGGTAACAGCAATAGCCGTAGTGTTGCGTTGTTTGCTACAGCCTCTCTCGCCTTCCGGCGTCGACGCTGCTCTGCATACACGTACCGAGCGCCCTCGCCCCGACGCTTCGCTATAATATAGTAGTGGCTTCTACTAGTTATGGTCGATTCTCTATTTGTCTCTATCAGTCCGCGATCGTGGCGTCGGCGACGTCAGCAGCCTTAACTAACAGAATAACTTTAACCGTCGCATTACCAGCGATGAACAGTAACCCTTGCCCTCCGTCGTGGCCAATGGTATTGGCACAAACGGCACTACCACCGAAAACGCCACCATGCGTGCTCCGCTATCATCCACATATGTGTGTACTTATATATCTTTTTCTATGCCACGAAGAGACAACGCTTGAACTGATGCACTTTGTACTTAAGTGCCCGTAAACTAACAGTATTCGTAGTACTATACCTATTTGCATATGTATATACGTGTCTATATATGATCGCCGACAGTGTTTATTTTACCGAATTGATCAAGCTCTAATCGTATGCTCTAACTGTGTAGTCAAGCTTGATACTATCTAGTCAATAATAGGCAGTAATACACAAGCTTAATAATATCTAGTTAGAAAGATCCAACAGAGCAACCTTAAGCCGATGTCCTGCTACATCGGCCTCGATTCGAGCCGGTCATCGGCCGCCTTCTAGTAGAGTAGATCGAATCAGTTCTGGACCGACGAACCCCATTAAGAACAAAAAAAACAAATATTATCATTCACAATTCATATAGAAGATAGCAGATTACTTTGTATCTAGTAAATGAACACCGTCACAATGTATTGGTTTGGTATACGGTAACGGTAGGAGTAAACCAATGCAGGCTTTGTAAGTATAGTGGCGTGTGAATTGAGAGTTTGGGTGCAATTATACCATATACGAAAAGGAATAAGAGACTTCCTAAATAATAGCTAAGCTAATAGAGAATTACTAAGTAATAGCTTACGGCCACTGTGGGGACATGCAACTCAACATATGCGTCTTGCCGTTAGCCCCATAGGTTGATTGAGCAATTTACATGCATGATCTTGACCAGCAGAGCGATTATTAAGATTGCTCAAGCCTAAGACGGTAGAACTTTTGGTAGGACAAATCAAGGGAAATTAAGAAAAACTAAAGAACATTTGGCCTTTTTGATTCATGTTTGCACGCAAGCAAGTCGACTTGATGTGTTCATTAGCGCAAAATTTCTCATTATATTCACAGAGCTTCTACTGATATTTGAACGTCGCGTTTGGAAAACAATTTGCGAAGAAGAACTGTCTTTTTGTGGGAACTGTCAGTAACTTAATAAGCAAAAACATCGACGACGAAGGAAAGTAAACGTGTTAAAATTAATTGGATCTTCATATTTTTACTTTTTGTTGACGATATCAGAGCCTTCAATAAATCGTTTTCAACTTCTTTAGATTTTGTCAAGGCAAATCGTTTCCTCTGCTGAGTAATGTTTATACTGTGATATCGAGTTTTTATCTTTCCAGGTCTAAATGATGCTAAACGTGAAAATCGTTGGATAATTGTGATTGCAGCTTCACGAATAGTTCTGAGGCGTTATTTTTGACGGGTTTCTCTTCCTCTAAATGCTATTCTTGCTCTTCCTCTAAATGCTATTCTTGGTCTTCCTTGTGACCCACCCGTGCGCCGCGACGATTCGGTCGAAAATATCGAAGTACCGCTGCTTTCAACACCAAGGCTTATGACTACCTGCTCGAAATAATTCATATGAGCCTTGGCAAATAACAAGAAAATTATTCAGTTCATGAAAAATGAAAGTTAAGCAAGGCAATTTAGTCTTTAAGTTTGCGCGAACTGCTGCTAACCTACAGAGGCTAATTATTAGCATAACTTTTTCCGGCTAGCTAACTAGCTAGCTGGAAAAAAACAGGGTCTGTTAAGGAAACTTTTAATGTCCACGAAATACCTATAGCCAGAACGTTGACATCTAAATTCTGTGTTACCTAGATAAGATCAGTATAAGAAGATATACTAACTCATATACCTTGTCAACGAATACGTGATCCATATAAGTTCGTTTGTTTCAACAAATTTTATTCTTTGTCCATATTTATTTTTAGGTTCGTTCAGAGTTTCACTATGTCACAGCTAACGTTCGATGTCGATTAGCCCCCTTTTTTGAAAATATAGATGTAGTACGTTCGACGGGTATCCGAACGAATTCACGGAGCTTCTCAGCTTATAATCATAGTCGTTCACGACGAAGCAAGCATACACAAAGTAGTGACGCTCAGGTATTCGAATCTCAGCCGATACGCCTTCATGACGGAGTTGTTGACGTCCACATTTTGCCTATAACGGCTTATTATCTCTACTACTCCTATCATTATCCGCATTTCACCTACTTTCGCGCCTCTCTAATGTGTCCATCACATCATCGGCCGCGCCGCTGCGTTCCGTTACCAACAAAACACAACAAAATTTCCATGTTAACTCCGTAGATCGTAGCGGTTGTCGTAGTAGATCTACCATTTGCGACACCTTTGCGTTGCAAAACACACAACATATCTACGTATAGCAACGTTTAGTTAGTCTTGGAAAGGAATAATTTATGAAAAGCATATGGAAGTATAGGCTTCTCCTTAGCCATTTTTTCTTGAACATTATTTAGGTGGCGTAGCGTTTGTGGTCTCACGAAAGGAAGAGACTCGTCGCTTTCGACGTCATCTTCAGGCTCACAGCAACAGATAGTGAACTGACTATGAGTATGTTAGTAATATACGAAAGCAATCGACGAAACGTAAATGCCATTGAACGTAGACGCACGGCGTCGACATCCCGCGCGGATGTAGAGAAAAGTTTTTATCTTTTGTCAAGGCCTTCCATGGCCGATGATGATACGTTTTCGGTCCTAACGCCGTCGCAAATGCACACAGACATCTTACGAGTTTAGTGGCAGGCCGTATCACTAACTACGAAAAATGACACAAGGTATATTGAAATGTTATCTTCAATTCTGTTAGTCGGGCATGGAGCATATTCACTTCTCAGCTGGTTAGCAGTGGAGATATCATACTCAGCTTGCTGATAATTCGTTGACCAGGCAATATGACTCTATCTTTTCCTTGTTAAAGGCAAAGGGTATCTGCCAGATAGCGATGGAAAAACGGGAAGGACCCTTAAACTAACGATGATTTTCAAGCTTCTTTGCTCAGTGGCGTCGAGTGACCTTGACAAAATTACGCGGTCATTCAGGACCTAGAGCATTTTATTTTAGATGATGAAGGCCATTGATTTCCTTGAGTCGTAGTTCACGTAAAAGTGGGCTTCGTCTTTTTCCAATGTGCAGTAGACGAACGGGTTTTAAACTGAACAAACCAATATGTGCGGTCAGTCAGCAGGTGGGAAGTCAAGTGCCCTTTAACAGGTAGAAAATGCGCACTTCTTATTTTCTATCATTTTTATTGGCACAGTTTTAAAAAGTCGCGCTTTTTTCGCGCTGAGTCAAAATGCATTTCTTCCATCGGTTACAGTAAAGCGTTCGTTAGAGATTTGCTTCATACATACGTTTGGCACAAGTTTCTACCGACCAAATAAATGATGATGATGATAATTCGTTGTATTTCCGCCACAAAATAGATATGACATGTGAAGAAACGGTCGCCGCTTTAAATGAGCATAGTTTACTTTTTCAATGCTGAAAGAAGATATAATCAGTGTGATTATCACAATCCAATAGTAATTAGCTTATTTTACACAAATTAAGACAACAAAGAAGTCCACATTTATTGACTACGTTTAACAAGCGGGTCTCATTTGTATAGATGATGGCTTTATCGTTAGATCAGCTGAAGTATCAGTGGTCAGCGTATTGCTGATCCTATACTCCCCTCAATTAGCTTCGAAAATGAACTCGTAATAAGAAAAGAAATAAAAAGCATCAATCGATAAGGCGACAGCGACGTCTCATTTTAAGCTAATGTAAACATACTACCTGTTAAGAGGTATAGGGCGCATCGGCGAAGATCCCATTTGGGCTTATCTGTGATACGAGTGCAAACAACTAGTAACTAATTGATTTTCGGTGAGATAATCAGCATTTTAACGCGTCAATGGGTTTTTTTTTTTCTATTCCAACACGGTGTGTTAGTATGACTTTTATACTGTTTTGTGGCGTTCATTCTGCGAAGTAAGTCTGCACATAAACATCTCGTACTTAAAGGCGAAACCTGTATCATCACATTTATCTCTTCAGCACACGTCCGTGAAAGTCGTACTCAGTGTTCCTTAGGTCCACGTAGAGGGTGACCTCTTTCGCAAATCGCAGCGCTCATGTGCTTAAACAGCCTAGCAATTAGTTCAATCGGCTTCATGAGAGACACGTGGTAAAAATTTCAGGTAAAATTCAGGTCGTTAGAACTCTAACTAACCGCAGTTAATTAATCCCAGATCGCACGTCCAGCTTCAAAGCGAGCTAACATTGTAATTCATTTCTATTGAGCATACGACAGAGATGTTGGGGTTGCGTCGTGCTGCAATAAATAATTCAATCTTTAGCAGAAGCTTTCAGTGTACCTATTCTTATAATGAGAACATTTGTCGATAGATAGATAGAAAATTACCGCGTCTTTTTTTTATCAAAAACGTCAACCTGACTGTATGATGACAAAACTTTGATGAACTCACTAAGGCATTTTCCCGTAGGCTGACAAGAGGACCTGCAAAACCCAGCAAGCTAGTATCTGCTGTCTTTATGTGATACGTTACATTATGCGATAGACCCTGCGTGTTATACAGGTCGGTAGCAGGTTTCAGGCCAAATTCTATGTTGGCTGTATGAGACGGCCTATTTCTAATTTTAATGTAGCGCACTTCTGGTAGAAGACTTCACTCTGTGCCAGGTTAGATTAAGAGAAATATATCGTGAAACCATATGGACATCTGGTCCTCGGCGGTTGTACTGTACTCTGAAAACCAGTGTCTTAGGAAAAGGCTCACAGACAAAAACAGTGAGTATCTGCAGGATGGTCTGGATATATAAAAGCTGGATAAGTCTACCAGGTGCGATTGTGATGTTATCTATTTGTATCGCACTGGTAGTTGTATATGCTACATTTTTGTAAAGGGGTAGAAATAGACAATCAAGCTGGGCAGACAACACGAATAATAAGCGAAATTATCACAATAAATGGGAAAGTGTTTAAATCGGTCAGCGAGAAAAAAATCACACCAGGTATCATAAAACACAATTGAAATATCGCGCTTTGTTTTAAATAGTTCGAGCAATTTACAGTAACAGAAAGTTCATTTCTTCTCTAGCTCTAGCTCGATTATGGGTTCAAGTTGTCGAATGTTGTACGGCCGTTATGTGTCAGCGTTTCACGCTGATAACTATCAAGCTAAGAAAGCCAAAAGTGCAAGTAAATAAGATGGCCACTCAAAACAGTATTTTTACATTTTTAGTACGATAGAACTACGTAAAACATCTAGTTTGACTAAGTCAGTTTCAAGAATTCCTCGAGTCATAAGGTTAGCAGGCATAAGGTTTTGGTCAACGAATATCTGTCTTACAACATCAGGAACGCCACCTGTACTATACTATAGACTATTACTGTCTAAAGAAGAAAAATATTAAAGCGATCAAGCGGCTATGACGACACTGTGCAGATTTCAAACAGATGACATTACTTTTGACCAGGTGGTAACGTTTAATTACCTTGCGTCTTTTTGAAAGCGCGTTTAATCTCACGGACCAACTCGATGCATAATAGCCGGCTATGAAACTGCTTCAGGACACGCTCAGGGTAAAAATTCGAAACCCTAATGACCTGTGACAGAATTGACATTGACTTAACAGGTTATAACTGTACGATGAACTTGTACTTCAGTCTAAGAGCTTTGATTGTTACGTAAAAGCGCGGCCTGCTGTGAGCCCAAACCACACCGATTTATCTATGTAATCATTGCTCTATACAATCGGGCAAGCAATTACTCTGAATTGACGATTTGTGTCCTAAAGATATTTGTGTGTGAGTTAGAAATGTTGCTTACGCTACCTGCTATAAGTTGAAAGTGCATATTTTAACATGCATCGGAGTGTAATGAAGTGCCGGGTCTTAAGAGGCTTGCTAGCCCATCGATAAGAATCTTAAAACAGCCTGTTTTACGATAGGACGTCAGTGCCATTTGCTTTTGTAGTGCTTCAATTTTCCCCAAAGTTTTGTTTTAACATGCGTGTGAAAAATCTATTCTGATAAAACGTGTACTTATCTGCAAAGATTGTGAACTTCAAGGATCAGTTTTGAGCGTCAACTCACGTTAGATATTACAGCCATTGAACAGAATCGTCTGTCATTTACTACTACTGCTGTTTTAAACGTGACGTAAATGTGTTAGCTATATTTTCGCCGCTTCGGGTGAACATATCCGACTGAAGGCTTTAGAAGAGACACTTGTGCCCGCTGACTGGAGTATGGGTTAGTTCTGGGTCTGGATAGTGGAGCCAAAATGGAAAAAGCATAACGCTTCGTCCTGCAGCATCATTTCTAGCATGTATTGTTTGTTTCTAGGACAACTACATTTTATGCGGTAGTTGCATTCAATATATTCTTGAAAGCTGTTAAGGTGTACATATATGGCACGTGTACATTATATGTTCTCATAATATTTATAGATGACCCTGTAATCTTGTTCTTACGAATGTTTCTCTTTCTTTACAGGCAACGTCACAGAAGAACCCTTTCCATACCACTGATGCAGAATGATTCGTACGAGCCACATCTGGATGCAGAAACTATCAAATAATGTTAGTTCACATACAGTTATATATGTATATATATATAGTCTTTTACAGATTTTTTTTACAGAGTAGTAGCAGATATATAATAATTCATTAATTCAATAGGGTTTATAGAATTCGTCATAACAGCTCTGCCCCCTTTAATGTTACAGTTAAATACCTGCAAATCATTTTAGGCCTGCCGTTGTGGGCACATCTATTTTTCACGACAAGTTACAGCCCAGGTTATTGACGTACTCGACCTGTGTTACTGTTTCGTCGAAATAATCTAGTGTACAAAAGTATATGAGAAGATGAGAGGTTTAAGAGTCGATCAATCTGACCAAACCCTTTCTTTTTGCTTTTATAGATGTAAGACTTTACAGAAAAATGAGACTCTAAGAAAATCTGTGACAACGCAACTAATCGAAAACCTACATGGATAATCAGACAATATCTCTATAAGCGATGTCGAAACAATCCGATAATTGTTTTTATAGCAAACTATGATGAATACACAGAAAGCCATGATTGAAGATATAGAGTGTCCTGCACACAGGCAGCTGGTTTAGGGTCATTTGCCTTCCTGTATCAGAATTGTACACGTGGCTAAACTGCTTACGTACGCACTCAAAAGCTACATTTATTATCCATATGCGAAAGTGTTTCACAGGTATCTTAAGATACGACCGTAGTCATAAGTAAAAGTGTCTGTGAATGCCAGCCTATGTATATTATCTAACGAATTTGCATAACCCACTATCATTCAATAAGCGACGAAAAACTGTTTGGGCATAGACATATGGTTTGTTTCGCACCGGGAGCTAAACGTCTGGCTATGAAATGCCTAGCGGCGAAAGTGGACGTAAAACTCTAAACATAAAGGGGACCAAAGAAACAAAGGCTCAAATGATATAACGAAGTATTTTTCCACATTTTTATCACATTTTACTTCTGCTTTTCTAAAGGTCAGGGGTCTAGCAGCAATATGCGTATCTGTCCCTTTACTCAGCCTTAAGATTGTATTGCCACATTCAACGGCAGCAGTGATCTTAATTCTGTTATTAAGGGTTGTAGAGGGAACGAGCGCCGTACACCGTACAGAGATAAACTTGTTCAAGCCGTTCTGTAATTAGCTGTTAAATAGCTGAAGAGACAGTTACGAGATTCCGTGTTGTTTGCCAACTCCCCTCTCTCAGCTTCGATAAAATGTTATAATGAACACGACGACATTTACAGACGAAGTGTTATCAGTAGGAAAAAGCTGAAAAATGGGATAGCGCTTCTGTTGGTGCGTCGTAGCATTGCTACTAATTGTGATTTACACAAATGCGGCGGCGACGGCGACGGCGACGGCGACGGTGGCGGCCGCTCTCGTTCTCGCTAAGTTGGGCTTACGAAACATTTGCTCAGCCTTACACGTGCTCAAGTGCCTTCAGCCTTAATAACACGTGCGTTTTCACATCACCAGACAAGCACACTTTCTTCAGCCTCATATACATACAACTGTTGCTATAGCGCGATCAGTGAACGCACGAAGATAATGCGTAGGGATAAACGCGGCGGCTGAAGCATCTAAGCGAATTTTTGGCGACAAGGTCGACACGACCGCGACCCAAAACCAGTTCTAAATATTCCTGTAGAGTTCTGGCCATTTAGGCCGAGCAGGTTCTCGCAGTGCCAAAGCTGCTAGAAAATACTGCCTAGTAACGTACTAAAACGAAGCGTAGCATGCGACAACACATTTTCTATTTTGTTCCACGTTTTTTTAACTAGCGTTTTTAAAAGATTATCAAACGAATGTTCCATTTCTGTATTTTTCTGTGTGTTCCGACATATACCACGTATCTTGAAAGTTTGGTTTCTGACCATGATTTGGGCAGCGAACTGTGCTTGCAACGTTGACGCAATTTTCGTTTCTTTAAACGCAAATTTCAATAGAGTAAAACGAGTACGGCCTATTCGTTCAATAAATCGGTTCTGACACATCTGGCTTACTTTAGCGCCAAGTTTGAAACTCCTAGCTTGTTTAGTTCAAGCTTGAAACAACAAATGCCGAAATGAGTATTCAGAGCTGTAACACAGATTAAACATTTTGAATTTATATGGCGTAGAAGAAAGCAAATACGACAGCACAATGGGCGATACAGAATTCGACAGTGAAGCTCTCGACTGTCTCTGAAGGCCACAACGATCCAGCTTGTTCCAGGTGGCAGCGTTATCGAGTTCGTCACCGATACGATCAATCAGGTATATGTTATATTACAGTTACTATATACCTGTAATAGCTACGCAGAGAATAAACTATGCATGCTAACTTCAACACCCCGAATGTAACTTCAATTCCTTATGATTGAAAGCTGGACACGAATGGCACATGGGTAGGCTGACATCTCGTCAGTAAGTAGAAGGGAAATAATAATGATGATAACATCCGATTTGGCCACAACGAGATCAAATAATGGTTAGCGATCAGTAACAGTATCAACAAACCATTGTTCAATCATGAACATTCGTTAAACAATCAGTGAAGGGCTGGCAACCTAAGGACGGTAGAAAAAAAATAGGTAAATAAGCAACAGACGACGAAAATGCAACAGTGCGTTCCATTCCTTTGCCCTCACGCCACGAAGTGGGTCTAGAGACTAGCCTGTTTCGTCCATGTATCGAAAAGCTATCAATGAGAAGAATAAGAGGCTTTACGGGACGCCAGTCGCTATTGCAACGAATATCTTTGTAATACTTCTGATTTAATCGTCTTCAATTCTCGCTTTCTTTTTTTTTTTGGCTTCATCAGCGCCGGTGGT
Organism: Varroa destructor; assembly: GCF_002443255.2. Classification (NCBI taxonomy): domain Eukaryota; kingdom Metazoa; phylum Arthropoda; class Arachnida; order Mesostigmata; family Varroidae; genus Varroa; species Varroa destructor. The sequence continues at coordinate 12,949,458 of NW_019211458.1, forward strand.
ACGCGAACAGTTTTCTATACCTTCACCCCTCCAACTGCTAAATTCTATTCATCGAATACAACCAGCTGCTATAATTATGGCTGAGTGCTAATAATTAATGACTCCATATTTAGGCGGAAATAGTTCTGCTGGTCGCAAATATTGCTAGCCTTGCGCGTTCTGGGCGATACGTATGTTCTGTTACGTTGTTCCAAAGTGACTCTTATATGCTTGCGTTTTCGTTGACGCACAACGGCGTCATCACAAGATACGAAGACGAATAAGTTACGTTGCATTATATTCACCATTATCGCCAGCAGTAACACAAATAGCAACAACGCGACCACTGACCGTAGTGGCAGGAGAACAGTGGTCCCGTATATACGAAAATGATCTCCTATCAGGTCGCGCAACACTTTTTCATACCCCTTTTCTAACTGATTCGTTTTCTCGCGTAGACGGCCCCCAGCAGGACGCGCAAGCTGCAATGGCACATACGCACACACGTACACGTTTACATTAAAGCTTTCGAGCTTCACGTGATCGATCGATCGATCGATCGCTTAGATAGTTTGAGGCAAGTGAAACCAGCAGCAGTCGCTAGGCTGAGCAAGTGCCAATGGCTCGTCGTAAGCCATTCGTTTGTTCGTTGGTAGCGGAGCAGCCCGCTAGAGCGGCGGTGGCCCCGTCGGTGTGTCCTAATGGCCGTCAACACACGTGGCCGTTAACAACGAATAGCCGCGTAAAATATCACCGGTGACACCGTTGTGGTGCAACCGCTGAGAGAACGACCACTTCTGCTGCTGTCGTCCCTTTCAACGCTAATCTGGCCTTTTTATCTGCCGTCGCGTCAACGATGGCGCTAGTAACAATGATAAAGCTACAAGAGTAACCAAACAGTAGTGGCTGAAGTATAGTTGCTATTCTAGGTGATTATTCGTTCCTCTTCGTCGTATCCACCGACGGCGCGAACGAAAAGCAACGAAAAACAGAGAGGGTTCGTGTGTGAACGGCGTGCACTGGATTGACTAACTTATTCACTGATGATCAAACAAAGCGACGGCCAAACAGATAGACCTAGCAGCAGCGTCAGCTATCGCAATTGCAATATTGCTGCAATGTGCTTTTATGTAAAGGTGTGCGTCGACATGTGCATGTGTAACGCTTCGAGCCGCCATAAGCGTCACATTGTTCGTGTTGTTGCTAACACTTTTTCCATTGTTGCTGCTGCTGCTGTTGTTATTGTTGTCGTTAGTATTGTTAGCGGCTCGGAGAAAAAAGGTGGACAATAATGAGCGTTTAAGATAAGAGTAAACTTGGGCGGGAAAAGTATAAACAAAGTAGACTATCTTTCATTTGATTTTTTCATGATTATTTCTTTAAGCAGTGCATGTTCCTTCTATGCTTAAATAGTTCCTATAACTATCTTGCCTCCACAGATATATATATATATGGAGAGGCAAGATACGTATTGATCGGGAAGAGTTTTTTTATGACTACGATTAAGGGATAGCGTGATAAAACGTAATAGAAACGAGCAAACGTTGATGATAACTATAATGAATAATTATCGTAATTAATGGTCATGCTGATTTCAATAGTAATGATATGAAAAAAGAGTAAACAACTAGTCATGACCTGAGGCAAAAGGGAACGCTCAAGACAATATTAAACAAGCGACAATTTCTAGCTGGCTCCCTCGTCCGACGATTTAAGGTAATCGTGAGGAGGATTCGGTAATACGGAAAGCACCGAAGTCAAGCGAACAAATTGACATTGGAAAACCAAATAGAATTTGTTATGGTAATTTTCGACACGTGCCGCATTCAAGTGGATATAGTACATACAGATATAGTGTCCTTGTCATCCGGTAAATAACAAATGCGTTGAAGATGTACAAATAGCCTAGCTTGATCATAGCAACAAAGCATTTTAGATTTTTTTTTCCTATGTTCATTATATGTGATTTAATATCGAGATGCAGAGGGTAGATTGTCATATGTGCGCTCCAGGGCTGGAACTCAGTCGACGTATTTACAAAAGGGAGCCTATGTTTTGTTAGCTATTCTTGACACGTTGTGCCTAAACTAGGACAAACATTGGATAACCTATTGCCCAGCCTGAGCAAAATGTACGCCGATAGCCAGAACCTGCAAACGAAACAGCCTGGTGAGTTTTAACCTAATGCAAAGCCAGAAAGATCCACCTGGGCATGTTTTTCATATGGGAAACCTCTGGATTTCGTAGCTCAGCACTACGCTGCCAACGACTTGAATTGAACACGTTATTCTAAAGCTTCTTTTTCTCTCCTGTAAGTGTGACAATTTTTCTTAAGTTCAGATAAACTTAGAAAGAATTTTTTGGGATGCTCTAGTGCAGTGGTTTACTTGCACCTGGAAGCTTCCATTGAAAGCTTTATCGTCCTCAGGCACAATAGAGCGCCCGTACTCAAGACAAGCTTCAATATATAGTTAGACCAACTTGAAAAGTGGTCCAATTCGTTCAGTGCACTGTGTATGACTAGTTTATTAATGTCGTTACCATGGCCAGGTCGTTTAACAGGCTCAAGTTCCATTGAACTGGACGTCTTTTTGAACAGAACGATTTTATACAGAGGTGTTTACGATTACGTATTTAAATCTGTAATTCATTGTGTGGTACGGTCCTAACGCAAACGTTTTTGTACCAAACGACCAACGTCTTCAAGCGGAATAAGTTTTCCTTCATTGTAGTCATGTAGAACCGAATACTTTTCGGCTTATATGTAGTGGTTGATGTTTATTAAAAAAATTCGGGATGTCATTGTTAGCCGAAATTTTGCCTTCCCAACGGGTTAAGCAATATTTTTCGTACTGTTTGTGGTCACGGTATCTTAAAATTCGATGTACTGTTTCCGGCCTGTGACAAACAGTGTTTCGTCTAATATGATATTGATCTTAAAATGTTGTAAGAGCGTGAGAGGTAGGAATAGTGCGTTTACTTCATGTTACTTAACTGCATGAACCTTACCTAATGTGCACAGGTCTTTAAAAAAAGAGAAGGTGTTTTTCGGTACTTGATCCTCCGTTAGCTATTGGTAATGAACATGGATACAGCAGTTTAAGCACTTGTTATAGTCAATAGATGCGTTTAGAAATGATCAATTCTTTAAACTTCAGACAAAGAAATTTTTGCAACAATTAGAACGACTGATAAACGTACCCGAACAACGTGTAAGTAAATACATTTTGTGCCAATATTTGCCCTCAGAAAACTTGGGATAAAGTTCTTAGAAATTTTTCCATAACCATTCCTAACCAGAGGACTATATTACGTAAACATTGTTGCGAAAAAAAGTGCCAATTTAAAAATCAGCTAGTTTGTTCTGAATCTATTAGGGAAAACTTCTCAAACGAGAGTTCTGTGAAGTACCTTCTTTTGTAGACGAACCACTATCAGGTCCCAGGGACTGTACTTGAAGCTGCTCTGCGAACTCTCCAAGTTCTTTTTTCACTGACCTATAGAACTATCGCACGCCCAGTAATACAACTTCATTCAATTTTTTCCTACACGATACTGCCACACACTAACACGGTATATACTTTTCCATGACTGAGAGTCTGCCGCTCGTTGAGCTTCTTTAGCCTTTCTACATTCAATCCATTCATCATGACTCTCTACAAATGTCCCTTAAGTGTTCGTTTTCTTTTTCAAAATTAGCACGTCAAATCTTTTTTCATCTCTATATTTTTCTTTCATGCGGAGAGTTGAGCTGTGAAGTATTGCGAGTAGTATGGGTAAATTTTGGCCGGTTTTCATTTCCTCCTCTACATGCCGTTGGATGCAGGCGTGTTCACCGGAAGCGGCAACCTCGGGAGCGTCCAGTTCCGACGCCATTATCTACCCCACACCTCTATACCTAAGCACAGCGGCGCGTATCAGAGCAGCACTGCTTACGACAACCATTACGGCATCGGCTGATGCTTGTAGCGTCATCTATTTTGCCATTCTTAGTCTGTAGCGTTGCATATAGATCATAAGAAAAAATCGAACACTTGTTGCCGCTGCCACTGCGATAGCTACCTGATCAGATAATGATTGCGCGCATCCGCCTGGTGTCGATCGTCCGTCGCTCGTTCGGATCGCCAGAGAAGATCGTTAGAAAGGGCTATGATAACTTAGAACGCCTACAAACTACATGCACATCATCATTTTTAGCTGGTTCTTTCGCTTGCCAGCGTGAGTGGATTGTGGTTTGTTCGCTTGCTTGCTTGCTTCATGTCAGTCCGGGGGATGGTGGTGTGCCTACAGCTGCTGCTACACTGTATATTCAGCCACTGCGTAGAAATGGCGTGCCGTGAGATCATGTCGAACAATTACGACAAGAGCAGCGGCAACGGAGGTTGTTACTGACCGTTACGGTAATAGCAACAGTATCCGCAAACGTCGCTGCAGCTGGCGTGGAGCAACTGTAACAAGCCCAGCAGCTCGTCAACCCTGGGTCGGAAGCCATGAGCAAGCCAACGTTGCTGTTACATAGCAAAACTATACTTTACCCTGTATAGTTTTAGCGAAGCTGTTCATAATAACAAGGCATTATTGTAAGTAGCCTCTGTGCATACAATAACAAACCGTATCGGCGCTTAGCGGGCAGCGAACGGGCAAATACTCGTCTATCACAACCACCACAGGCAGCAACTGCGGCGATTTTACGACTGCCAGTCAGTCGCCTGTTACTAGTAGTCAGTCGACTGGTAAACTCTTCCTAAACTCATTCAGACAAAAAAATACGCTGACACACAGCCAAATTGGTACGCCTATGAAAGAGCGATACGCACACGATCGACTGAAACGCGCAAAGCTGAAAAACGCGAACGAACGGAGCGGTTCTTCCATTTACTCTACCGGCGGCACAAATCAGCTGAACTATACGTGAGTGCGTGTCAGTTAACTAGCTGGTTGATCGGTATAGACACGCCGTCACGGACGACCAAGCAAACCTTTCTAGCGAGCAGACAAGCCCATAATGTTAGAAGGTACTAGCAGCTCTGATGCTCCGACAGCTCAGAGTCTGATTCCGCTCGACTCTGGACTAACACAGCACGAGCACACTCTAGAAAGCTTATTGTCTACACTTTTGATCGCGATATCCAAGCTTAACCAGCCCATCTCGCTATTTCAGCCTCGGGTTCTCCCGGTCCTCCGCCCGTTGCGGACAGTTCTGATAGCCCCTCCGCACTTACCCTGTCCCTCTTCACGCTCGGGATAGCGTTGCTGTATCAGCAGGGCGGCGGGGGCAGGGACCAGAGACAGCAAAAGTGCCTTCATCCCTCACCAACTGCCACGGCTGCTGAAGTGCCCGGCAAACTATACTAGCGGATTTGTTTCTCTTCCTATCTGTCAACCTGCCGATTAATGTGCCCGCGCACCGTTGGCTTGACAGCAGTGCTCTTACGGACTACAGCGCAATACTTACCACCCGGTCCCCGCAACGGTGGCCGCCAATTTCGACTACAGAAACAGTACAGCAACGACAGTGGTCGCTGCCGTTGCCGCTGCTGGCGCTGTACCGGTGGTGAAAAACCGACGTCAACCACCCTAGCGCCTTCCTCCATCGAGTGAGCATTTTTGTTCTTTCACAGAATACTCGGTCGCGTTCATGATTTGTTTACTGACTTTTACGTTAACGTTTGAGGACAAGGGAGGACATTCGCGTGTCAAAGACACACACACACACACACAAAGCTAAATACATACATATTTCTTTTTGTTGTTTCGCAAACCTCGAATAGTGTATGCGCGAATTTGTCTTAAATGAAGATGGTGTATTGAACAGAAGAATGAAGATAACAGTTAGATCAAGAAGAGCCACAAGAGTTGTTAAGAAAGCAAGTGTGCTGTTCGTGTGTAGGTTTCTATGATCATTGCTGTTCGCCAAGCACAGCGTCAGCAGAGTTCTTCATCGATGAACGTACGCGTTTGCCCCACTCCTTAGCTCTGTTTCTGTCTGATATACTGCTAAAAGCAGAATCGGCATGCTTTTGATCTTTCCTTCAGTGTCCGTAGTAGAGGAACTCAAACTGGCGAACATAGCCAATGGCACCAGGTGGCGGTTCCGAGCTGGGCACTGTGCGTTGGAATAACATTAAATCAGTTTTAAACTAGGCATTATACTCTTTCCGACATCGGCCAGCCGTACGTAACCGCCTTTCCAATCAGAATGACGACAAGCTTTTTCAGGTATGTTGATGCCTACTTGCAATTAGATCTCGATTGGATACAATTGGATGTCTTTATTCAACATTGGAAACGTTTGTCCTCTGATGGTAACTGTCTCGCAATGAATGGAAAGGCACCATGTGAACAGTCATCGAGAAGATCAAGCAGGACCGCTAAGGTGCTGCTGCAGTCCTGTCGAGGTGATACAGTACGGTTTTTTATGACGACACCTAACTGTGGATTACTATATATATATATATATATATATATGTTGTAGACATCTTTGTGCCTGGAAAGTAAGAATAACTTTTAAACAAGGCAGAGAGTGATCCTAACTTATTGACTTCTTACTTACGAAAAGCTAAGATAAACGTCTAAGAGGAAAATGTTTGTATTGTGACTATTATGGTGTCGAGCAAGTTAGTCCACAGGTGGGTGTATTACGTCATGTGGCTGAACTACCTTAGAGCTTTTCTACGCGAGCCACGTGTAGGTCATTTTGGCATTGTTTCATAGTATTCTATCACAGATGTATATATATA